>NC_069500.1:1068804282-1069136157 GCF_027579735.1 Bombina bombina
TAACATATGCCCATCAATTGATGAGAATGAAATAACACCAAAAAATAATTTAAGCTACAGTAAACAACACAACTGATTGAAAATAAGAGTACAGGATATATTTATCATGAATTGAATTGAGGAAACAATTAACTCATGGGACTACCAAAGGATTAATATTTTTTAATTGATTTGCTAATAATGTAAAGATTTTAAACATGGCATGATTTGTATTAATGATATCCAATCCTCATTTAATATATTACAGATCTGGATGTTGGTGCTGGATCCTCAAGGCAGGGCTTGTCACAGTATGGTATGTCTCATTTTAATTGACATTTGTCTTAGAAACATGGACAGAACATTACATACTAAATCCAAATTGTTCAATATTTATATGTATCTGCAAAATGGATTTTAAAACTTTTTGCAAATAAGAATAAATAAAACAAAAAAATAGGATTACATTTTAAGACTACTCTGATTTTTTTTTTAATTTAAGATATCCCATCTATTCTGGATGTCTTAATTTTAATGTCAGATTCTTTGAATGTCCAATTTATATTCTTCCCTTGTGTATTGCTTAATCTTATTTGTATACATTTTTAAATAATACACACAATTTTGCATATGTTTAGATTTTAAAAATATAGATTCAATTTTTGAAATTGATCACGTCATTTAAGGGACATGCCAACTAAATTTTACATAGAATTATTTTTAAACGTGATTTTATTGTTTTGTTTAAACATTTTGTGAGCTACATTGGTTCAGTCTATTGTTTTAGTTCATAAACAAATTAATGGATTTTGGTTTAGGTTAAACAATGCATTACTGGTATTATCCGGCTGTTTTTCTATGCATAAATTGGCATATTTCCAAAAGTTAAAATCATGTGTTCAGATAACAGTAGTACATAGTTTAAAAAAGTATACAATTACACATTTAGAGCTTCATGTCCCTTTAATAGATGAAAATTAAATAATTCTTAGGATATCCTTAAATAACATATTAGATTGGAATTGCATGCTCAATCCCATTCATTACATCAACATATGGAGTAGAGAATTCATTAACAACAACATTGTCAAATCAATATAATTTTATATTAAAGGGATACTGATCTAAAATTATTAATGTTGTCATTCAGATAGAGCATGCAATATTAATCAACATTTAAATATAATACTATAATCATATGTGAAATATTCTATTGCTAAATGTATTTTAAAATCAAGAATGTACGTTTATCTGCAGCTCAATTTTTGTTGACCAACCTGTGTTTTGATTGATGATTGGTGGATACCTTCAACAAACAATATTTATTGAATCCAATATTGCTTATCTGCCTTTAAGATTAAAATGTAGCAATATTCAAATTATAATAGGAGTCAATGATAAATCATTTGGAACAGTTTGAACAGTGAAATCAATGATTGAAATAAATCATGTCAGTGTCCCTTTAATAAACAATAGATTCATTCATCTTTACATTCTTTGGATTAGACAATATTGATATATAATTCACATATTCACTGTTGGAGTTACTTTATAGATATCAGCATACTCTAACAGCACCATGATTACATATTTGTACTAATCAATTTGGTTTTGTATTGTGATAAATATGTCTTGTGTCCTAAACAAGATTACTGTACATTGCACAAATGGCTCGATGTGCCACATGTCTTTGTTTATATTTGTCAACAGCTGTTATTCAAAATGTGGTTTGTGTGTATTCTTTTAAGAACATTGATCAATGGGTATATTTAGATATGCAATAGCATCGTATGAGATGAGTTTGATGTCTAATATAGTCAGAAATTAAACATATGTTCAATACATCATTTTTAACAGAATCCCCTTGATTCAATCAAACATTTGTTTGTTTAATGACTGCTCTATTCTTCACATTTTCAAGTTGATTATTCTTAAAATTCGCTACAGATGTGATTTAGTGCTATCCCAAATGTGTTCACTAATATATATCTATATCATTCATAGAGAGAGTTAATGTGGGGAGCCCACAGGAATCCAGCAGTGACACAGAGCCGCCTTTGCAGTCTCCTGGTAAGTCCATTGACTCATTTATATGTCATTGAAGGTGTATTGGTAATCAATATTATGAGCATGATTCGGATGAAGCATAACATTTGAAACAAACATATAATTTACTCCTCTGATTATATATTAATTTTCTTTGAATATTGAAAGATTAATAATTAAAACTTTCTTAGTCTACACCTTTGTTATTCAGAAGATGTATAGCATATGTTTGTTTCCATGTTCATTTTTGACAACAGTCATCAAGTGATACACACATGAGAAATCTTAAATGTTCTATGTACTATGCTTTTATGATTTTAAAATTAATACAAACAATACATTGAAAATCTGAATCATTGAGAATAACAAATCAAATGTCATTTGTATGCTCCATCAAAATGATGTAAATCATAACTTTGGGTGTGTATATCTTTAATGCAACATTGATGTGTGTCTTTGATCAACAGTAACATATGTTATAATATCTGATCTTAACGTGTACACAACATTTTTTGTTTTACAGAGATTGATTTAACATGTGTGACGGAGGATTAAGAGGCTGCCTTGGAGTCTGATGGTATGTGAAATATATCTATCATGTTTCCAACATGTTGCTTTATTGGAAATCATTTTATTGAAGACATTCAAAGTCTACAGCTTTTGCACTTTAAAAAGGAATATTATTTGTCTGCCCAGTCCCCTGACCAGTCACAGACCCCTGCCCATGCCCAGACCCCTGCCCATGCCCAGACCACTGCCCAGGCCCAGACCCCTGCCCAGGCACAGACCACTGCCCAGGCCCAGACCCCTGCCCAGGCACAGACCACTGCCCATGCCCAGACCCCTGCCCATGCCCAGACCACTGCCCAGGCCCAGACCCCTGCCCAGGCACAGACCACTGCCCAGGCCCAGACCCCTGCCCAGGCACAGACCACTGCCCAGGCCCAGACCCCTGCCCAGGCACAGACTCCTGCCCATGCCCAGACCCCTGCCCAGGCCCAGACCCCTGCCGGCCCTTCCCATTTGTCATTTCCTGTCCCTCCCAAAAAACGCCCCTTCCCTGACCCTCCCAAAACACGCCCCTTCACCCCCGTATTATGGGCCGTACAGCTGCCCAGACCCCAACTCACCACTCCCCAGCTGTACTGCCTACCCCGGAGCAGCAGCTCATCCCTCCCCAACCCAATCCCATCCCTCCCCAACACAATCCCATCCCTCCCCCCTGTCTCAACCTTCATTGTCCTGGGTGTCGGATTGTCCTTCCCAGGCACAGCTGTAAGTATCATTCAAAATCCACATTATAAGATACTTAAAGGTACACTGAAGGAAAATTGTTTCTATTGTGATTCAAATAGAGCATGCAATGTTAATCAAATTTATAATTTACTACTCTTATGAATTATTCTTCATTCTCTTGCTATCTTTATTGAAACAAAGAAATGCCTAGAATTAATTTTAAATTGAAAATAATTGTGGACATCATTTCTTTATTGTTGGATGAATGTATCCATCAACCAGCAGGGACAACCAAAGTTGATAAACAAATATGGCCTGCCCTATAAACCTACATTCTTGCATTCAAAATCTAGCTAGAGAATTCTAACATTTAAAGAATATGTGTAATTTTGTCATATTTGTAATGTCATGCTCTATCTGAATCAGTCAATTAAATATTTAAGTTCAGTGTCCCTTTAATTTGATATCACTACATATACCAATCACCACTACTTTGATCCAACAATTTATGTACAAATGTTGATACATTATCTCTTGTCTAACCCAGTGGGAATGTAATTTCTTCAGGTTGCTATGTTTACACAGCTTGTCCTCAATGCCAAAATGTTTAAGGATAGGTGTGCCTACCACAGTATAATTAAAATATTTAAATTGCTAATGTAAGTACAATGTAAATCCTTTAACAAGATTTGATACACTCAAGCTGTATAAGTGGATCATCGAAAACCAATTAAAGGGGACAACATGTTTGAGTAAACTGTCCCTTTAATGATTTCGGTCTGTCTGAATAACATATTTAATGTGTAAAGAATCAATTTAAACAAATTGATGTAAAGAATGATTTGTCTTTATGATGACAATGTATCTTTGCTTATTTTTTCGTCTATTGTGTAATTATCCTTAATATTTGATTTATTCTTTATTTTAGGCTGTGACTCAGCATGGCTCATGCTAGAAGGTATAGCACGAGTAGAGCAGGCTGTGTTGAGGAACGCAGCTGTCCTGAGAGGGATGAACGACACCATGCAGGCCCAGCTCCGGGTTCAGGATTTGACTCTGCGGCAGATCATGCTATTAAATTCAAGGCCTGAATCCGGGGCTGGACATGCACAGGATGATGAAGAGGATGACCAGTAAGTGGAGGATCTGGAGATGCTCCAAGGGCGCAGATAAGAATCCTCCGTCCACATGTTGATGTTTTTGTTATAGTTGCCATTTGGCCTTTTTCTAAGTTTATTGTTGTGCCTGTTGCACTCTTTTACCTTGTCATATGTCTCCAATGGGGCTATGCTGGCCCTTGGCAACTCTCTTCATGGACTGTGATGCACTGTGTTACCTTGTCATATGTCTCCAATGGGGCTATGCTGGCCCTTGGCAACTCTCTTCATGGACTGTGATGCACTGTGTTACCTTGTCATATGTCTCCAATGGGGCTATGCTGGCCCTTGGCAACTCTCTTCATGGACTGTGATGCACTGTGTTACCTTGTCATATGTCTCCAATGGGGCTATGCTGGCCCTTGGCAACTCTCTTCATGGACTGTGATGCACTCTGTTACCTTGTCATATGGCTCAAATATTCCTTATTTTTACAAGATTATTTATAAATGTTGTTGATGTTTTCTTACATACTAATAAAAGACATGTCATTGCACGATTCTTTGTCCTCATTCTTCATTTTATTGATTGGAAGCTCTAGTTTATCTGGTTGATCCTTAAAGGGACCTACCAAAAATAATGGATTTTCAAGAATCATATATGTAATACAATTGTAAATGACTTTAAGATTAACATCTCCAATGTAATTTTATTATTTGTCTTTATATATTTTTCTCAAAGCTTTATCATTGCATGATTATGATTAGCATAGTAATTCTTTTATATATGTATATATAGATGCATGAATTGATGCACCTTTAACAAATGATCTGAGGATTGATACAATGATATAATCCCTGTAAAGGGTTCATTTTATTGAAATAGTATTGTCTATGTGTATCCTCTTTTTAAAAACAAAATAATGTCCCTTTAAGTGATGGTGAGCACAATTGTTAATGAATGTATTTCCATTTCTAAAGCGTTTTTGTCCTTTTTACATGAACAAGGACATATAATCTTATTAATAAACAATCTTATTGTAATGTTGACAGCACATGTATTTCATTTTCAATTCTATCTTATTGTAAAAGTGTAACCAAATAAATCTCTGTGTGTAATGCGCATATTTTAGATGATGAATATTTTTTAACAAATATGTTAACAAAATACTTCTCCTCCCATATATGGCTATAGGTAGGCTGACCATATTTCAACTTGAATAAATGACACGTTTGATCAATACATGTGTCATTATTGTTATTCCAAAACAATCTAAACATATCTTAAAACATCAATGGCATATGGATTTCTCATGTGTATCTTTTAAATGTTAAAGATATACACCATAGCTATAGTTAAAGGGACAGTCAAGTCCAAAAAGATGATTCATGGTTTTGTGACATTCCTAGATAGCAATCTACACACATACTAGTTACTAAAATATAAATACGTTTCTTATTGATATGCCAAGCTGTCAACTGAGTCCTTGTATTGGCTGCCGTTTTTCAGCGATCTTGGATGCGCCATGTTGCTTAAGACGTCACCTGCCAGGCTGTCCAATGATTCCTTGTATTGACTGACGTTCTTACGTGATCAAGAATGTGCCTTTTATTGGATTGCGTTTTGACGCGATCAAGGATGCGCCTTTTTTTGGTTTGCGTTCTTACGTGATCAAGAATGTGCCTTTTATTGGATGGCGTTTTGACGCGATCAAGGATGCGGCTTTTTTTTTTTGCGTTCTTACGTGATCAAGAATGTGCCTTTTATTGGATGGCGTTCTTACGTGATCAAGGAAGCGCCATGTTAATTAAGACGTCACATGCAAAGGTAAAAAAAGTCTGATTGTATTACGTAGTCCCGCAATATTTGTTTGTGCACGTTAAACACGTTTGTGAATGAAGCCAGTTTTAAAAACCTTGCGAATATGGATTTTTTGCATCATGTTACATTGTTGACCCATAGCTGATAAAGACCACCACATTCTCTTTTGCTGGATGTCTGGTTGAATAAACGAACGAAAGCAAAATGTTTTCATGCATATGATATTTCGAGGCAAGTGCAAATCTCTATAGTCCATGTTGTTTAATATGTTTGTCAACAATATGTTCCTTTTTCTGAAAAATGACTGTTGTGTTTAATGTTAAAGATATCTAATTCTTCTTCTAAATGTAATTTCGTTGTATATTTTATTAAAGGTTCATTAGACACTCACATTATAAATCAAATCTTTTAATTTGTTCTCTAGTTAGATAGTCCATTGTTTAACAAATACACGTTTCATTTTGCTTCTTTTCAAATAAAATGTAAGTAATTTTCAGACTCCTCGCCAAGCCTCTAAGTTTCATGTGAGTACCATCTCCAGCTTTCTCCTGTTTTATGTATGATGGTGTATTGTCTTGTTTTACGTTTGTAATGGGGGTTCATCTATATTTTCAATAGAGCTAACCCGATTTTCTTTGAAAGTGTTTAAAGCTTTGTAATATTGATATCAGTATATGTTAATCTTGTTGTTTCTAGTAGTGTCTATTACATACAGTTCTGTTAAAAATATAGTATACTGTCCCTTTAATGCAAATGTTTATTTTTGTATCATGTATGAGTTCCACATTGGTAATCTCCAAATATATTATTGTTAGCATATTTTCACCCCCCACTCCTAAAAGGACTTTAAACCATATTCATTGTTAAAACAAATGTCTTTATAAAAATAAATTAACACAATAATGTCTCTTTAAGAAAATAGACTTTATTTAACACGTCAATATAAATCTGATTTCCAAATTTATTGTTTGAACAAGTACATGTAGATATACCAACAATCTTCAAATATATGTTAGCATATGTAATTTTGTTAAAGGGACAGTTTAGAAAACAAATAATGTTTTGCATTATTCTAAAAGTCAATTTTGTAATATCAATGATATCAAATGTTTCTCACCAATTAATCATTTGTCTGTGTTTATTTTAATTTGCGAGCTAAACCTATGAGGTTCGTGTGCTCATTTCTTCGAGCTTGAAGAGTGCATGTAATCATTATACAATTTGACCACTAGAGGGCATTTGGATAGCATTTGTATATGTAAAACCTTGTGCTCATACAGCATATTATTTACCATGTATTGATCATTGATATCTAAAATGTTGTTATGTCAGAACAACAAATAAGTGGTCATTTTTCATAGTCAGAGATACAAGGGTAAGCACATAAGTCACACGTATTTCTCCATGTTTTGTTGTTTCCAACTTGATAATGCGTAATACAGTGTTTTCTTTGTAATCAATAATTTTCTGACTGTCCCTTTAAGCTGTGTTATTGGCATTCAAACAGTAATATGCCATCATGGATAATTGTAATGGTAATTTTGTTTGCGATTCGGGAAACAGTTTGGACATCACATCACAGAAACCAATCAATATCATGAACAAGGATAGGTATGTGATGATGTGGTTTTCACACACTTATAACCCACACTCTGCAAACAATCTGCCTCCATGGACCCGGTCCCATAGAAGTAGATTATATACAGAGTGTGGTCCACAAGTGTATGAAAACCACATCATCACATACCTATCCATTACACATTAAATAAAAAAAACATGAGGCGGGGCTAGAGCTTGAACTGAACGGACGTGCCTGAGGAGAGCTCCCAACCCTTAACATATAATATACCTCAAAGTTCAGAAATTATTATCTCAAGTTAATATATTTATATATTATAGTGACCATACACAACTGAGAGAACTGTGGGCAGAAGGCAAGAGAAGCCAAAAAACAGAAAGAATAAGAGGAAACCTTCTGCTGAGAGACGAGACCCGCTCTGGGCTGCTGCGGAGGGTAGAGGACCGGACCAGCATAACTACATCCCCCGGCAGGCAAACAACTAGAATCACTCCGGAGGGTCGGGGCTCCGCTCCGGAGGTCTAAATTGTGAGGCAAAAGGCAGGAAACAAAACTACAGATTGGACCATAGACTGCCGGCTGACAAGATCAGATCACCACACGCTACAATACAGATAGCCAGGACGCCCTCTTCACTAAGGACTTACCGAGACAAAAGCTGGCCTCCGGACAAATTGTCCCAGCAGACCGAGTGAAGCTCCTCGCATTAGAAACAGATCGGGACGAAAGTGGCGCGAAAACCCGCCATCTTGTTGGCGGCCCTACTCAATCCTCAAAGCGGTCCTGATCTGTGAAGGAGCAGACACAAGCGGAGGCAGCATAGTTCAGCAAAGGCACCTGGAGGAAGGTAAGAGTAAGAGATTTGCTCCGGTCCCCCTCACAATAGCGGATTCGGACGTGGGTCCCCATAGCACGTACTCAGAACTAAGACCCACGTGGAGACAAGAAGACAGGGCTAATTTATTTTAATCTCACCCTGCCAAGTTATAAAGCCTTAAAAACGAAAAACAACAAGCCATACATAATAAACTGCCAGTCAACATCATTACCCACAATAGATTGTTAGCAAGAAGTTTTTATATGCACAGCGCAATACCCTGAACTTAAGGCAGGCCCCTAGCCAAATAAGTATATAGCTTGCACCGGGTACAACTGAGCAGGAGACTCTCATAGACGCTGGGCCTGGCATGAAGTATGCATATTCAAATAATCCTATTAATGATCTAATTTGTATTTAGAGTGACACAGCTCCTTTACATATTACCCCCTACTAGATACATCATTTATTCCTCCTAAACCTGAGAAGGAAGCACGAGAGGCTGACTTTATTTGGGAATCACCTTAGGAGTGTTAATAGAGGGTTCAGAGTTGCCAAACTGAGGAGCTGTTTAGTCCTAATAATCGGACTCTAGACCCCCCCTCCCTTTTCACAAGCTTCCCCACAGCTCAGAAGATGGATGCACATTAAGTGAGGTGGGGTGGAAATAGGGTGGACCCCCAAAAGGGAAAGCAAAAAATCACACATGCAAGAATTACCCCCTAACAAATGATCTAGACGTAGTAATTAACTTTTTTCAGCGACAACTCTGAGTGGATCATCTGATTAAAGCTCTCATTTGTTTTACTATACTCTCATCTGGTATACTCTCATAAACACTGCATGATGAAGAACAAAACACAAACTGTCAAGGAATGCCTCTCTAAATCCCAACTCAAACAAAAACAACTGAACAAAGGCTCCCCTTCACAGGGGGAAACTCTGGAAGCTAGCATGTCAGAGTCAACAGCAGCGCTCCCCACTGAGAATCAAAATAAGGAACTGCTCTCTCAAATTAAATCTGTCTTTCAGGAAGAATTGAAATCTGCACTGTTTGAATTACGGCAAGATATTAAAGAAATAGGTACCCGCACAGCGGAACTAGAAGAGAAAACAGACGCAATAGCAGAAGAGCTCCCTAATATACAGAAAGTCATGTCTGATCATGAAGAATACATACACAAATTGGAAGAACAAATAGAAGATCTCGAGAACAGATCCCGCAGATCTAATCTGCGAATCAGAAATTTACCAGAGTCTTATAAAAACCTGAATGACACCATGACTTTGCTTTTCCAACAACTGGTTCCAGATGTGGAGACAGACAAACTCCTGATGGACAGAGTACATAGGGCCCTCACCAAGCCTCAACAATCCACCTCAAGAGACATAATCCTTAAAATGCACTATTTTCATGTAAAAGAACTTATCCTTAGGGAGGCACGACAACTACAAACGATTAAATTTGAGGGTCATGTAATACAAATATATGCAGATGTTGCCCCAGTCACTCTGAGGAAAAGAAGAGAACTCAGACCCATTACATTGGCTCTCACAAAAGCCCAAATAAAATACAGATGGAACTTTCCCTTTAAATTGGCTTTTACGCATGCCAACATGACCTACACTTGCTCCACTCTAGGTGAAGGAACAACTATTCTGCGCAGACTAGAGATTCCTTTTGAGTCTCAACAAACTACACCTAACCCGACTTCACAGAGGAAACCTATCCAAAAAGAATGGACACCAGTGGGCAATCCCAAAAAACAAAGAAAATTAAAGAATTTGACAAATAATCATTCGGACTCTGAATCTCAAATGGAAGAAGAATGTTCCCCAACTTGACCTAGTGAGAGGACTAGATAAGTACTATACTTATTTTGCTTTAGTCTTGAGATGTGATAGCCAGAGATACTCGGGCTTCACAAATTCATATTGCCCTGACGGGGTCTTTAAGCAGGCCCACTGCCTCCTAGACAGGCATTGGTTAGATCCTAATGCCCAATAGTAACCACCATGGGCTGTGTTTTAGACCCACTCAGGGGCTGTTGCTGTTTTTGTTATTCTGATAGTTATTACTATTGTTGATGTAACTGTTGTTAACACTGAATCCAATTTTCTCCCCCCTCTCACCCCATACCTTCCCTACCTTCCCCCTCATGCAACAAATATCTAAAAACAGACATACTCTCCACCTATATGTCTACCCCTTCCTCTCCCTTCCTCGCTTCCCTTCCCTCACACAGCACTTTCTGCATATACCACTCTCATACAACACTAGACCCTACCATACAGCGTGGAAATGTTGGAGTCCTCTTGAAGCTCACTTATCCCTCTCACCCTTCCTCCACCCACCTCTCCCTATCCCCTCTATGACCAGGAGTAACTGAGGCTATTGGTATCCTTCCCCAACCCCCCCCCCATATACAGCAAACTTCTAACACTCCCCAACCATTTGTCTATCCCTTCATATCCCCTACCCGCTATCCTTTCTCACTGAGCCCTTCTGGAGCTCACCTAACCCTCTTACCCTTCCTTACCCACCTCTCCCTATTCCTCCTAAGATTGGAATTCACAGTGGCGTTTGATATCATAAGGTCCACCACCCTCCACCCTACACCCATTACATTATTACAAGAATCCCTGGCTGGGGATATTAACATTAGGTTTAAAATTATTTGTTTTCTTTTCATTTATGTACTAAATGTTCGGATATGTCAACAATCATATGTGGTCCACATAATGGATCTGTACTATTTAATAAAGGTTCTTCTCTGTTATTTAGATTTTCAAGGTGTTCCCATAAAGCTGAGGTGCATGCCTTCTGTTCAGTACAGCCTATCGATGCTACTACTTGAGCTTCAGGTGGGTCCCGGCTCTCTCCCTCAGAACTGCAAGAGGCAGATTGTTTTCATGCTCACTACAAACAACATACACTATCTTCTCTATATCCTCTATGTGACACTCTATAGGCCAGGTGATATTGATATACTTTGTATTTTCACATGTCTATAAAAATTCTCTCACACAATGTCAGAGGACTTAACTCTGACATCAAGAGGAAAAAAGCAATTACCACTTATAAGTCATTACATGCCCATATTGTTATGATACAAGAGACCCATTTCTCTAGAAATTTCACTCCCAAGTATTGGGATAAATCATACACTACACAATATCACGCTGTAAGTGGGAAGAAAAAATGTGGGGTAACTATATTATTACACTCCTCTCTGAACTTCAAGGAGGAAGAAATCATTAGAGACAAAGAAGGAAGGTTTCTAGTGGTGAGAGGCTTAATTCAAAACACTCCAATCCTATTAGTGAATGTCTATGCCCCCAATGAACATCAGGCATCATTTCTGACAAAATTAAGTAAACTACTGACTCAATGGAAAAGACACAAAATCATTATGGGGGGTGACTTCAATCTATCTCTAGACCAGACACTAGACAGGTCCACTAATAAAACTTCACAATCACGACCCCCTAGCTCCTCTGTAAATATCTTAAAAGATTTCTCCCTAGATCATAACTTAATTGACAGCTGGCGGTCCCTGAATGATAAGGTTAGAGATTACACTTATTTTTCCCCAATGCATGGCACCCAATCTAGACTGGACTACATTTTTCTAAGCCAAATCCTGCTACCACTTTTGTCCACAGCTAAGATCCTGAATTGTCCCTGGTCTGACCACTCTATAGTGGAAGTCACCATATCGGGGGTACTAAACCCAAACAGAACCAAATCCTGGTCCCTAAACACTAAGCTATTACAAGATGCTTTAACTTCACAAAAAATTAGAGACCAAGTGAGCGAATTCATAAGACTTAACTCAGGCAGCATTTCTAATCCTACGTTTGTCTGGGGAGCATTGAAAGCCTACATTAGAGGCAGCTTAATTGCAGAAGCTAGCAAACAAAACAAACAAAATAAAGCTAAACTCGTACAACTACAATCAGAAGCTAATATACTGCGAACACAATTCACGGCTAATACCAGCAAAAAATAAAAAATAAACTTAAAGCTATAAATGATGAGCTCGATAAGCTCTTAAATAAAGAAGCAGTCAGATCAATTAGACAGCTAAACACCCACTACTACATACACGGGAATAAACCCGATAAAATGCTAGCTAATAGACTTAAAGAAATTACCAGAAACACTACAGTACCACAACTTCAACTACCTGACAACAAAAACACTAATGACCCACTTAAGATTGCCAATGCTTTTGCTGACTACTACAGCGCCCTCTATAACCTTCCCGCAGGTAAGAAAGACATTGATAGTTCCAAAGACTTAAGCTCATTCCTAGGCCCCAGCAAGCTTCCGACAATCACTGAGGAGGAACGCAACAACTTAAACGCACCCATATCTGAGTTAGAGATTAAAAACACCATAAAAACTCTAAAAAGCTCCAAGACACCTGGTCCGGATGGATACCCAGGAATTTTTTATAAGATATTTCAAGAGGAAATCACACCCCTCCTCTCTCAAATGTTTAATTCTATAATGCAAAAGAAAGAAATTCCTAAAGAAATGCTTATGGCAAGAATAGCAGTTATCCCAAAACCAGGAAAGAATAAGCAACACTGTCAGAACTATAGACCCATCTCATTGATAAATCAAGATGTCAAAATTTTCACTAAAATCTTAGCAAATAGATTTAACCCCATACTCGAAAGGCTAATTCACCCGGACCAGGTGGGCTTTATCAGGAATAGGGAAGCCCCAGATAACACACGTAAAATAATAGACCTGATCAATTTGGCCTCAGTAGAAAAAACGCCTTCTCTGCTCCTCTCTTTGGATGCAGAGAAGGCGTTCGATAGGATTAACTGGAAATATATGTTCGCGGTGCTAGAAAAAACAGGGATCTCGGGGGCATTCTATGATGCTCTCACGATGCTATATTCCCACCCCTCAGCCTTTGTTAAACTGTCAGGATATCAATCTAAATTTGTACAGATTAGGAATGGGACTAGACAGGGGTGCCCCCTGTCCCCACTTCTGTTTGCTCTTTGTATCGAGCCATTGGCCATCCAGATCAGAAATAATCCTGACATCTCGGGTATACGACTGGGAGACAAGGAATATAAAATCTCGCTATTCGCGGATGATATCATATTATTTTTGACTAAACCCCTACTCTCCCTCCCCCCGTTATATGCAATGTTGCACCAATATGGAACCCTATCGGGGTACAAAATAAATGGAGATAAATGTGAAGCGCTTAGTATTAACCTACCCCAACACACCAAAAAACTCCTAGAAATTAATTTCTCATTTACATGGGCGAAGAAAAAACTTAAATACCTAGGAATATATCTCACAGCAGACATTCATTCCTTATATCAAGCAAATTACCCCCCAATGTATACACACATTAGGAACCTGATCACGAAATGGTTGAAGCTTAAAATTTCTTTTTATGGTAGGATAATATCCACAAAGATGACCTTACTCCCGAAGCTTTTATATTTATTTCGATCCCTACCAATTACTGTCCCTATAGCGGAACTTAATGCCCTACAGAAGGATATCTTGCGTTTTATGTGGCAGGGGAAACGGGCCAGAATAAATAAAAGAATCATGTGCACACATAGAAGGGAGGGAGGCGTAGGTCTCCCTGACCTGATCTCCTACTATTACTCGGCCCGCATGGCCCAAACAACACATTGGTTTAAACAGAAGTCACAACCTTTATGGATAGAGATTGAATCACAGATTGCTAACACAAATCAACTCTCTAGGTTACTTTGGACCCCAAAAAAACTCAGTACCGCTCCACTACTTAAATTTGTAGCAATATCCCACACAATCTTCTTGTGGAATAAACTGATTACCAAATTCCCCATAGTTCAGAACAACTCTAGGTTGACCCCCTTAGTATTACCACAGACCACAATAGAGTCAAATATACAAAACAAATGGGCTAATAAGGGACTTTATAGGATTGCTGATGTATACATAGATGGAGGCTTCCTCACATACGAACAATATAGAGACATAGACCCACACGATAGAAATATATGGTATCACTACTTGCAGCTAAAATCCAGAACAAGAGAAATAACAGGGCTCTTGAGACTGTCAGTGAGTACAGCTTTTGAGTCAATATGCCTGTCCGGGGAGATGACGCATGGGACAATCTCCCTACTATACCCTACATTCAATAACCAATTTAGAGAAACAAAATCCCCAAATATAGTGAAGTGGGAACAAGACCTAAATAAGACCTGGCCTCTTGAAACTTGGAAGACTAACCTAGCAAAAGGTCTCTCGTTTACACACAATGCCATCTTGAAGGAGAACTACCTTAAGGTAGCGTTCAAATGGTACATTTACCCAACTAGATATGGAGACTCGAATAAACCTTCCATAAACTCCTGTTACAGAGGTTGTAATGATAGGGGCACGTATATTCATATGTGGTGGGAGTGTGGTGGGGCTAGAGAGATATGGGGAAAAACCTCAGAATACCTCAGTTCAATATTCCATAAGAACATCACATTATCCCCCGAACAGGCATTATTACACTTCCCGATTCCTAACATTCTAAAACAACACCAAAAAATAGTGATGACCATCTGCACAGTAATCAGAATCTGTATTGCTCAATACTGGAAAACAACACCTCCGAGCTTCACATTTATCAAGAATAAAATCATTTACCACTATGAAATGGCTAGTTTAGCAGCAGATACCTTAAATACGAAGGAGGAATTTATTGCCCAATGGGAACCTTTCATTATGTACCATGAAGCCAACAGGCAAAGAATTACAGAGACATGTGGGGTTAATCCCACAGACACAAGAGAGATGGGGAGAGAGCCGGGATCAACTGTCAACGGATAACCATTGTATATGTATATCACTTGTATTATTCTGAAAGCATAGACTGTTGACTACTTAAACCTTATGTTCTAGATTTCGTAAATTAGGACATGTTATGTTCTGAGTTGTGGCTAACTGTACTAAGAATCTAAGACACCTACGGACTTTAGAGTAAGAACACCTGAACTTTTGAACCTTAAAACTGTTAAAGAGAGATATGAACCTGACAACATTTGAAATGCATTTATTGTACTTATATGCTGATTGTACATGTCTGAATTTGTTATGTTTTTTTTTTAACTAAAATTAATAAAACTTTTTTCAAAATAAATAAAAAAAACATTAAACATGAAAACAAATACTTACTTCCTCTTCCTTCCCCTCTTCCCACGGGGCTGAGGCTCTGGGAGGGGCAACTGCCGACTCTGACGAGTTCTCCTTGGAGATGTTGTGGGAAGAGTGGAAGGAAGAGTACTGGGACGACCAAGGTGAGGAGGAGAAGATGGCTGAGGAGGAGAAGATGGCTGAGGAGGAGAAGATGGCTGAAGAGGAGAAGATGGCTGAAGAGGAGAAGATGGCTCGGCAGGAGGAGATGTCCTGGCAGGAGAAGATGGGCCGGCAGGAGAAGATGGGCCGGCAGGAGAAGATGGCCCAGCAGCAGGAGGCGGACCAGGAGACAGACCAGCATGCGCCTCCCGGAAAAAATTAAACATCTCTTGGTGTAGATTAATGATTCTGTTTTGCCCTTGTTCTATTCTATTAAGAATGTTTATTATTTGGTTTTGGCCTTCAATTATTTGGTTTTGTCCATCAAGAATTCGAGTTCGGCCTTCGATATTTTGTATCCGGGAGTTACGCATCTGGTCTATGTAGTCCAGTAGAACCCGCACCTCCGCTATTTCCTCTTGTTGTGCTTGGCGGGGTACCCGTGCATGGCGGGGTGCCAGTGCACGGCGGTGTGCGGGTCCTTGAGGGGCCTCTGGTTCGGCGGCCTCCTCCTCTGCTTCCGGGGCCTCTTCATCTGCTTCCGTGCCCTCTTCGTCACGGGGGGCCTCTTCCCTCCGAAGTGGAAATTCCTCCCCACCACTCTCATCCCGGGGAGATGGAGGAGGCTGTATTTGTTGTGCTGCCTCCTCCCCAGACTCTGTATATTTTAAAAAATAAAAATTGTATATATTAGCATATTTACAAATGAAGCTTTAAATGACTTAGCTTACGATACAATTACAAATGCAGAATCATCAATCCACTTTGAAATCTAACAATCAATACGATTTCCGCATTTTCTAAACCGTGTTTGTGATATCTCTGGTCAATCTGAATGTTTTAGCGTTTGTTTTCAGTCTGTTTAAATGCACACCTAACCTATAGCCTAGATACTGATGTAACCGCAAAGTAATTGAATGCGTGTAAACAACGTTATAGCATTAATCTGATCCTTAAAGGGACATGAAACCCAATGTTTTATCTTTCATGATTTAGAAGCATACATTTATAATCAACTTTCTAATGTACTTTTCTTATCTAATTAGCTTCATTCTCTGGATATTCTTTGCTGAAAAGCATATCTAAATATGCTTAGAAGATGCTGATTGTTAGCTGAATATAGCTGCCTCCTGTGATTGTTTCACCGTGTGCATGGCTATTTCTTCATTAAAATATATCTCAAGAATGATTCAAATTAGGTAATATAAGTACATTTGAATGTTTTGTCAAATTGTATTCGCTACCTCAATCATGAAAGTAAAGGTTTGCGTATAGTGTCCCTTGAAATACATTCGTATGTGAATTTATTCTTCAATGAGCTTACCGTCAGATGAGAATGGCAGGATCCCGGTATCAATTCCTCTGATACCGACTACATCCACCTCGGAGATGCTGGGCCGCAACATTTCCTCCCATCGGCAGTACTCGATTTCCAGGGCAGGGCCGCCACCGGTTCCTGCGGAATGTCGGGCCTCCAGGCTTAACTTTTTCTTGAGATCCATCTTACAGTCCCGGTAGCGATGTTTTATAGAGTCCATATCTCTGTTCCGGCCACCCACTGCATTGACTGCATTCCTTATTTCATTCCAGAGCCTCCTCTTCTCAGTCGGGGTAGTCTTCTGGTGCTACAGCCTCCTATACCTGGCCATATAGGCCTCTACGAGGGCCTCCTTCTCCTCCATCGAAAACCTCGCCTCCCTAGTCGCCTTGGCCTTCCCCTGTGACGATGCCCTCTGTTTCCCGGACTGTGAAGCCCTACTCTGTCCGCCACTGGGCCCAGCCACTTGTTCATCTTGAACCAAGTGGCTGGGTCCACCCACCGCTTCCACCCCCGCTTCCTGCCCCCCTTCCTGCCCCCCTTCCTGCCCTGTTCCTCTCCCCCTCCCTCTCCTCTCCCCTCTACCTCTCCCCTGCCTGCCCTCCATCTGTTCCCTAAACTAAACCCCAAATAATCAAACAAAAAGTGAGTGTGATGAAATGAAAGGGGGTCAAAATAAAGACCTAAAAAGACAAAAAAAGTGCTGAAAGTGTGAGAGGGATCTAAAAAAACAAAGAGGGTAAGGGGTATTTAAATAAACCAAAAGAAGAAGAAGACTAAAAGGAGGATATGTAAACTAAATGTAACTAGGGGATGGGTATGGGATGGGTATGGGGTATGGGATAAGAGTAAATGGGATGAAAGGGAATGGGACTACAGGGAATGGGGTATGGAGTGTAGTATGAGGGGGTATGGGGTATGGAGTGTATGTAGTGTTATTGATAAGTGTATGTATGTATTGAATGTGTTTGCGTGTAAATGTGTTAAGTGTACAGAAAAATCACTCGCTCGCTAACTCACACTACTACTAATTCTCACTAACACACTACTACTAATTCTCACTAACAAACACTCCCACTAACTCTCACTAACTCCCACTACCACTAACTCACGCTCCCACTAACTCACTCACACTAGCACTAACTCTCACTAACAACTCTCACTAACAACTCCCACTACCACTAACTCACTCACGCTCCCACTAATTGACTCTCTCCCACTCCCACTAACTCCCACTAACTCACTCACGATAACACTAACAACTGACTCTCTCACGCTAACACTAACTCACTCACAATAATGCACAAACTCTCTAATCTTAAACCTCCAATCTCCAAAGACCCACCAGCAACACAGTCAAAGAAGCCATGCTTGTGTGGTGCTTATATACCCTGTGTAAATGTTTAATGATGTACCAATTTCCGTTGTAAATTGTGTTCAGGTGTGCTTTATTAGCAATTAATATTAGTGCAATGTGTATTAGTTGTGTGAATTTGCGCATGCTCATTTGGAGTTAGTATTTGTGGAATGTGTAGAATGCGATGATGTCATAGTGGTCGTTTTCTATAACATTGTCCAATAGTATTCTGTTTAAATGTGAATTTGCGATGGTGTGGTATTAGTGAAGTGTTGTATATGTATGTTTGTCCTAATATATAGTGATATTGAATGTGATTATTTTTCTAGTGTATGTATATATTTTTTATTCCTTGTTGTTATTTTGCGAATTTCCGCATCTTAAAGTATATGGGTATTCCCCGTATTAAATTTTATTAAAAATCCACCCGCTTGTGAATGTGTAATGCTTGTGTGCTTTGTTGATTGATTGTTGTTGTGACATTTGCGGCGTGTTATTGTTGTGCATGATGTGGTATGCGTCATATGACCGAGCTGTGCGTATTTCTCGCGAGATCGAGTGTCAGGTGAAAAAAGCAATTTTTTTGCTTTTCCATTGATCTCTATGGGAGACTGTCTAACGTGGGCAGTATTCCGCGTGTGACATACACGCGTTAGGAGCATCGTTAGATGGTCTTTTTTGAACTCTAAATACCAGAGTCAAACAATGCCGTGCGTTAGACATAAACCACGCGTAGCGTTAGCAGGCCATCTACCGCCAAACTCCAAATCTAGCCGTATATGTGGTGATGAACTTAATTTTTTTTGGTGTCCTGTTTACATTTACGTTTGTTTTTATATTTAAGCAAATCCTGTCTATTAGTGTTATCAACACTTAGTTTGGCTTTTGTTAATACTTTTTCTGTATAACCCCTATCTAGAAGTCTTTTTGTAACTTCTTTAGATTGCTTCTGATATTCACTGTTTGTTGTACAATTTCTTTTTATTGTGGTATACTCTCCTTTGGGTATACATCTGACTACATGTCTAGGATGGGTTGTAATACTATAACGATAAAATCTATATTTCACCTCCTCTTAGACAATCTCTAATTTCCACCCATCATGATATACCTTTAGCTGGACACCCAGGTGTTCATAGAACAATGGATCTTCTAGAACGAAACTATTGGTGGCCAAACATGACACAATCCATAATAAGCTACGTGAAGTCTTGCCAAACTTGCACCACTCTAAAACCAGAGAAGGCTCATCCATATGGGTTACTACAACCTCTCCAGATTCCTGATCGGCCCTAGCAATCCATCAGGATGGATTTCATCGTTAACTTACCTCTATCCTCCAACTATAACACCATACTGGTCGTCGTCGATCTGTTCACGAAGATGGCACATTTTATCCCTTATAAGAAACTTCCCACCTCTTCGGAAATGGCTCAGTTATTCCTGAGAGAAATAGTCTGTTTACATGGGTTACCCTCCATCATCATTACCGACCGGTGAACCCAGTTCACATCTAATTTACGGAAACAGCTTTGCTTACTTCTCAAAATAGATCACCGTTACAGCACAGCCTATCACCCTCAGACAAACGGCCAGACCGAAAGGGTCAACCAGTGGCTTGAGCAATACATCCATTGTTACTGTTCCTTCCATCAAGACCAGTGGTCAGAAAGATGTCTATGGCTGAGTTTGCCTACAGTAATTCAACCAACGCCTCTACGAAGTGTACCCCTTTTTCTCCAATTACGGGTACCACCCTACTTTCAGCTCTTTACCCACACTTACAATACTTGTCCACTAGTCGATGATACCATTAGCTCATTGTCAGAGACTTTTACTCATTTAAAGGATAATATAAAACTAGCACAAGATAGACAAAAGAAGTATTGCGATGTCAAAAGAAGGAAACCACCTGTTTATGTTGTGGGGGATAAAGTTTGGCTCTCCACAAAGTATCTTAAACTGAAGACACTGTGTAAAAAATTCTCTCAACTTTTCATTGGACCTTTTTTTGTGAAGAAAGTTGTGAACGACAATGCTGTTATGTTGGATTTAACTCCGGAGTATCGTATACACTCTACTTTCCATGTATCACTGCTCAAACCAAATACCCCTACAAGATTACAAACCACAGATCATCCTTTGCCACAGGTGGTTGCTGATGAAGACATCTATAAGATAAGCTCTATTGTGGATTCCAGATGGTACAAGGGTACTTTGCAGTATTTGGTTCGCTGGAAGGGGTATTCATCCGAAGATGATTCCTGGGAACCCTCCTGTCATTGGAATGCTTCTCGTTTGATTGCCCGGTTCCACCGATCAAATCCGGATCGGCCTGGTCCGGTCGCTGCGGTACAGCCCCTTTGACGGGGGGATCTGTCATGGTTATTTCATTTGGTCCTGTCCCTTTAAGATCTACTGAAGTCTTCCTTCACCACAGCCCCCATCTTACGATTTCCTAACCCAGAGTTGCAATATATCCTCAAAGTCGATGCGTCCAACTATGCAATAGGAGCTATATTATCCCATCGAGTCTCGCCCACTGAACCAATACATCCAGTCGCCTTCTTCTCAAGATTGATGTCATCCCCTGAGATGAATTATTCCATTGGATAGAAGACATCTGCTTGAGGGTACAACCATTCCCATACTCATCTATACGGATCACCATAATTTAGAATACCTGCAAGCCAGTAAAACCTTATCAGCCAGGCAACTGCGTTGGAGTCTCTACTTCACAAGATTCATTTTCCATATCACCTACCGTCCGGGGTCAAAGAACGGGAAAGCAGACGCTCTCTCCAGAAGTTTTAACCTACCCCCTATTGAAAACCTCTCTCAAACGATACTGTCTCCAGAACATTTCATCGGTCTTACAAAAGGTCCAAGTAAAACCTTAAGTATTTATCAACAAAAAGATGACTCTATCCTCAAAGAGATGCTACAAAGAAAAACGGATGTGTTATACTACTATAAGGATAAAATCTATATTCCACCTCCTCTCGGACAATCTCTAATTTCCACCCATCATGATATACCTTTAGCTGGACACCCAGGTGTTCATAGAACAACAGATCTTCTAGAATGAAACTATTGGTGGCCAAACATGGCACAATCCATAATAAGCTATGTGAAGTCTTACCAAACTTGCACCACTCTAAAACCAGAGAAGGCTCATCCATATGGGTAACTACAACCTCTCCAGATTCCTGATCGGCCCTGGCAATTCATCGGGATGGATTTCATTGTTGACTTACCTCTATCCTCCAACTATAACACCATACTGGCCGTCGTCAATCTGTTCACGAAGATGGCACATTTTATCCCTTATAAGAAACTTCCCACCTCTTCGGAAACGGCTCAGTTATTCCTGAGAGAAATAGTCCATTTACATGGGTTACCCTCCATCATCATCACCGACCGGGAAACCAGTTCACATCGAATTTCTGGAAACAGCTTTGCTCACTTCTCAAAATAGATCACCGTTACAGCATAGCCTATCACCCTCAGACAAACGGCCAGACCGAAAGGGTCAACCAGTGGCTTGAGCAATACATCCTTTGTTACTGTTCCTTCCATCAAGACCAGTGGTCAGAAAAGTTGTCTATGGCTGAGTTCGCCTACAATAATTCAACCAACCCCTCTACGAAGAGTACCCCTTTTTTCTCCATTTACGGGTACCACCCTACTTTTCAGCTCTTTACCCACACTTGCAATACTTGTCCACTAGTCGATGATACCATCAGCTCATTGTCAGAGACTTTTACTCATTTAAAGGATAATATAAAACTAGCACAAGATAGACAAAAGAAGTATTACGATCTCAAAAGAAGGAAACCACCTGTTTATGTTGTGGGGGATAAAGTTTGGCTCTCCACAAAGTATCTTAAACTGAAGACACTGTGTAAAAAATTCTCTCAACTTTTCATTGGACCTTTTTTTGTGAAGAAAGTCGTGAACGACAATGCTGTTATGTTGGATTTACCTCCGAAGTATCGTATACACACTACTTTCCATGTATCACTGCTCAAACCATATACCCCTACAAGATTACAAACCACAGATCATCCTTTGCTACAGGTGGTTGCTGATGAAGACATCTATGAGATAAGCTCTATTGTGGATTCCAGACGGTACAAGGGTACTTTGCAGTATTTGGTTCGCTGGAAGGGGTATTCATCTGAAGATGATTCCTGGGAACCCTCCTGTCATCTGAATGCTTCCCGTTTGATCGCCCGGTTCCACCGATCGAATCCGGATCGGCCTGATCCGGTCGCTGCAATGCAGCCCCTTTGACGGGGGGATCTGTCATGGTTATTTGATTTGGTCCTGTCCCTTTAAGACTTCCCTATATTTTCCCATAATCCTCTATGCAAACTGCCAATTATTGGCAGTGTTTGTAGCGTGAAGTTCTCCTGAACAAAGCTCCTCTCCTTACCTACTGGCTAAACAACTTCTGTTCCGGTTACTCTAAAGAGTTGGATATTAATTCACCTTTTCATTTCCTACCTCAAGTTTACATTATTGCAGTGAATACATCCCATTGTGATGAAGATGCATCTATAATCAACCTAGAGTTTGCAGCCTCTATTTACAGCTGTCTGGGACATTTACCTGCATCTGTATTCCGCTATGGCAGTCACCTTGCTTGAGGATTCTCTCCAGCCGTGATAAACATTCACCACACTACGGCTCTCAAATTTCCTGCATGGAGATCCACCTATACGGTAAAATAACTGACATCACCACTGATCGCGGTTCTAATTTCAGTGTACTCAGCCTGTCAGCAATTCCACTTTCCTGATTGGTGGTTGTGCGCACCCTCCCTTCTCAACGTCATCACTCAAGACGGACTGAATTGTAGCAGCATTCATTAACGCTTCATACAAGCAGCTGCAGCTCTCCGTGTAAAAATATATCAGTCTATGTGGTGACAGCAAACTTTAACCCCTAACACCAACAGAGTTTGAACAAGTCTTGGTGATTACTATTGGTCAAAATATCAACCGGTTCTATTATATCTGCCAACTGATTATACAGGAACTACATCCTTCCACTCCTGTAACCAAAGAGTATAACCAACAAAAACTCAGTTTTCATTTTTCCACATCTTCTTCCTTCTTCTCTGCAGTTGAGATCCAGTTTCTATATAATTACTGCTACATACAGTTAATACATATTGTTACACCCACTTTCTAAAGGAAGGACTTACCCACTGTCCAAAGCTGGAACCAAGGCCATGGAAAAATATATCCAAGAGAATTTAGCTAAAAGCTTCATTCGCC
This sequence comes from Bombina bombina, assembly GCF_027579735.1. Taxonomy (NCBI): domain Eukaryota; kingdom Metazoa; phylum Chordata; class Amphibia; order Anura; family Bombinatoridae; genus Bombina; species Bombina bombina. The sequence continues at coordinate 1,068,828,145 of NC_069500.1, forward strand.
CTTCCTCCTCTCCTGCCGGGGCTGGGTTATTTTTTGTCGGTAAGAAGGATGGTGGTCTGAGACCGACTACAGAGCCCTAAACAACATAACTCTCAAGAAGCGTTATCCTATTCCCTTGATCACCAAATTATATGATTCACTCCAAAATGCGAGCTACTTCACAAAATTAGATCTTTGTGGGGCGTATAATCTTATTCACATCTTTCCGGGACATAACTGGAAGAGTGCCTTCAACACGAGATCAGAGCATTATGAGTACCTCATAATGCCTTTTGGGCTGTGCAATGCCCCTGCTGTCTTTCAAGCATTCGTCAATTATGTTTTCCGTGACCTCCTTAATCATACCGTAATCGTCTATTTGGATGATAGCCTCATAATCTCTGCCATCCTGGAAGAGCATCGTGAGCATATGAGACAGGGTCTTCTTCTTCTCAGAGACAATTCTCTGGTAGCCAAGTTGGAGAAATGTGAATTCGATCAAGTACGAATTTAATTCCTTGGATATATCATCTTTAAAGAAGGTGTCGCCATGGATCCCACTAAGCTAACAGCAGTTCTGGAATGGCCTCAGCCCACCACATTGAAGGAGTTACAGAGATTCTTGGGGTTTTTCAACTATTATTGCAAGTTTATAAAGAATTTCTCCAAGATTGTTGCTCCACTCACTGAGCTGACTAAACAGAACAGAGACTGTAAGAATTGGCCCCCAGTAGCTGTGGACACCTTCTCTCGTCTCAAGATCGCCTTTTGTACTGCTCCTGTGCTACGTGATCTTGATTTACCTTTTTCTCTAATCGGTTTTCTCCTGCAGAAAGGAATTACGATGTGGGAAATCGTGAACTCCTAGCCATCAAGATGGCCCTTACTGAATGGCATCACTGGCTAGAGGGTATTACTAACCCCATTTAGATTCTCACGGATCACAAGAACCTGACGTACTTAGAGACTGCTCATCGACTCAATCCTTGACAGGCCAGGTGGGCCTTATTCTTTTCCCGTTTCAACTTTATAGTCTCTTACCTTCCTGGAACGAAGAATAAAAAAGCTGATGCACTTTCCCGTCAGTTTCCTCAGTCTAATGACGTTTCTGAAACTCCTATCAAAAACATCATACCGCCCTCCTGTGTGGTAGCTCAACCTCTTTTCTTCAAAGACTGCAACAAGCTCAGTCAAGAAAACCTTCTGAAGCCCATACGGCTCCTGAGATCCTTTTTGTTCCCCAAAATCTTCGCTCTCCTGTGCTATCCCGGGCTCATGACAGCAAACTGTCAGGTCATCCTGGTTTTACAAGAACCTTTAAACGCCTTTCCCAACACTTGTGGTGGCTTACCATGAAGTCGGATTCTCAGGATTATGTCAAGGCTTGTCAGACTTGTGTTGTTAATAAGACTCCCCGTTCCCTACCTCATGGCCTACTTCAACCATTGTTCATACCTAAACAACCATGGACACACATTGTTGTAGATATCCCTCCTACTGACCACTATACAGTCATCTGGGTTGTGGTGGATCGATTCTCCAAACTTGCTCATTTTGTACTGTTACCTAATTTACCTACAACCCAAGAATTGTCCACTCTTTTTCTGTTACACGTGGTACGGCTCCATGGTATACCTGTAAATATCGTCTCGGACAGAGGACCTCAATTTATTTCTACCTTTTGGAGGAGCTTTTGCAAATAGCTTGGAACCACTGTTTCTTTGTCCTCTGGTTATCACCCCCTGACTAATGGGCAGATGGAGAGAGCCAATAAGGATCTTGAAGTTTATCTCAGAACATATGTCAATTCACAGCATACTAATTGGTCTGGAATGTTACCCCTAGCTGAACTGGCTAAGAACACATATTGGCATTCTTCTCTACAATATTCTCCTTTCCAAGCCGCAGCTGGTTATCAACCTTGTGTCTTTCCTCTTTCCACACAGTCTACAGGAGTTCCTGCGGCAGAACGTCACTTTACTGATCTCACTACCCATTGGCAACGTATTCGCTCTCAGTTACGTTCTGCTGTCTGCATATACAAGAGGTTTGCCAATCATTGAGCTACCGTTTGTGTCTTTTCAGTGGGTGAACGTGTCTGGGTTTTTACCCGACATGTTCATTTACGTCAACCCTGTCATAAGTTAGGACCTAGGTATATCGGTCCTTACAAGGTCCTCAAAAGACTATCTCCTGTTGCCTACAAAGTGGCTTTGCCCAGAACCCTGCGCATACACCCGGTCTTCCACATATCTCTTCTCAAGCCTTACATCACAAACAGATACACTCGACTCAGACCTCCTCCTCTTTTAATTCATGGTGAACCTGAGTATGAGGTCTCTAAAATCCTGGACTCCAGATTCAGGCACAAGCAACTACAATACCTAGTGCACTGGAAGGGTTACTCTGAGGTGGATCGGTCCTGGATTCCAGCCCGTGATGTTCATACTCCATCTTTGGTCTCTAGATTTCATGCTACTAATCCCTCCAAGCCAGGTTTGGGTCCCTGAGGTACCCTTTAAGAATGGGCTTGTGTCACGCCGCTCCGTCTCAGCTGCACGGCGTTCCCTTCCCATGGCCGTTGCCATGGTTGCGGGGGTTGTTGTGGTGATGATGTCATCACTGCACGCCGTCTCCTTCCTCTGATGCCGCTCACTGGTCTCTCCAGGGGTCAGATTGTACCCATGCTGGCTGTTTATCCACACTTGATTTAAAAGCTACAGTGGGAGATGCACATGAGAGACCTATTTGAGTCTCTACAGAGGAATGTTTTAGCTGCTTCTACATCTCCTGCAGAAGCTGACAAGACCTCCTCTGTAACCCTGCGAAGGTCACAAGAAGGAGAAGACTTATTTTGGTAAGCTTCTATGAAGATGAATGCAATCGGCTGGCAGATCTCCACAAGAGTTATATCATCACTATTTTGGTGTGTCAACAGTTTAACCTCATGCAGCTGGTAGTGCTTTTTCTTTATAGACAATATTCTTAAGGCTGTGAGGACTGGTGTGGGTTAAAAGAGATCAGGCATGAGGGTCCTTGGCTATTTTAGCCTATCAGCGCAAAATAATTATTAGGGGCTATACAAATAAATAATATGATCAGCCATTTATATATTTCATAGGTAAAGGGCTCAATGTGAAGCTAAATAATTAATTTAATTATGTCTTCTGGGCTTTTATATGTTACATTGTGCAAAATGCATAATTTGTGAGTAATTAATTTGCTAATTTATGAAGGTCTTGTGGTCTGACAATTGTGGCAATCAATATGTACGAAAAGTGCAGTATTGCTTCTGCCTATATAGTTAAATAAGTATAGAGCAATTTGTTCATTATTAATATGAGTGTTAGTGTACTTTGTAATGTATTTTTGAAGTGTTTTGTGAAACTTTTTTTTGAGAAAAGTCTCTCTCTCTCTCTCTCTCTCTCTCTCTCTCATCAGGCTTTTTTTGTGGTGGTCACTAGTACTAAGTAGCACCACATCTCTCATCTCATAACAGGTATTATATGTAATCATTATTTAAAAATCTAGTTTTCACAAGAGGGGGCTGCAAAATATACCTAGCATTGTAAATATGTTTGTCCCTTTGATTTTCTCAACGTTACTGAGCACAGTATATTAATCAATAATCAATGAGTACTGGCACCTATTTTTATTTTGCACACGTACAGGCCCACCGCTAAAGCATTATATAGCGCATGCACATGTACAGGCACACCACTAAAGCATTATATAGTGCATGCACATGTACAGGCCTAACACTAAAGTGTTATATAGTGCATGCACATGTACAAGCCTACCACTAAAGCGTTATATAGTGCATGCACATGTACAGGCCTACCACTAAAGCATTATATAGTGCATGCACATGTACAGGCCTACCACTAAAGCGTTATATAGTGCATGCACATGTACAGGCCTACCACTAAAGCGTTATATAGTGCATGCACATGTACAGGCCTACCACTAAAGCGTTATATAGTGCAGGCACATGTACAGGCCTACCACTAAAGTGTTATATAGTGCATGCACATGTACAGACCTACCACTAAAGTGTTATATAGTGCATGCACATGTACAGACCTACCACTAAAGTGTTATATAGTGCATGCACATGTACAGACCTACAACTAAAGCATTATATAGTGCATGCACATGTACAGACCTACCACTAAAGTGTTATATAGTGCATGCACATGTACAGGCCTACCACTAAAGCGATATATAGTGCAGGCACATGTACAGGCCTACCACTAAAGTGTTATATAGTGCATGCACATGTACAGACCTACCACTAAAGTGTTATATAGTGCATGCACATGTACAGGCCTACCGCTAAAGTGTTATATAGTGCATGCACATGTACAGGCCTACCGCTAAAGTGTTATATAGTGCATGCACATGTACAGGCCTACCATTAAAGCGTTATATAGTGCATGCACATGTACAGGCCTACCACTAAAGTGTTATATAATGCATACAAATGTACAGGCCTACCACTAAAGTGTTATATAGTGCATGCACATGTACAGGCCTACCACTAAAGCGTTATATAGTGCATGCACTATATAACACTTTAGTGGTAGGCCTGTGCATGCACATGTACAGGCCTACCACTAAAGCGTTATATAGTGCATGCACATGTACAGGCCTACCACTAAAGCGTTATATAGCGCATGCACATTTACAGGCCCACCACTAAAGCGTTATATAGTACATGCACATGTACAGGCCTACCACTAAAGCGTTATATAGTGGATGCACATATACAGGCCTACCACTAAAGCGTTATATAGTGCATGCACATGTACAGGCCCAACACTAAAGCGTTATATAGTGCATGTACAGGCCTACCATTAAAGCGTTATATAGCGCATGCACATGTACGGGCCTACCACTAAAGCGTTATATAGTGCATGCACATGTACAGGCCTACCACTAAAGTGTTATATAGTGCATGCACATGTACAGGCCCAACACTAAAGCGTTATATAGTGCATGTACAGGCCTACCATTAAAGCGTTATATAGCGCATGCACATGTACGGGCCTACCACTAAAGCGTTATATAGTGCATGCACATGTACAGGCCTACCACTAAAGCGTTATATAGTGCAGGCACATGTACAGGCCTACCACTAAAGCGTTATATAGTGCATGCACATGTACAGGCCTACCACTAAAGCATTATATAGTGCATGCACATGTTCAGGCCCACCACTAAAGCGTTATATAGTGCATGCACATGTACAGCCCACCACTAAAGTGTTATATAGTGCATGCACATGTACAGACCTACCACTAAAGCGTTATATAGCGCATGCACATGTACAGGCCCACCACTAAAGCGTTATATAGTGCATGCACATGCACAGGCCCACCACTAAAGCGTTATATAGTGCATGCACAGGCCCACCACTAAAGCATTATATAGTGCATGCACATGTACAGGCCTACCACTAAAGCGTTATATAGTGCATGCACATGTACAGGCCTACTACTAAAGCGTTATATAGTGCATGCACATGTACAGGCCCACCACTAAAGTGTTATATAGTGCATACACATGTACAGGCCCACCACTAAAGCATTATATGGTGAATGCACATGTACAGGCCCACCACTAAAGTGTTATATAGTGCATGCACATGTACAGGCCTACCACTAAAGCGTTATATAGTGCATGCACATGTACAGGCCTACCACTAAAGCGTTATATAGCTCATGCACATGTACAGGCCCACCACTAAAGCGTTATATAGTTCATGCACATGTACATGCCAACCACTAAAGCATTATATAGTGCATGCACATGTACAGGCCCACCACTAAAGCGTTATATAGCGCATGCACATGTACAGGCCTACCACTAAAGCGTTATATAGCGCATGCACATGTACAGGCCCACCACTAAAGCATTATATGGTGAATGCACATGTACAGGCCCACCACTAAAGTGTTATATAGTGCATGCACATGTACAGGCCTACCACTAAAGCGTTATATAGTGCATGCACATGTACAGGCCTACCACTAAAGTGTTATATAGTGCATGCACATGTACAGGCCTACCACTAAAGCGTTATATAGTGCATGCACATGTACAGGCCTACCACTAAAGCGTTATATAGTGCATGCACATGTACAGGCCCACCACTAAAGCGTTATATAGTGCAGAGATTTCCAACCTTTTTTTTGCCGTGGCACACTTTTTTACATAAAAAAATCCTGCGGCACACCACCATCCCAAAATTTTACAAAATCACACATTGTAGCCTAATACAGGATATATATATATATATATATATATATATACACACACACACTGTACTGTGAAGTCATGCCATGCCTCCTACAAACTATACATGACATATTGACATTCATTCACAAACAATCATAATGATTGTCTGTGAATGAATGTCAATGTCATGGTTGTAAATGATGCCTGATGAGCCTGTCACATACCTCCAAATATTTCAAAATTTGAAAGAGGCACACCCCCTCACTGTTGTCAGTCTGCCGTGGCACACCTGAGGATCTCTCACGGCACACTAGTGTGCCACGGCACACTGGTTGAAAAACACTGATATAGTGCATGCCGATGTACAGGCCTACCACTAAAGCATTATATAGCGCATGCATGTGTACAGGCCTACCACTAAAGCCTTATATAGCGCATGCACATGTAGAGGCCTACCACTAAAGCGTTATATAGCGTATGCACGTGTACAGGCTTACCACTAAAGTGTTATATAGTGCATGCACATGTACATGCCTACCACTAAAGCGTTATATAGTGAATGCACATGTACAGGCCTATCACTAAAGTGTTATATAGTGCATGCACATGTACAGGCCTATTACTAAAGTGTTATATAGTGCATGCACATGTAGAGGCCTACCACTAAAGCGTTATATAGTGCATGCACATGTACAGGCCAACCACTAAAACGTTATATAGTGCATGCACATGTACAAGCCCACCACTAAAGCGTTATATAGTGAATGCACATGAACATGCCTACACTAAAGAGTTATATAGCGCATGCACATGTACAGGTCTACCACTAAAGCGTAATATAGTGAATGCACATGTACAGGCCTACCACTAAAGCTTTATATAGTGCATGAACATGTACAGGCCTACCACTAAAGCGTTATATAGCACATGCACATGTACAGGCCTACCACTAAAGCGTTATATAGTGAATGCACATGTACAGGCCTACCACTAAAGTGTTATATAGTGCATGCACATGTACAGGCCTACCACTAAAGCGTTATATAGTGCATGCACATGTACATGCCTACCACTAAAGCGTTATATAGTGAATGCACACGTACAGGCCTATCACTAAAGTGTTATATAGTGCATGCACATGTACAGGCCTACCACTAAAGCGTTATATAGTGCATGCACATGTACAGGCCTACCACTAAAACGTTATATAGCGCATGCACCTGTCCACGCCTTCTCTTTAATTTAAACATCAGGTTAGTGCCTCCTCTGAGTCTAAATGGTATTGTTGTTATTTTAATTCATTTCTAGTTTGCAATGTGAGTCACAAAAGTGATCTCTTATTTTCAATGTTTATTGGGTCCTGGCTGCACAGTTATTTTACCAATAAGATATTTTTTTGGAACCAACAGTGGCCCTGTTTGTTCTTTTCCCCCAAGTTTCCTAACTTTCATCTGATTTATATTTTTTGTGGTCCAAGAGAGGCCACTGTTCATCATTGGAGGAACTCCTGTTATCAATTGTAATATTTTCATAGGAGATTAATAACCATACTTTATTTAGAAAAGGTTACGTTTGCTTTTTCATTGCAATAATGTGTTTCATCTGTATGGGAAGAGTCCACAGCTGCATTCCTTACTTGTGGGAAATACTGAACCTGGCCACCAGGAGGAGGCAAAGACACCCCAGCCAAAGGCTTAAATACCTCCCCCACTTCCTCATAACACCAATCATTCTGCTGAGGAAACAAGGAACAGTAGGAGAAATATCAGGGTGAAAAAGGTGCCGCCAAATTTAGGGCCGCCCATCGGAAAACACGGGCGGGCACTGTGGACTCTTCCCATATAGATGGAAATGATCAGGTAAGCATAATTTATGTTTTCCATCTTAATATAGGAAGAGTCCCCAGCTGCCTTCCTTACTTGTGGGAAACATATATCCAAGCTCTAGAGTACACGGAATGCTAACGGGAGGGGGGGAAAAGAGGCGGACCCTAATCTGAGGGCACCACAGCCTGCAAAACCTTTCTCCCGAAGGCTGCTTCAGCAGAGGCAAAAACATCAAACTTGTAAAATTTTGGAATAAGTATGTAAGGAGAACCAGGAGCCACCTTACAAATCTGATCCATAGAGGTCTCATTTTTGAAGGCCCAAGAGGAAACCACTGCTCTCGTAGAATGAGCTGTAATCCTCAGAGGAGGCTTATGTCACGCCGATTTTATGCTAAACGGGTGACACTCCTCAGACAAAAAGATAAATAAGGCGAAGAGGCCCTCTGACCCCTATGCTTCCTGGAAAAGAGAACAAACAGAGAAAGAGGTTTGTCTAAATTCCTTCGTGGCCCGAAGATAGAATTTCAAGGCACACACCACATCCAGAAATACGTTGTAAACGTTCCTTTGATGAAGAAGGATTAGGACATAAGAAAGGAACCACAATCTCTTGATTGATGTTGCAAATTGACACAACCTTAGGAAGAAAACCTAACTTGGTTCGTAGAACAGCCTTATTGGCATGAAAAGCCAGATAAGGAGGGACACATTGCCAGGCAGCAATCACACATAATCTGCGCGCAGAAGCAATAGCCAGTAGAAAATGAACCTTCCAAGACAACAATTTAATGTCTACTTCATGCATAGGCTCCAATGGAGCCCGTTGCAAAACCTTAAGGACAAGATTTAAACTCCAAGGGTGAGTCTTAGATCTAAACACAGGTCTGATCCCAGCAGAGCCTTAACAAATGACTGAAAACTGTCCCTTCAGGGGACTTGAAGAAAAGCCCTTTTCCAGTTCATCCTGGAGAACAGAATAAGTAGGTCCTCCACACCTTATGATATATGTGACGAGCAACCAGCTTACAAGCTTGAATGGGAGTAAAAATAACTCTCTCATAAAAACCTCTCTTGGCTAGGACTAAGCGTTCAATCTCCACGCAGTCAGCCTCAGAGTATCTAGACATTGATGAACAAAGAGACCTTGGTCAGCAGATCCCTGCGACAAGGTAACTTCCACGGAGAAGGTGATGAGATCCCCACTAGATCCGCAAACCATATCCTTCGCGGCCAAGATGGAGCAGTCAGTATCACTGATGCCTGCTTGACTCTAGCCACTACACTAGGAAGTAGTGTTAACGGTCTGAAAGGATAAATTAGATTGAAACTCCAAGGCACCGCTAATGCATTTGTTAGCTCCACCTGAGGATCCCTGTACCTCGACCCCTATCTGGGTAGCTTGGTATTGAGATATTATAAGATATTCCTCTTTCAAATCTCTGCAAACACTCGGAATTGAGAGACCATTCTCCTGGATAAAAGGATTGTCTGCTGAGGAAATCTGCTTCCCAGTTGTCCACACCCGGAATGTGGATCGCTGACAGCGAACAAATGCGGGTCTCCCCCACACCAGAATCTGAGATACTTCCCTCAAAACTAGGGAGCTTCTCATTCCCCCCTGATGGCTGATGAAAGCCACCGAGGATATATTGTTTGATTGGAATCTGATTAACTGGGATGAACCCAGCACAGGTCAAGCCTTGAGAGCATTGTATATTGCCAGAAGATGCAAAATGAGATCAGGAGGGAGCTTTACCTCCTGAGACCAAAGGCCCTGTACCTTCCTGGCACACCAAACAGCTCACCATCCTGACAGACTCGCAACCATAGTCACAATCACCTGGTCATGAGACGGACGTCCCTGAAGACAAGTGATCTGGACAAAACCACCAAGAGAGCGATTCTCCCAATTGGTTGCCCAGAGAAATCTATTGAGACAGATCCGAATGATTGCCATTCTACTAGTTCAGCATGCGCAGTTGCAACAGTCTGAGGTGAAACCTGGCAAAGGAAATGATGTCCAAGCTGGACACCATGAGACCAATCACCTCCATACACCGAGCCACAGATGGCCTTTAGGAGATCTGGAGGGCAAGACATGTTGTAGCTAGCTTGCAACGTCTCTGGTCTGTTAGAAATATTCTCATGTCTATGGAGACTATTATAGTACCCAAGAATTCTACCCTGGTACTTGATACAAGATAACTCTCTCTAGATTATTTGCCATCCATGGGAACGAAGAAGACAGAGGAGATATTCCGAATGGTCCACTCTTCAAAAAAGTTCTTTAGCTACACCAAACGTAAGGGCAATAAACTGGAAGTACTGGTCCAGGAATCCAAACCTTAGGAACTGGAAGTGGTCCTTGAGGATTGGTACGAGAAGGGAGCATCCTTCAGATCTATTGTGGCCATGAACTACCCCTCTCAAAGGTCTTAGGGACCACAAAAAGGTTTGAATAGTATCCCAAACCTCTCACTGCGATAGGCAATGGAACAATAACTCCTAGAGGACAGATCCGGTACACACCCCAGAAAGGCTTCCCTCCTTTCTGGTCAGGATGACAGGAGGAATCTGCCCTTGGGTGGCTGAGACTTAAAACCTATCTTGTAACCCTAAGCTAAGACCTCCAGGACCCCTGGATCTTGCACGTCCCTGAACTAAGCGAATGAAAAGAGCGACATACTGCCCCTTACATGATCCAGAACAGGACCGGGGACCGCCCATTCATCCCAATGTAGACTTGGCGGGCTTCTTGCTCTGCTTGGATTTATTCCAGGATTGAGCTGGCTTCCAAGAGCTCTTGGTTTACTCTGGCTTAGCGGAGGACTGCTGACATGGGCTTTATGAGAATGAAAAGAATGAAAATCGTCCCTTAGATTAGTTCATATACTCTTGCGGTAGGAGGGCACCCTTGTCCCTTGTGACCGTTGAGATAATTGAGTCCAGGCCTGGACCAGACAAAATCTTTCCCTTAACGGAAGGTAAGGAGTGTAGACTTAGAAGTCATATCCGCAGACCATGACTTCAGTCAGAGCCCGACGGGCCTGAACAGAAAAAGCTGAAGCCATAGCATTCAAGTGAATAAACTGCCTAAGAGCAGCACAGATAAAAGAATTAACAACCCTCAAGGCCGTAAATAATTTCTGAGTAACATCAAGCGGATCCTCTACCCCGATCAAATCCTGTAAGGAGTCACACTAAAAGGTAGTTTCTCCAGTAACCATGGCAACAGCCACCGCCAGTTGAAACAAATATCCCGAAACATCTTTCTTAACAGAGTTTCCATCTTTCCATCTCACAACTCCATTAAGAGTCCAGGACCGGGGACAATTTGTTAAAGGGAGAAGAGGGGGGAAAAGGAATCCAATCCTGTCCCATTCATTCTTAATAATGTTTGCCATCTAACAGGAGCAGGGAAGGATTAGGTACCACTCTGTCCTCAAACTTTATCCAATTTAGGAATTAAAGGATCATCAGGCAATTTGGCCTCTGGAACCTCTGAATTTGCCAAAAACTTCCTTAAGAAGAAAGCGCAAATTCCTAAACTAAAGTCTGGTTCCTCCACAACCGGAGGTTTAGAGGCAGAAGACTCCAACCCAGAATAGTAAGTCTCAGAAAGAACTTCATCCTCGGATAACCCTCAGTTAAATCCAGTAAATTATCTGATGTACTCTGGGAATGAGTGCAATATGTAACTTTTGGCTTGCGCTTAGCAGGGCGAGGTAAAGCATTAAAAGCCGCAGACACCACCGTCTGAACTGCGCAGTAATGTCTGGTGAAAAAAGACCCCTCCAGATGGAAGATTAACAATGCTACGGGAAAACTGCATGTGTAGAGATATAATAATGTAGGGGTAAGCACCTCACTGGATGACAACTCCTCAGAGGTGGACGGCTCCATGGTATCAAACATGTTTGATATTATCACATTATCAAGGCATATGGAACATAATTGAGAGGGCGGAACTAAGGCCTCCTCACCATATAAACAGGAATTACTCCTTAGGAATAGAGGGAGTGCCCTCTAAAGTAACAGGATCCTACATCACTAGTGCAATAACCAGAAAACTAGAGAAATAAAACATCTTATTTTATTCAAAAAAACGGCACCCATATACCTTAATGGCTGGGGCACTCACCACCTCCTATGACCCAGACAGTACAGATATTTATGACTTCTCTCTGATAGACACCCAGTAAGGAAAAAGGGAATGAATCACATAGTGCACAATGCGGGATCGTCCCTGCTATGAGAAAGCGCGCTAAGCTTGTAAGCTGCATGGCTCTCAAAATGAAAGTGAAACCTGTATATTCCATAACAACCTATGAGCCTATAGCACCTCACACATAAAAGCAGCATAAAATCAAATAAACATATACGATTATTACCCCTGTTCAATAACCCCCCTAAGGAGATATTAACCCTTGATTCTATACAGATAAAAGGAGTCACACTGTAACCCTGTCTTCTTGCGTTATCATAAATGTATAAAATATGAAACGATCTTACCAGAGACTACGCCGTGAAACAGGAACATGGCCCTTCAAGTGTGACAGATAGTAGCATCGCTTCTGACATGGACTTGAGTGAAGAAAGCAGGCAGTGAAACTCATCAACGCAGATTGCCTATGGAGCTGTTAATATGAGTCAAGATGATTTTGCAGAAAGACTCTCCCTGCATCTCCGAACTCTAACTTTCATCCATGCTCTCACTAAGAGGCTGACAGGACTACTTAAAACTCCAGTCCCATCTCGAAGAGTACTACCCTCCATAAGAGCCTACTCCGAAATCTCCTGACACTTCTCTGCCAACTTCCTGTAACGAAAGGCAAAGAATGACTGGGGTTATGAGGAAGTGGGGGAGGTATTTAAGCCTTTGGCTGGGGTGTATTTGCCTCCTCCTGGTGGCCAGGTTCAGTATTTCCCACAAGTAAGGAAAGCAGCTGTGGACTCTTCCCATATTAAGATGGAAATTATAGTAGTAGCTAAAGCTACTGCTACAAACCAACAGCAGCACACAGTGTTTTCTTCAGTATTTTTTTAAACATACTTATTGGCTGACACCAGAATCAACTGACAAGGAAATTGCTAAATCATTATTGAATAGTAAAAAAGTTGAACTTTCAAAACATGTTACTGCCTAAAATGCATAAATTTTATTATTTTTTAAGCATTTTACACCTTTTAGAGTAACTGTTTAAACAAATCAACAAAAAATTTTTGCTACATACATTAATATGTTCATTTGTTTTCCTTAAAAGGACCACTTATTTATTTTTTTCCAGACAAATGCAACAAATAATACAAATGTAGTTATTTTTTATATTTGTCCACATCTGGACACACTCACCTAATTTGTACATTATTTAATTAGTGCAAATTAGTAAGATTTATTGTCACATACAAAAAGGAGTCAGTATTTTAAGGTTATTTTGCATGTTGTAGAGGTCCAATATCCAAACATTAAAGGGATATTAAACAGTAAATACGTGATAGACATAATTATGTATTCAAAACAAAGATTAGCCTTAGAATAATATGTAGATGTATTTTTACAATTATATTAGTTGTTTTAATATTAAAAAAGGAAATGTAATGGTTTAGTTTCTATAAAGTAATGGGTGCCGCCATGTTTGAACTAGTTTTCTATTTAACAAAGCTGTGTGGAATCCCTTACTTTATTGTTGTATTGTTTATTGTTTTATATCTGTGCCTAATTGTCTTCCACAGAGGAAACAGATAAGGGGCAACTTAAGTTCAAGCATGGCGGCGCCAATTATCAGATATACAGGTAAAAGTATATTGCAAAGTTTCTTAACTACATATCATTAAACATTTTATATTGCAATCTCATAATGTTTAATCTCCCTTTAGCATCATCTTGATATTGCTAAAAATAATATTAACACACTTAACAAAGCTTCCAGTGTTTGCATAATTCTGGACACTAAGTCTGAATGATTCAGCTGACATTTATCTGTACTATTTTTAGAGGAGATAGTTTGGGATTTTAGTTCCAGTGCAATAAAAAAATTGTGTTTGGAGTACAAAAGTAGAGAATTTTAAGATACAGATTTATTAATTGCTTTTACTCTATGCCATAGCAATTTGTAAAGAAAACCTAAATATATATATTTTTAAATTAACATGAGTATTCTTATTCTCATCAAAGCATGGAGTAAATTACCTCAATATCTAATCTCAGTAATATATATTTCATTACACAAGCCTCATGAATTAGTTGCACCACTTATTGTGATACTATGATTTTGTGCTGTTAGCCAGTTATACCTTTATTTTATATGTTATTCCCTAGATTTAAATTAGCAAAAGGGCACTTTACAGTCAGTGAGATCAACCTAAGGGTGTGTCCCTTGTGTTTGCCACTAAATAGGATTATGATAACTACCGACCTCTCGGCTCTCTTCTCTTTTTCATATCTCTCCCACTCCCTGTGCATATAAAAAAAGGCAAATACCGTTTTAGTTATATATAGGTATAGATATATACAGATATATATAGGAATATCAATTTAAAAATACTTAGAACATAGTCTGCTATGTGCAGAACATTGGATTGTCAAATATTTACAGTAAATACACAGTTTTATACAACACTTTAATAAATACTAGTACTAAAGCCTGTGTACACGGGCCATTTTCTGTAGTGCAGTGGTCCCGCCCTGCCTCCGCCACGCCCGCTCCCACTCGACCACGCCTCCCTTCTTATCATGCCCTACCACCACATCCGCTCCTTTGGCCACGCCTCCGCCACGTCTGCTCCCACCCACCCTCTCTGCTGTCTGATCATCACGGCCTTGACAGGTACTTCCTTACGGCCAGGTATGTTTGTCTGGTGCTGCAGTCTCTACTGCACATGACTGCATCAGACAAACATACCTGGCCTTTTAAAATATAGGATGAATATAGCATAAATATGATTTTACATGTTTTCATCTACTTAACTGCAAAGGGCTCCAATGCATTTTTATATATGTCTATATATGTATACATATGTATTTATGTGTTTATATCTGTATATACATCTGTAAATACATATATACACACATAAATACATAAATTAAACATATAAAGACATTTATATATACACATACATATACATCTTTAAACATGTATATGTGTGTATCTCTATGTTAAAGTCCTTGCCTGCCTTTTTTTTCTAACACCTGAGATCTCATATCTTTGAGCTTTTATAACTTTTTTGAGCAATATTTTTTTGGAATCATTTTTATTAGATGGTGTTAATATGAGTGTAACTGTACTTTGTTATGTATTTTTGGTGTGTTTGGTGACACTTTTTTGTTTTGTGAAACAGTTAACCACAGCTCTGAGGATGCGCTAACCCAACGAGGGATAACTTGATCTGTGCTCAAGTGATCGTGTTTACTTTTAACTTGTAATACCAGCGCAATTTAACTTGTAATACCAGCGCAATTTAACTTGTAATACCAGCGCAATTTAACTTGTGCTCAGGAAAAAGAACTAGCTTTGAGGTGGGCAGAGGGAAGAGGTTATTTTAGTATAATGATAAAAAAAGAAAGCATTTCTTTCTTATAGCATTTTTAAGTAAAAATCATGAATGAAGGTCCACTTAGTTTACTCATTAGATTCACGTTGGCGTTTCAAACATTCTCAGGTATACCATCACTTTAAAACTATATGTGATGTAATACACTGTGCTCCAAAATCCAATGAACTGGAAATATAGTGTGAATATGGAAGAATGTTCTATCAATTTAAGAGCACCTCGAAGGAAATAAAAGGAATATATAGTGAAACTGATTGTAGCGCAAAAGGGTTCAATGGACCGAAAAGGACTACATTTGAGCTCTCAGTTAAAACTGCATAAAAGGGTATAATCCCTCTCTGGAAATAATCCCTCTCTGTGACAGAAAGGTACTAACATTTTAATTTTCAGTTGTTGTCTCTGAGGCCACAATATTCAAAAAATGTACATATATATATATATATATATATATATATATATATATATATATATATATATATATATATATATATTATATATATATATATGTCACATATTCAAGAAAAGTGGACTGAACCTCATTGTGATGATGAGTGGCAATGTGTCTCCCATTGGATATAATAGGAATCACAACTTTAAAGTCCGCCGACATCGCCACTGAGCTGGTATATAGCTGGGGGAGGGGGAGCTTTCTTTAAAGTGTGTTTACACAAAATAGACTTTGCATTTGTAAAACTATAGTTTTCTGTGTAGTAACACTTCAAATTATGCATACGTACATTCACTCGATTTGTCAAACCGTATTGTCCCGAGTATAGGCCGCACCTGATTATAAGCCGCACCCATAAAGTTTGGTGCTATTTTAAAGAAAATTATATTTTTAAAGAAAATATACACATAAGTAGAACAGTAAAACATTATTTTATTTAATGAATAGGAACAAATGTACCAGTATTTTTAACACTTTTGGTATCAATTATGAAGTTAGTGCTACTTTTGACAGCATATGTTATGTGCTCACAGAAATACAGTAGCTGTACTGTTTTTTCAAGACTCTCATTGAACCATTATCCCCATTGAAAAAAGACTTGAGAGCAAAAGTGATCAATTAAAATATAGTAACAATCATTCATTCAATTAACAACACATGAGTGTATACAAACAAAGATAAAAGCTTACAGTGATATTCAAATTGCAGCCAAAGGCGTCAAAAAAACAAATAGCATATTTGAAATAGCATTATCCAATGTGAAAGCCATCGATAATATCGAATGACATTGATATAATCCTGATTATTGTCCGCACCCCTAATTTAAAGATGTATATTAGGGGGAGAAAGTGTGGCCTATACTCAGGACAATACGGTATATAGCCACTGAAAGCAGGCGGGACTGAAATGGCTGGAAATGGATAGCTAAGATGCAGGATAATGCTTTGAATATTAGAAACCAACAGCAATGTTTCTCCATTAAAATACAGGTTACTCCCATGGAACGCCCAGTAAACTCCCACGGAACGCTTATATATTTGTCATGTCTGCTATCGGCTTTGTTAATAAAGAAAAAAAATCAATTCCTATTAAAACTATAGGAGCTGAGGGATTGAATAGTTTAATGTTACAAATAGTTTAATGTTACAATATATATGTAAACGTGATTGTACTGATCTTCTATTGTGTTCCCAATATTCAAATTTACATTATAATGAGAACGCACATGCGTGATCTTAATATTCATATTTCACAATATTGTGATTGCGATGTTGCATTTCTCTATTTCACAATATTGCAATCACGTTTTTGCTTTTCCATATTACAACATTGGGATCGTGTTTTTGCGTTTGTAATATTCATATATCATAATATTGCGATTGCACCTGAGCGGTCGTACTATAGCAAACGTGTTCTATATTAATATAAATCTATATCTACATCTATATATATATATATATTAATATAAAACATTAATATAGAATATATAATATCAAAACATATTTTTTATGCAGTGCATTCAAATGGTACAATATTGAAAGGAACCTTTTTTTCAACATATATCAAAAGTGAAATAGACGTACCGGTACAAACAGTGAAATTTAGAAGACTAACACAAGGATGCATATTTTGACATTTTTGGAGTTGCTAATGTACACATATCAGTTTTCATAACCACTAGTATGCCCCATGCAACTTTAAGGCACTTAATATAATGTTTTTTTCTTTTACAGCTGTAAATAAATATAAATACTGAGCTTGTTTTTTTCCAGAAAATATATATAATGTATAATAAATTTAGCTTCAGTGTCATCTATTTTACTACTTGCTTTGCTTTATATTGAACACAGATAATACTGCCATCTTGTGGCTATCATGGTAAATTACAGTTTTGTTTACCTGTAAAATGAGCAACACAACCACTT
This sequence comes from Bombina bombina, assembly GCF_027579735.1. NCBI lineage: Eukaryota > Metazoa > Chordata > Amphibia > Anura > Bombinatoridae > Bombina > Bombina bombina. Next base: position 1,068,846,116 of record NC_069500.1, read on the forward strand.
TGATGGAAAGGATTGCAAACTGCACTGTAGATGGATAGTTAAAACAACAATTTATTAGTTACAGTTTAAAAATTAAAGCACACATCATAGTAATTACACCCAAGCACACAGGAGAGGCTGCTCTCTGACGCGTTTCCTGCTACAAAAAGCACTTCATCAGGGATAGCAGCTGATTCCCTGTACTGCCCTTTATACTGGTAAATTTAACTTAACCCCTTCGGCACCTGAACACATTTTTAATTTTCACAACAATATGTGGTGTGTTGTTGGTAGATAAATATCCATTAAGTGACAGAGGGGCTACATTATTACCGGACAAAGGGACATATTTACATACTCTATTAAGAACATAGGTAATAGAAATGAAAAAATAAAAACATTTATATACTATTCTAAATATCTGGTAATGAGAAATATTTACTTTATTCAATTAATGGGGTAAGCTTAATGTGTATATATTATTTGAGAGAAAGTATATATATGTAGCGATACCTTAGTACAATCTGATACAAACTACTTTTTAGCACATATGGAACAGAGTGACAAAGTTTTTATTTCTTATGATATATATACAATGTTATTTGTGCTGATTTTTTACACACATTAGATATTAGATATTTTTTGCCATAATAGTTTCATTTCAGGCTTAATAATACTGAGTTTGGAGATAAGGGTAAAAATTGGGTTCCTCAACGAAGTATAATTCTACATTATTCAAATTAGATCTATATACCTGTGTACAATTTAAGATCCCAAATTTTATTCATTCCCTTAGGACTACCAGTTTCTAATTTAAAGATCCAGAAGGCTTCCTTTTTGTTTAGTTTGGCTAATCTATCTCCCCCTGTATTGAGTTTGGGAATTCTATCTATTACTTGAAATTGAAAAAGCGACAGAATCTGTTCTAACATGATTTTAGTGTATGATTGGCCTACTCGATGTCTCGCAAAATGCTTGGCCACAGGAGTTTTTGGCTCCAAAGCTTCTAAAGACAAAAGATGTTTACGTATACGATCTTTTATGGGTCTTATAGTTCTTCCTGTATATTGACAGCCACACATTTTGCAAGAAATCAAGTAGACCACGTAGTCAGACTGACAAGTAAAATGTCTGTAAATTTGGAATTCACATTTAGTAAAGTGAGACACAAAAAATTCACCTGGTTTTACATATTGACAAGACTTACAAGGTCTGACTCCACATTTGAAAGTCCCATTCTTGGATCTAAGCCAGCTTTCTGTCCTAGGCATGGATACCTGTACCTGTAAAATGGCCTCTAATATAAAAGGGTTTCCAAGCCCCAGGATCCGATTATCTAAAGCTCTATGAGAATGCTCGCCAGTAATTCTATTTCCCTGGTGGAATGATATAAAGTCACTTTTTACCCTGAAAACAGGGTGTCTCGCTAAGGGGGCATATACTGCATTTTGGTTTGGAAAGGAAATGCCTACATTACACACATTTGTAATGTTTAAAAAGATAGATAACTCCTTTACTACCTATTCCCCAGCTTTGCATAACCAATATTGTTATATTAATATACTTTATAACATCTAAAACTCTAAATCTCAGTCTGTTATACTTGTTATACCAGCTGCAGAGTATAGAATATATGAGAAATTGCATTTTCAGGTTTATTTGTGTATATGAAATTGTTGGTTTTGTGCTTTGAAACCACAACCTATTGCAGGTAAAATTAGATCTCATTGTGTTATCACTTGGTGTACACACACTTGCTTCCTTATATTGTGTCTGTTTGTAAACCAAAGCCCAATACTTAGAGAGAACAATGGAAAATTATTATTGTATTAGTTATTTCTTCTACACCCCACCAGGAATGTAATTTCTTCTGCTGGCTGTGTTTACATAGCCTTCCAATAGCCTGGACTTAAGTATAGAAACTTTCAGTATAGGTAGGGATACCACAGGCTAAATCAGCTATTTCAAATGTTGATATAAGGGTAAACAAGCTACTTGTAAATAATTTAATACACTCCAGCAGGTAAAATGGATCATTGGGAACAAATTAAAGGTTAGAAAATGCTTGGCTAAACTGTCCCTTTAATGTGTACAATACAGAAACACTATGCTAACTCCTATGGAGTTACAAATGAGGCCACACTCATTGGCTAAATGCAAGTCATAAACAGCCCTGTGATAAAGGGACATTCTGCAGAGGCTTGGATGCAAGGTATTAACAGAGGCAATAAGTATATTAATACAACTGTATTGGTTATACAAACTGGGTAATGGGTAATAAAGGGATTATCTATCTTTTTTAAACAATCACAATTTTGGAGTTGACTGTCCCTTTAAAACTTGCTTCACATAGGGCATGCAATTTCAAAACAACTTTCCAATTTACTTTTATCATCGAATTTGCTTTGTTCTCTTGGTATTCTTTGTTGAAGGATAAACCTTTTTCATAAAAAAAATTCCCTGAGATGGGCATTTTGTTGGGCATTGCCCTGATTAGGGCATTTGGTATGGTCTTGCCCTAAAGTCTAACAGCTCTTTTGCCAAATTGCCCAATAAAAAAAAATCTAAAAAAATCCCTATCCTAAAAAAACATAATTTATGCTTACCAGATAAATTCCTTTCCTTTCAGGTAGGGAGAGTCCACAGCTTCATTCCTTACTGTTGGGAAATACAACACCTGGCCACCAGGGGGAGGCAAAGAAACCCCAGCCAAAGGCTTAAATATCCCTCCCACTTCCTTATTACCCCAGTCATTCTGCCGAGGGAACAAGAAAAGTAGGAGAAACATTAGGGTATAAATGGTACCAGAAGACTAAAATAAATAATAGACAAGAAAAAACATGCGGAGGCAGTGGACTCTCCCTATCCGGAAGGAAAGGAATTTATCTGGTAAGTATAAATTATGTTTTCCTTCCTAAGATAGGCCACGGCTTCATTCCTTACTGTTGGGAAAACTATACCCAAGCTCCAGAGGACACTGAATGAATTACGGGAGGGAACAAAAAGGAAGAGGTGGACCCTATTCTGAGGGCTCCACAGCTTGCAAAACTTTTCTCCCGAAAGCTGCTTCAGCCGAAGCAAAAACATCAAACTTGTAAAATTTTGAAAAAATATGTAAGTAGGACCAGGTATCCGCATTACAAATCTGATCCATAGAGGCCTCATTCTTAAAGGCCCAAGAGGAAGCCACTGCTCTAGAGGAATGAGCTGTTATCCTCTCAGGAGGACGATGACCCGCTGTTTCGTAAGCTAAGCGAGATCTACTTGTGGTAGATACGCAGAGTAACTGGCTTATGAGCTTGAATAAGAGTATCAATGACACTCTCAGAGAAACCTCTTTTGGCTAAGACAAAGGAGCCGAATTATCAAGCTCCGAAATGAGCTTGATGCCCCATGTTTCTGGCGAGCCTTCAGGCTCACCGGAAACACAAGTTATGAAGCAGCACTCTAAAGACCACTTATCCATAACCTGTTCGTCTGCTCTGAGGAGGCGGACAGACATCGCCAGAAATCAACCCAATTGTATGAGGCCTCTATGGATCATATTGATACCCCCTGCTAGCGGCCAATTGGCCGCGAATCTGCAGGGGCGGTATTGCCCCAGCAGTTTACCCAAACTGCTCGTGCAATGATAAATTCCGAGAGCGTTTGCTGTTGGCATTTATCGATGTGCAGCGGACATGATCCACAATATAGGATCATGTCCGCTTGCACCATCTTAAATAGGCCCCTAAGCGTTTATTCTCCACTCAGTCAGCCTCAGAGACTCTAGATTTTTATGAAAAAATGGACCTTGTATCAGCAGGTCTCTGTGACAAGGTAACTTCCACGGAGGAGATGAGGACATCCCCACTAGATCCGCAAACCATGTACTTCACGTCCACGATGGAGCAATCAGGATTACTGATACCCGCTCCTGCTTGATGCAGGCCACCATTCGAGGAAGAAGCGGTAATGGAGGAAAAAGATATATGAGTTTGAACCTCCAGGGCACTGCTAGAGCATCTATTAGATCCGCTTGGGGAACCCTCGACCCGTACCTGGCTAGCTTGGTTATGAGATGGGATGCCATGAGATCTATCTCCGACGTCCCCCACTTGCTGCATATCTCTGCAAACACCTCAGGATGGAGAGACCATTCCCCTGGATGGAAGGATTGCATGCTGAGAAAATCCGCCTCCCAGTTGTCCACACTTGGAATGTGGATCGCTGACAGTGAACAGCTGTGGGCCTCTGCCCACTCCAGAATCTGATATACTTCCTTACATCTCATTCCCTCCTGATGGTTGATGTAAGCCACCAAGGTTATATTGTCTGATTGGAATCTGATAAACTGGGACGAACCCAGAAGTGGCCAAGCCTTTAAGGCCTTGAAGACTGCCCGTAGTTTCAAAATATTGATCGTGAGGGAGGACTCCTCCTGAGTCCACAACCCCTGTGCCTTCCTGGCACCCCAAAAAGCTTGCTTGCGTCCGTAGTCACAATCTCCCAGGATGGTCTTAAGAAGCATGTCCCTCGGGACAGATGATCTGGACAAAGCCACCAAGAGAGCGATTCTCTCGACCGGCTGTCTAATACAATCTGTTGAGACAGATCTGAATGATCGCTGTTCCACTGCCTCAGCATGCACAGTTGTAAAGGTCTGAGACGGAACCTGGCAAAAGGAATGATGTCCATGCCGGACACCATCATGAGACCAATGACCTCCATACACTGAGCCACAAAGGGACTCAAGGAGGTCCGGAGGGCAAGACATGCCGAAGTTAGCTTGCAACTTCTCTGGTCTGTTAGAAATATCCTCATGGATATGGAGTCTATTATAGTACCCAGTACCCAAGTTTATCTTACATCCATGTGATCGAAGAAGACTGTGTTCTTGCAACGGCTAGAAGAGCCCCCAGAACCTTCGTAAAGATTCTTGGAGCAGTAGCTAGGCCAAACGGAAGGGCAATGGACTGGAAGTGCTGGTCCAGAAATGCAAACCTCAGGAACTAAAAGTGTTCCCTATGGATTGAAACATGAAGGTAAGCGTCCTTCAAATCTATAGTGGTCATAAACTGGCCTTCCTGAATTAAAGGAAGGATGGGCCTTATCATTTCCATCTTGAAGGAAGGGACACTGAGAAATTTGTTTAAGCACTTTAGGTCCAGAATTGGGCTGAAAGTTCCCTCCTTCTTTGGGACCACGAAAAGGTTTGAATTAAACCCCAAACCTCTTTCTTCGATAGGCACCGGGACAACAACTCCTAAGGAGGATCCCGAACGCACCCTAGAAAGGCATCCCTCTTTTCTGGTCTGGTAGACAGATTCGATAGAAAGAATCTGCCACTTGGCGGATGAGATTTGAAGCCTATCTTGTATCCCTGAGATACCACCTCCAGGACCCATGGACCCTGTACGTCCTTGAACCAGGTGTCTGAAAAAAGTCTGCCCCCTACACAATCTGATCCCAGATCGGGGGCCGCCCCTTCATGCTGATTTGTTTTCGACTGGCTTCTTATTCTGCTTGGATTCATTCCAGGACTGAGCTGGCTTTAAAGTACTCTTGGGCTGCTCGGGTTTGGAGGAGGATTGTTGTTGTTGGGATTTGTCAGAACGAAAGGAACAAAAATTAGAAGATTGTCGTCCCTTAGACTTGTTCTTCTTATCTTGCGGTAGGAAGGTACCCTTGCCTCCAGTAACCATAGAAATAATGGTGTCCAGGCCTAGATTTAGAAGTCATATCTGCAGACCAAGACTTCAACCAGAGCGCCGGCGGGCTATTACCGCAAAGCCAGAGGCCTTTGCATTTAGGCGAATAATTTGCATGTTCGCATCACAGATAAAAGAATTAGCAATTTTCAGAGCTTTAATTCTGTCTTGAATATCCTCGAGGGGAGACTCCCCCTCAATGAGTTTTGAGAAAGAGTTGCACTAGTAGGTAGCCGCTCCGGCAACCACGGCAACTGCATCCGCCAGTTGAAACAAAGATCACGTATGTTGAAACATCTTTATCAGAAAGGTTTCCATTTTCTTGTCCATCGGCTCTCTGAATGAAGAACTATCCTTAAGAGGTATAGTAGTATGTTTAGCAAGTGTAGAGATAGCACCATCCACCTTAGGAATGGAGCCCCACAAATTCAGTTGAGAGTCCGGGACTGGGAAAAACTTTTTAAAAAGTAGACAAGGGGAAAAAGTAAGAACCAATTCTTTCCCATTTGATCTTAGTAATGTTCACTATCTTAACCGGTACAGGAAAAGTCAAAGGAACTTTCCTGTCTTCGTAAACTCTGTTTAATTTAGGTGTCATAGGTTCTTCAGGCAGCGTGGCCTCTGGAACCTCTAACGAAGACAAAACCTCCTTTAATAAAAAACGAAAGTTCTCAATTTTAAATCTAAAGGACGGTTCCTCTGTAGCAGGAGGCTTAGACGCTAAGGACTCTGAACCAGAAAGTTCACCCTCTGAAACTACAGAGTTTAACTCATCATCGGATAATAGCTAAATCCGATAAATATATAGATGACTCGGGATCGCTAGAACTATGTTTAACCTTTCTCTTGCGTTTGTTAGAGCGAGGTAATGCACTGAGGGCCGCAGACACCACCATTTTTAACTGCGTGGCAAAGTCTGCAGGAAGAAGACCCCGTCCGGATGGAGGATTAGATGTGCTATGGGGAACTGCATGTGGAGTGGATAATGTAGCAAGGGTAGTAATCTCCCGGTACGCCGATACCTGAGAGGTAGACGGCTCAGAGGGACTAAGAGCCTTAGCAGGCTTGTCTCCCTTCTTAGACTTTATAACAGTGTTAAGGCATGTGGAACATAATTGAGTGGGCGGGAAAACCATGGCCTCCTCACAATATAAACAGGTATGATTTAGTACAGTAGTACAGAAGGAATACCTTCTAACATGTCAGAGTCCTCCATAGCTCAGGTCATACTCACAGAAGCTCAATGAAACAAAAACGCAATTTATTTTGCAGTATAAACAGCAACACATCATACGTGATACAGCAGGTCAGATAAATTCTACGCGTTTCATGCCGTCAGGCACTTCGTCAGGGATAGTGAAAACACTCGTCCTCACTATACGTGTTTTGCAATTTATTTGTAATTCACTATACGTGTTTTGCAACTTATTTGTGCAGTGTGGATTGTCTCACCCGTTGTATATGTTTACTTAAGAGATACTTTATAATATACTAGTTTTATTTTACATATACTAAAAATGTTAGAAAGGTGAAAACATACCACACTGTCATATAATATAATATATTGTGATATTATTGTGACTAAGGGTAATGATTTTTTAATTTAGTTCACGTTAACTTTGTATCTTTGCACTGGTAATATAGTGCAGTTTAATAGTAGTAATAAGAGTACTTATGTTTTATATTAATTTAGTTTATGTATTATTTTAATGCTTAATCACTTTAGCACCTGAATGTCATTGTGGATTAATTCTACTGTATAAAGTAGAGGAGGAGGAGTGTTTTCACTATCCCTGACAAAGTGCCTGTCTGCATGAAACGCGTAGGATTTATCTGACCTGCTGTATCACGTATGATGTGTTGTTTACATTGCAAAATAAATTGCACAGCTTGATGACCACACAACCGTTTTTGTTTCATTGAGCATTAAGTATTGATTGAAGGCTGGGACGCCTTTTTCAATGAGTTGTATCTGCCGCTGTTTATACCTGAGTAAAGACACTTCCGGACAGGTCACAGGACCGCAACCGAGTGAAGCGCTGGTAAGAGGAGCCAGAGTGGGGCTGTTGGCGTCTTTCCAATGAAGTGGAGCTTGGAGGCATTACAAGATACTTACACAGTAAGTCACGGAAGAAGTTCCGCATCAGGTATCCTTACCGTAGAAGCATAACGACAACTGGGTAAGCAACTTATGTCATATACTAAACAGAAACGCTATACTATTACAGTTGCACAGTATCTATGCAAGGGTTGTCTATATACTGCGAGGCTCAACCAGAGTACACTACAAAGTTTTGAACTGTGTGAAGAAAACCCGGTTCCCTTACCAAGCAGTAGATAAACATTTGGTCTAAGAGACTGAGGTTCTATACCCACAGAAGGACACAAATAAAAACTTTTTTTATTATTATTATTATAGAAAACTGTACCTTTATACTCCCAATGGCTGGGGCACTCACCACCTCCTAGACCTAGACAGTTAACAGAGGAAACTCTCTCCTCAGGTTCAAGTCTCAGCCAGAATGGAGAAAATAAACATAGACCACACCCAGTCACATGGAGTGCAAGACAGTACTTCCCTTGTTATTACAAGTACAGCAAGTAATAGGAGCTGTGCAACATTTTAAAAAACGAAAGTGAAACTTAAAAGTTACACCTGTTTGTTCCAGCCAAAAACACACAGTCTATCAGCCCAGGAAAAAAATCACACAAAACAGCATGTAAATAATTAATAAACTGATTAATTAACCACAACTGTTCAATAAACCCCCTTCAGAGGATATTAACCTTGGATCCTATCAAGGTATAAAGGAGCCACACTGTGACCCTGTTATAGCGTTTTATGTGTACAAATTGAAACAATCTTACCTCCAGGATACATGCTGTGGAACAGAACACAGACTCTCAAGTGTGACAGTCATATAGCAGTGCTCCTGACATGTACTTGAGTGAGAGAAAGCAGGCAGTGCTTAGGAGCTGTATGCAGTAGTCTGGATGGTTTCGCAGAAAAACTTTCCCTGCATCTCCAGACTCTAACTTTCATCAATACTCTCACTGAGAGGTTGACATGACTACTTAAAACTCCAGTCCTATCTCGAAGGGCAGATACCCTTATTCAGGACTCTCTGAATCTTTTGACACTTCTCTGCCACCTCCTAACGTGACAAAAAGCAAAGAATGACTGGGGTAATGAGGAAGTGGGAGGGATATTTAAACCTTTGACTGGGGTGTCTTTGCCTCCTCCTGGTGGCCAGATGTTGTATTTCCCAACAGTAAGGAATGAAGCCGTGTACTCTCCCTATCTTAGGAAGGAAAAAGGATTCCCCTAAGAAATCCTAAAGCAATAACAGCTCTTTTGCCCCCCCCCCAAAAAACACCCCAAAAAATCCTAACTCTAAACCTCAAAGTTTCTACTACCCAAACCTGACTCCAGACGCCTCTATGGACCAGATTTGTAAGGCCGCTACCTGGTCCTACTTACATATTTTTTCAAAATTTTACAAGTTTGATGTTTTTGCTTAGGCAGCTTTCGGGAGAAGTTTTGCAGGCTGTGGTGCCCTCAGAATAGGGTCCGCCTCTTCCTTTTTGTTCCCTCCCGTAATTCATTTAGTTTCCTCTGGAGCTTGGGTATAGTTTTCCCAATAGTAAGGAATGAAGCCATGGCCTATCTTAGGAAGGAAAACATAATTTATACTTATCAGATAAATTCCTTTCCTTCCGGATAGGGAGAGTCTACTGCCCCCGCCTGTTTTTTCTTGTCTATGGGCGGTCCCCTATTATTTATTTTAGTCTTCTGGCACCATTTATACCCTAATGTTTCTCATACTTTTCTTGTTCCCTTCGCAGAATGACTGGGGTAATAAGGACGTTGGAGGGATAAGTTAAGTCTTTGGTTGGGGTTTCTTTGCCTCCTCCTGGTGGCCAGGTGTTGTATTTCCCAACAGTAAGGAATGAAGCCGTGGACTCTCCCTATCTTAGGAAGGAAAAATGATTCCCCTAAGAAATCCTAAAGCAATTAAAGCTCTTTTGGCCCCCCAAAAAAACCACCCCAAAAAATCCTAACTCTAAACCCCAAAGTTTCTACTCCCCCAACTTGACTCCGGATCCTACGTGATCAGCTCCGTAGGATCCGTAGTCAAGTTGGGTGACTAGAAACTTTGGGGCTTAGAGTTAGGATTTTTTGGGGTGTTTTTTTTTGGGGGGGGGGCAAAAGATTTTTTTCTCCCAGAAAGAGCTGTATTTACTGTAAGGCAATGCCTTATCAAATGCCCTTTTTATGACAACCCTTTTTTTAGGATGGGGTTGTTTTTTAGATTAGGATTTTTTCAGAAGAGGGTTTTATGGGGTTAAAGAGCTGTTAGATTTTAGGGCAAGGCCCTACCAAATACTTCTCAGGGCATCTTTGTAGGAAATGTTTTTTTTTTTTGTTAAGAATATGTTCTTTTTATTGGGCAAAATAGATGTAATTAATTTAGGTCAGTCTCCTTCCAAATGCCCTTATCATGGCAATTTTTAGTTTAGGTTTTTCAAAATAGGCTTTTTAGTTGGGGTGTAGGGGTTACTTTGGTTTCAGATTAGGGATTTTTGTGCCAAGTAAGAGAGCTTAATCGCTTTAGGGCAATGCCCTACAAAATACAATTTTCAGGGCAATTGTTAGAGTAGGTTATAGTGTTAGTTTAGGGTTTTTTATTTTTGGGTGGGCTTTTTTTTTAAAGGGGACTTGTTTTAGGATAGGCATAGCTTTTTTTTTACATTTTTGGTAGTGCTTTGTTGTTTTTTCTATTTTTTGTAATGTTAGTGTTAGTTGTTTTGTGTAATTTAGGGGTTGTTAGATTAAAGGTCTTGGGGGAGTTATCTGTTATGTAGTTAATTAGTATAAATTTAGTATGCATTGGGGGTTGTGGCGGTTTAGAGGTTAATAGGTTAGGGGGTTTCTTGTGGTGGGGGTTGTGGCGATTTAGGGGTTAAAGGGACATAAAACCCCAAATTTTTCTTTCACTCAGAAAGAACAAAAAGTTTTAAACAACTTTCCAAGTTCAGGAGTGTGCATGTGTCTTCACCACTAGATGGCAGCAGTTGTGCAACAATGTTATACATTAGCAAAAGCACTAGATGGCAGTACTATTTCCTGTAATGTAGTGCTTTGGATATGTGTACGCTACCAATCTAGATATCTTTGCAACAAAGAATAAATAGGAGCAAAGCAAATAGATATGTGCAGCGGCGAAAAATTTGGTTCGGTTCGGATCGATTCGGACCGATTCGAATTTCGGTTCGGATCGATTTGAATTCGTAAGAAATCAAATGAATTTGTTTCGGATTCATTCGGATTCTTTCGGATTCATAAAAAATTTGGTTATATTCGTTCGAAACGATTCGGAATTTCGGGATTTCGGTAAGTGTTAAGGGGATATGCTGTGTATTACACTAGTATACTGTACAATACTAGGGTAATACACAGCCATCCGAATCCATCCGAATCTACCGAATAAATTTGAATCGATTTGGATTTATTCGGTAGATTCGGCACTACCGCAATTCGGAAATTCGAATCGATCCGAATCTCCGAATTCGACAAATTCGTCCAAATTTCGATTCGGACCAAATCGAGTCGCACATGTCTTAAAAGCAAATTTGATCGGGCCCTGGAGTTTGTGACTGCTGTAGAAGCCTAAGACATGAGGTGGGCCCCGGCAGGACTGTTTCATGGGACAGGCAATATGGGCAGCTGCCAGGTCGCCTTCCCTGCACGCTCTACCTGCCTAGCACAAACAGCTTTTCTTGGGGGGTGGGTTTTACTTTGGTTTCAGATAAGGAATTTTTGTGCCAAGTAAAAGAGCTTAATAACTTTAGGGGTTAAAGGGACATAAAAGCCAAAACATTTCTATCGTGACAATATGGCAGCAGTTTTGCAACAATGTTATACATCAGCAAGAGCACTAGATGGCAGCACTATTTCCTGTCATGTAATGCTTTGGACATGTGCATGCTACCTATCTAGATATCTTTTCAACACAGAATAATACAGGAATGAAGCAAATTTGATAATAAAGTAAATTGGAAACTTTTTTTTTTCAAAATTGTATTCTCTATCTGAATCATGAAATAAATATTTTGGGTTTCACGTCCCTTTAAATGTTGTTCTTTCATATGGATGTCCCTTTAATGGGATATACTTTAATCAGATACCTGCATTTTACTTGCTAAAGGCTAGGGTAAATTACAAGGGGGGAGTCATGGTTATGGTTAATTGGGGTAGAGCAGGTAATGAACTACATGGCTACTAACTACAGCAACTTCAGGAGCAGTAGCGGAACATTGAGAGTTGAAAAGGTTGCAGGTGCGACCAGACTATGAAGGTCAGCCACTCGGGGCATGGGCCCAGTAGATGCAATCGGGCCCTAGAGTTCCTCACTGCTGCAGAAGCCCAAGACAGGAGGAGGGCCCAGGCAGGACCATTTCAAGGGGCAGGCAATATTGGCACTTGCCACTGCCAGGGTGCTTCCCTGCACGTTCCACCTGCCTAGCACAAGCAGCTTTTCTGATGTGTCCTATTTTTTTGTGCATAATGACATTAGTTTAAATCCACTCTGTTTATAGTGAGCACATGGCTATGGGTAGTATTAATGTCAGCCCTGGTCCCAGCCTACTCCTGCAGTGGGGCGCTCACAACAGTAAGTAGCCCTTATTGTTACAAAGGAAGCCCAGATAGGTTTACCATGCTACACCCAGGAATAATTAAACCCCCCAATCTGCTGTGGTTAGACTCCCCCTGCAATATTGCTGTTTCAGTGATTCCCTCTCTGCATGCCAGTGGAAGGTGCTTTTAACTAAAAACTTGCTTCTCTGTATAGACTTTGATCCCCACCGCATGTGACAGTGAAGATGCTGGAGACATTGTACCGAGGCCGTTACATTAGTTGTGTGTGCAACATCAGGCGTAGTGATAATGATATAGTGACAGCGCCACCATGTTTTTAGAGAAGTTGAATGAACAAGTGCAGGTAATCACAAGTGGTTACGTTTTTTTGTTACACAACTGCTTGCTTTGGTGTTCCATAAACCTTAAACTTAACAGATGAACACAATGCATGTTTAGAATTTTCAGTCAGCCAAAGGATTTACAGCTGTTTATGCAACCCTCTTTAGCAGCTAAGGGGTTAACCATTCTGTCCGCATTCGGACCCCTGGCAGGGAAGGGGTTTACAGGTCTGCATGTAAAATTTCTATTGTTGCCAAGGGGTTAATTAAGCAGTCTGTTATCAGACATCTTCGGTACCCAGGAGGTTTACTGGTCTGTCTGCAGCTAGAACACTCCAGTAGCCAAAGGGTTTATAGATCTGCATCCAACACTCTCTGGAACACATTTGGGTTAAGTGCTCTTTATTTAACCTCTTCTGATATAGAATCAGCTGAGTTACAGCTGGATATCTGTGGCAGACATTAGGTTAATTTGATTGCATTTTGCTTCCTTACAGTTAAGGAGGTTAAAAGGATATGAAACAAAACAATGTCATTAGTTATTCAGACAAAGTACACAGTTTTTAAAAAAACTTCCAATTTTCTTCTATCAAATTTGCTTCTTTCTCATGGTATTCCTTGTTAAAGGGATATCTAGGTAGATGTCAGGAGCACTACATGGCAGGAAATAGTGCTGCCATCTAGTGCTCTTGCAAAATAGCATTCTTGCAAAACTGCTGCCATATAGTGGTGAAGACGTGCACTCTCCTAAGCATACATCTCTGCTTTTCAACAAAAATGCAAAAGGAACAAAGAAAATTTGATAATAGCAGTAAATAAGAATGTTGCTTAAAATTGCATGCTCTATCTGAACCATGAAAGAAAAATGTTGCTTTTCATATCCCTTTAATAGGTTATGGGGTGTTTGCGTTTGGGGGTATTGACAGTTTAGGGGTTAATAGCTAAGGGGTTACTAGGTTATGGCAGATTAAGGGTTAATAGTGTTGCAGAGTTATGATATGTTGGGGCTAAGGGGGGGAAGGGGTTAATAGTTTAGAGGAGCAGTATATGTATATACAATGTTTAAATGATATGCATTTTCCTGTATAATGCATATTAATTTAAGTATTGTATAGATTTTAAACATGTTCTTTTTCTGTGTTAAAAAAATCATGTTTAAAAAATGTTGTCTTTCATGATTGACATAGAGCATGATTTTTCAAATAAAGATACCAAGAGAAAGAAGAAAATTGACAATAGGAGTAAATTTGAAAGTTGCTTAAAAGGGCATGCTCTGGATGGTTCCGGTGGAGGAGGAGCAAGGTGTGTGCTGCAGCTGCTGCTTTGCTCGACACTCCAGTCCCATAGCTCTTAGGCGGTGAATTCTCGCGCCTTACCCCACGGTTGGGGCTGCTTTACTGGATAGAATGAGAGACCATCTCGGGAACCTACAAACAGTGACTCTCCATCACACTGTTTCGGCAAATAGGTCACCTGGAGAGACCTGGAACTTAGTTTGATTATCAGACGCTTTAAGGGGCTGAACTGACTTTTTTTTTTCTTGATCAATTCTGTTTTCTCCTGAATGAGACAAGAGTAATATTCACCTGTGTCACTCTTGGAAGTTATCCCCCCTAACTATCTTTTAGCGAAGCCACATAAACAGATTTACTTGCTTCCTCTTCTCCCTTCTTAGGAGCAGCCGCCTTGAGAACAAACACGCTGCATACGGTGACACACCTCTGTAAAGGCTATTACACCTGAGCCGGCTGCGGCTCCTTCGGTCTCACCGATTTCCTCTTACCCTCCTCACCTCTCCCCCTCCTCCCCCACTGGTGCTGCGAGGGAGGAGGTGAAGTTATATCTACGAAGACACATATGATCCTTTCCTAAGTGTATCTGCCTGCCCCCCATAGTCATCGTAGTGCTTGCTGTGCCGGTCCTGGTGCGGACTTTGACCCTTCTCACTACCGAGCTGCCTGGGGTTCCACTGGCTTCGGTGGACGCCACTTGTCTCCCACCATCTGGTCCTCCTCCTCCCCCACCGGTGTTGCGAGGGAGGAGGTGAAGTTACACCTGCAAGGCCAGTTACAATCGGATACACTGATTACCTGTTTGTCTCCTCCGATCACTACTCTGTTCACTCAGACGGCCCCGGTGCAGATGTCTGGTCTGGCTTCTTCGAGTTACTTGCCATTCTTCTGCCTGGACTGTGATCTGCCCGCACCTTGGTGTCTGCTCCCCCTTCTCCCCCACTGATGCTACGAGGGAGAAGGTGAGTTTCCATTGCGGGCATACGGGCTCCTTTTGGGCGCATCTGCCTGCTTTTTCTGACTGGTGCAGCAGGCTCTGATCTGACATCTCCACGGCCGCTGGCCGCGTCCATCTCGACTACTTTCAACTGGTCTCGGGTCCGGCTCCCCTCTCGGCACCTGTCTCACCTCCCCCCCCACCGGTGCTGCGTGGGAGGAGGTGATCTTTTAGGCTGGAGGGTCGGCTCTGAAAGTGTGTCTTTCTTTTTTGCGGCATGCCTGTCCGAATCCTCCATCCTTCATCTGCACCATCTACATGAGAGGAGGTGTTTGTATCCCGGACCACATGTAGGGGCACATAGCTGGAGACCTGCTCTGTTTCTCTCCGGATCAGTCTTCGGCACAGTGAGTACTCCTTCATTTGACAAATAAATATTGCAGGGGGCGGCATGCGAAAGGCCTAATACTGGAGGAAACATAGAAGAAAAGGATAAAAGGATAAAGCGAGGAGTGTTAGAGGGGAAAGAAGAGGAGAAAGACAGAGGGGAAAAAAGAAAAAAGATATATAAACACTGCTCAATTCATGTTAACTTTTCGGGACTATAAAGTTATTTTTGCAACACAACTTATCAATCCATGCATCCTGTGCTTTTGATACTGAGTTTATTACAGCTTGATAATACAGGACTGTATAGACTTAATTTTTGTTGAATGCAAGAAATTCTAAATATTTAATATTCTACTGTGTATAGCTCTGTTTACTAGAAGGGAAACTGTACTAAAACTCCCTATTTAATTCCTATCTTCCTCTCCCTTGAGCGTATTGCCATCAAACATACATAATTAAGGAGAGGGAAGAGGCTTGCTAGTTTAAATATTAAAGTTCATAGAGTGTCTTAGAAACTTTCTTTAAAATACCTGAAATCTTTATTTAAAAAAAATAAATAAAAAAAATAGGAATAGAAAGAAAGAGAAATCCCTAAGTCAGACCTTACCCCAATAACCAGAATTGGACTACCAATTATAAACAAACTAGATAAAAGCCTATTGTAAAATTACCTTACCCCTTAAAAGCTTCATAGCTTAAACGTGCCTTATAAAGCATATTCCATCACTTTAAAGGTGTATTATAAAGGCAGTTATATCAACTTTAACTTTTATAACTCCCTTTGCTTTTTTGTTCTGGCCACTGATATCTTAGACTGAGAGATAATTGGGATAAGGCAGTCGGCCAGGATTGACAAGAGGACTCTTTTTTCAGTATCTGCACTGACCTATCTCTACATTGGCCTTCTATAATGTTTTGAGGCAGACTCATACTGCATAGAACTCTATATCTGGGAACACACATAAAACTGACACTTAAGTTCTATTGAATCTCTGACGCCTTTCTGGGGGGTCAAAGTCTCTTAAATCCTAAATCCTTATAGATTTTAAGGGTACTTATAAAAGGGCTATATTACATACTTCCAAAGATTTGAAGAAAATATTTCTCTGTCTCCCTGACACGGCCGCCTGATACACTGAATTCACCCCTTTAATTAATTCATTTTTCTTTTTTTTTCCCTTCACACTTGCACCTCACCTTCACCTCTTTCCTGCACTCCCCGTCCCACGTGGGCGATTTCCCCCCCCCCTTTTTCCCCCCCCCTAACAATTAAATAAATAAATAATTCACACCTCACTTGTTCACTCACAGTTTATGGATAAATACTTTTTCCCACACGGCAAAACCTCACCAGCGACCATGTCGGCTAGACATAGAGATAAAAAGCATAAATCTCCCCCTGAGACTCAAATAGAAACACAAGCACCCTTATGTGACCCTTTAAATTTGCAAGAACATATCGATGTACAATCCCTAGTGTCTAAAATTTCGGACGCCCTCACCCCTAAATTTGACTCTTTAAAAAAAGAGCTTAGGCAAGATATCGCTTGCCTAACCTCAGAAGTTAAACAATTTGCAGAAAGATTCACTGAGGTTGAACAAAGAGTCTCGGATCTCGAAGATCTGGTCTCAACTCAGAACGATAAATTAGAAACTATATCTCTGGCTCTCATTAAAGCACAAAATAGAGTTGAAGACCTTGAGAATCGTTCAAGGCGCAATAACTTAAGGTTAATTGGCCTCCCCGAGGGAAAACAGCCAGAAGATTTTAATAAATTATTCATGCACACTCTCCCATCCTTATTACAGATTCCCGAGAACTATCCTAAAATAATAATAGAACGTGCACATAGGATGGGACCAATCTCCTCTGCAAATATTAACAAGAGGCCAAGAGTCAAATTCCTGAACTATCAAGATAAAATCATGGTCTTACAACAATACCGCAAACATCAACCTTTAATGGTTGAAGGGGTCAAAGTCTTTATCTTTCAGGACTATGCAGCAGAAACAGCCCAGAAAAGAAGAGAGAGCCCCAATTTAAACATTGTATATACAGGCATACCTCATTTAATTGCGCTTCACTTTATTGCGTTTCGCAGATATTGCTCTTTTTAGAAATTGAAGGTTTGTAGCTACAATGTGTCAAGCAAGTCTATTGGCACCATTTTTCCAACATATATACTCAATTCAACAAATTAATACACATGAATACACATATATACACATATAAACACTTAAATACACATGAATACACATATATACACATATAAACACATTAATAAACATGAATACACATATATACACATATAAACACTTATATACACATGAATACACATATATACACATATAAACACTTAAATGCACATGAATACACATATATACACATATAAACACATTAATAAACATGAATACACATATATACACATATAAACACTTATATACACATGAATACACATATATACACATATAAACACTTAAATACACATGAATACACATATAAACACTTAAATACACATGAATGGTTAGGTATGTACTATTTTAAGTGTTCGTGCACTGAAACTGTGTTTGGTTTCAATGAGCGCATTTTCTGTGCTGTGTTTGAACACATTAAATATGGACCCTCCACCCGCTAAAAGTGCAGACAAGTGGCGATGTCGACACAGTTTTGTAGAAGCCGCATTCCCTATTATTTCCTATGGGAGACACATCACTACTCGTCGGCACTTAGCGGATCCGTCCGATTTTTAGAATATATCGACAAGCCGACAGACTACAAGGTTGATGAGACCAGAAAGGCAGTTTTTCGTTGGTCTGTTGATGCTTTGAATATCTGGACCTAGATATTCTGGACCTGGACCTAGGGGAAATAGACATAGACTCCTTGCCCAATGGACTTAGAGGAATATGGCTGCACCTTTCTGCCGAGGCCCAAAGAAAGCCAAAACATCATCTGGCGTTGCCATGTTCCTTGTTCAGAGGAGGATTGCCTGGTATTTCAGGGCTGGGCTGACCTTGTTAGCAGGATCAGACTGATATACTTCAGGAAAGTTCTTTTGATTAGAGCATGTCATGTCATTTTACGACTATAATGACTACAATGACTATAATGACCCTTTAAGGTAATTTTGAGCCTATCAGCATGTATTTATTTAAGACATGGCTGTTTCACCCCTAATGTATTACTTAATAAATGTGTGGAACAGTCTTGCAGCTTAAGATTTAAAGGGACAGTCAACACCAGAATTTTTGTTGTTTTAAAAGATAGATAATCCATTAATTACCAATTCCCCAGTTTTGCATAACCAACACAGTTATAATAAAACATGTTTTACCTCTGTAATTACCTTGTATCTAAGCCTCAGCAGACTGCCCCCTTATTTAAGTTCTTTTGACAGACTTGCATTTTAGCCAATCAGAGCTGTCTCCATGGTAATTTCACATGCATGAGCTCAATGTTATCTATATCAAACACGTGAACTAATGCCCTCTAGTCGTGAAACACTATCAAAATGCATTTAGATTAGAGGCGGCCTTCAAGGTCTAAGAAATTAGCATAGTAACCTCCTAGGTTTAGCTTTCAACTAAGAATACCAAGAGAACAAAGCAAAATTGGTGATAAAAGTAAATTGGAAAGTTGTTTAAAATTACATGCCCTATTTGAAACATGAAAGTTTTTTTGGGACTTGACTGTCCCTTTATTGAAGATTGTAGTATGTAAATTTCTAAAACCCTAAATTTTTCTTTTATGATTCAGATAAAGCAAAATGTAATTCTATTATCAAATTGTCTTCATTCTCTTTTATTAAAAGCAGTGAAGCCAACTCTGGAGCATTCTTGTGAATGTTCAGCACACTAAGGTCTGTGCAAATCCAGAACCTAAATTTAGAGTTTGGCGTTAGCCGTCAAAAGCAGCGTTAAGGGGTCCTAACGCTACTTTTGGCCGCCCGCTGGTATTTAGAGTCAGGCAGGAAAGGGTCTACCGTTCACTTTCCTACCACAGATCCCCTTACGCCAATTGCGTATCCTATCTTTTCAATGGGATCTGCCTAACGCTGGTATTTGGAGTCTTGGGAGAATTGAGCGGTAGACCCTCTACCGACAAGACTCCTACCGCCAAAAAAAAGTCAGTAGTTAAGAGCTTTATGGGCTAACGCGTGAATATAAAGCTCTTAACTACTGTGCTCTAAAGTACACTAACACCCATAAACTACCTATGGACCCCTAAACCGAGGCCCCCCCACATCGCCGCCACTCTAATACAATTTTTTAACCCCTAATCTGCCGACCGGACACCGCCGCCACCTACATTATACCTATGAACCCCTAATCTGCTGCCCCTAACATCGCCAACCCCTATATTATATTTATTAACCCCTAATCTGCCCCCCCCCAACGTCGCCGCTACCTAACTACACTTATTAACCCCTAATCTGCCGACCGGACCTTGCCACCACTATAATAAATGTATTAACCCCTAAACCGCCGCACTCCCGCCTCAAAAACACTAGAATAAATAGTATTAACCCCTAATCTGCCCTCCCTAACATCGCCGCCACATACCTACAATTATTAACCCTTAATCTCTTGCCAGCACCGTCACCGCTACTATAATAAAATTATTAACCCCTAAACCTAACTCTAACCCTAACCCTAACACCCCCCTAACATAAATATAATTTGAAATAAATGTGATGACTCAAAGAGAATCATAAATATAACAACAGAATTTTTTTTAAAATAAAAAGTTCATATAAGGATATGCGTGTTCTTGCTGGGACTTCTCTGATTCTTTGTGTCCTTAGAGTTTCTCAAAGAAAAGGAAAGAGAAATAGCAACATAGTGTAATTCTGTGATGATCTCCTAAAATGTATCAAACTTGTGGCCAAATGCCTACTCACATGAACTAAAGCTTATGACCAAGCTCAGGGAAATGCGCAGACCCACTTTATACTGATGGGTAAATAGTACTCTCACGTCAGTGTAGTGTAAAAAAGGATTTATTTAAAATACAATAAAAGCTTCACAAATGCTAAACAAAACACCTTATACAGAGGTTAATAGAGCCGTAAATGCTGATTTTAGCTCACAAAAGTCAACTCCACTACAGGATGCAAGCGGATACAGGCAGCAGAAACTTAACTGCTGCACAGTTCAACCTGACCTCAGATGGGAGTGGCTCCTCCTAGCGGTGTGTAAGCAAGTGTACAGACGCATAAGAGAGTTAAAAAGTTCCAGTTCCGACAATCGTTTCGCTTAGCAAGCTTTTTCAAGGAAGTCATAATAAATATAATTTAAATTAAACTAAATAATATTCCTAAAAATAACTAAATTAATCCTATTTAAAACTAAATGATTAACTATAAAATAAACCCTAATATAGCTACAATATAACTAATAATTACATTGTAGCTATTTTAGGATTTATATTTATTTCACAGGCAACTTTGTATTTATTTTAACTAGGTACAATAGCTATTAAATAGTTAATAACTATTTAATAGCTACCTAGTTAAAATAAATACAAAATTACCTGTAAAATAAATCCTAACCTAAGTTACAAATACACCTAACACTACACTATAATTAAATTAATTAAATAAATTACCTACAATTACCTAAAATAAAATACAATAAAATAAACTATTCTATAATACAAAAACAAACAAACACTAAATTACGAAAAATAAAAAAGATTTACAAGCAGTTTAAACTAATTACATCTAATCTAAGCCCCCTAGTAAAATAAAAAAGCCCCCCAAAATAAAAAATTCCCTACCCTATTCTAAAATTCAAAAGTAATCAGCTCTTTTACCAGCCCTTAAAAGGGCTTTTTGCGGGGCATTGCCCCAAAGTAATCAGCTCTTTTACCTGAAAATAAAAATACAATACCCCCCCAACATTACAACCCACCACCCACATACCCCATCTCTAACCCACCCAAACCCCCCTTAAATAAACCTATCGCTAACCCCCTGAAGATCATCCTACCTTGAGTCGTCTTAACTCAGCCGAGCCGAATTCTTCATCCAAGGTGCGCATAGGAAGACCTTCATCCGGTAGAAGTCTTCATCCAAGCGGGGCAAGAAGAGGTCCTCCATCCGGTAGAAGTGTTCATCCAGGCGGCGTCTTCAATCTTCATCCATCCGGAGTGGAGCGGAGACATCTTCAAAGGAGCCGAAGCGGAGCCATCCTCTTCAACTGACGGACTAACGACGAATGAAGGTTCCTTTAAGGGACGTCATCCAAGATGGCGTCCCTTCAATTCCGATTGGCTGATAGAATTCTATCAGCCAATCGGAATTAAGGTAGAAAAAATCTGATTGGCTGATGCAATCAGCCAATCAGATTGAAGTTCAATCCGATTGGCTGATCCAATCAGCCAATCGCATTGAACTCGCAATCTATTGGCTGTTCCGATCAGCCAATAGAATGCGAGTTCAATGCGATTGGCTGATTGGATCAGCCAATCGGATTGAACTTCAATCTGATCGGCTGATTGCATCAGCCAATCAGATTTTTTCTACCTTAATTCTGATTGGCTGATAGAATTCTATCAGCCAATCGTAATTGAAGGGACGCCATCTTGGATGACGTCCCTTAAAGGAACCTTCATTCGTCGTTAGTCCGTCGGTTGAAGAGGATGGCTCCGCGTCGGCTCCTTTGAAGATGTCTCCGCTCCGGATGGATGAAGATTGAAGAAGCCGCCTGGATGAACACTTCTACCGGATGGAGGACCTCTTCTTGCCCCGCTTGGATGAAGACTTCTACCGGATGAAGGACCTCCTCTGCGCACCTTTAATGAAGAATTTGGCTCGGCTGAGTGAAGACGACTCAAGGTAGGGTGATCTTCAGGGGGTTAGCGATAGGTTTACTTAAGGGAAGTTTGGGTGGGTTAGAGTAGGGGTATGTGGGTGGTGGGTTGTAATGTTGGGGGGGGTATTGTATTTTTATTTTCAGGTAAAAGAGCTGATTACTTTGGGGCAATGCCCCGCAAAAATCCCTTTTAAGGGCTGGTAAAAGAGCTGATTACTTTTGTATTTTAGAATAGGGTAGGGAATTTTTTATTTTGGGGGCTTTTTTATTTTATTAGGGGGCTTAGATTAGGTGTAATTAGTTTAAACTGCTTGTAAATCTTTTATTTTTTGTAATTTAGTGTTTGTTTTTTTGTATTATAGAATAGTTTATTTTATTGTATTTTATTTTAGGTAATTGTAGGTAATTTATTTAATTAATTTAATGATAGTGTAGTGTTAGGTGTATTTGTAACTTAGGTTAGGATTTATTTTACAGGTAATTTTGTATTTGTATAACTATTTAATAGCTATTGTACCTAGTTAAAATAAATACAAAGTTGCCTGTAAAATAAATATAAATCCTAAAATAGCTACAATGTAATTATATTGTAGCTATATTAGGGTTTATTTTATAGGTAAGTATTTAGTTTTAAATAGGATTAATTTACGGCTAGATTTAGAGTTCTGCGGCCAAAGGGATGCGTTAGCTACGCGTCCTTTTTTCCCCCCGCACCTTTTAAATACCGCTGGTATTTAGAGTTCACAGAAGGGCTGCGTTAGGCTCCAAAAAGGGAGCGTAGAGCATAATTTACCGCCACTGCAACTCTTAATACCAGCGGTGCTTACGGACGCAGCCAGCTTCAAAAACGTGCTTGTGCACTATTCCTCCATAGAAAACAATGGGGCAGTTTGAGCTGAAAAAAAAAACCTAACACCTGCAAAAAAGCAGCGTTCAGCTCCTAACGCAGTCCCATTGTTTCCTATGGGGAAACACTTCCTATGTCTGCACCTAACACCCTAACATGTACCCAGAGTCTAAACCCCTAACCTTACACTTATTAACCCCTAATCTGCCACCCCCACTATCGCTGACCCCTGCATATTATTTTTAACCCCTAATCTGCCGCTCAGTACACCGCCGCAACCTACGTTATCCCTATGTACCCCTAATCTGCTGCCCCTAACACCGCCGACCCCTATATTATATTTATTAACCCCTAATCTGCTGCCCCCAACGTCGCCGACACCTACCTACAATTATTAACCCCTAATCTGCCGACCGGACCTCACTGCTACTATAATAAATGTATTAACCCCTAAAGCTAAGTCTAACCCTAACACTAACACCCCCCTAAATTAAATATAATTTTAATCTAACGAAATAAAATAAATCTTATTAAATAAATTATTCCTATTTAAAGCTAAATACTTACCTGTAAAATAAACCCTAATATAGCTACAATATAACGAATAATTATATTGTATCTATTTTAGGATTTATATTTATTTTACAGGCAACTTTGTATTTATTTTAACCAGGTACAATAGCTATTAAATAGTTAATAACTATTCAATATTTACCTAGTTAAAATAATTACAAAATTACCTGTAAAATAAATCCTAACCTAAGTTACAATTAAACCTAACACTACACTATCAATAAATTAATTAAATAAACTACCTACAAATATCTATCAACTAAACTAAATTACAAAAAAACAAAACACTAAATTACAAAAAAAACCCCACTAAATTACAAAAAATATAAAAGCTTACAAGAATTTTAAACTAATTACACCTACTCTAAGCCCCCTAAAAAAATAACAAAGTTTAAAATTCTTGTAAGCTTTTTTTTTATTTTTTGTAATTTAGTTTAGTTGATTTAATTGTAGATAATTGCAGGTAGTTTATTTAATTAATTTATTGATAGTGTAGTGTTAGGTTTAATTGTAACTTAGGTTAGGATTTATTTTACAGGTAATTTTGTAATTATTTTAACTAGGTAGCTATTAAATAGTTATTAACTATTTAATCGCTATTGTACCTGGTTAAAATAAATACAAAGTTGCCTGTAAAATAAATATAAATCCTAAAATAGCTACAATATAATTATTATTTATATTGTAGCTATATTAGGGTTTATTTTACAGGTAAGTATTTAGCTTTAAATAGGAATAATTTATTTAGTAAGATTTATTTTATTTCGTTAGATTAAAATTATATTTAATTTGGGGGGGTGTTAGAGTTAGGGTTAGACTTAGCTTTAGGGGTTAACACATTTATTAGAGTAGCGGCGAGGTCCGGTCAGCAGATTAGGGGTTAATACTTGAAGTTAGGTGTCGGCGATGTTAGGGAGGGCAGATTAGGGGTTAATACTATTTATTATAGGGTTTTTGAGGCGGGAGTGAGGCGGTTTAGGGGTTAATACATTTATTATAGTAGCGGTGAGGTCCGTTCGGCAGATTAGGGATTAATAATTGTAGGTAGGTAGCGGCGACGTTGGGGGGGCAGATTAGGGGTTAATAAATATTATGTAGGGGTCGGTGATGTTAGGGGCAGCAGATTAGGGGTACATAGGGATAATGTAGGTGGCGGCGGTGTGCAGTCGGCAGATTAGGGGTTAAAAAATTTTAATAGAGTGGCGGCGATGTGGGGGGGCCTCGGTTTAGGGGTACATAGGTAGTTTATGGGTTATTAGTGTACTTTAGAGCACAGTAGTTAAGAGCTTTATGAACCAGCGTTAGCCCAGAAAGCTCTTAACTCCTGGCTTTTCACTGCGGCTAGAGTCTTGTCGTTAGATTTCTAACGCTCACTTCAGCCAAGACTCTAAATACCAGCGTTAGAAAGATCCCATTGAAAAGATAGGATACGCAATTGGCGTAAGGGGATCTACGGTATGGAAAAGTCACGGCTGGAATGTGAGCGTTAGACCCTTTAATGACTGACTCTAAATACCAGTGGGCGGTAAAAACCAGCGTTAGGACCCCCTAATGCTGGTTTGGACAGCTAACGCAGAAATCTAGGCGTTAGTTATTAATAGGAATATTATTTTGTTTAATTTAAATTATATTTATGTTAGGGGGGGTGTTAGGGTTAGAGTTAGGGGTTAATAACTTTATTATAGTAGTGGCAATGGTGCGGGCGGGAGATTAGGGGTTAATAATTGTAGGTAGGTGGCGGCAATGTTATGGAGGGCAGATGAGGGGTTAATAAAATTTATTATAGTGTTTTCGAGGCAGGAGTGCAGCGGTTTAGGGATTAATACATTTATTATAGTGGAGGCAAGGTCCGGTCGGCAGATTAGGGGTTAATAAGTGTAGGTAAGGTACACTTATATAATATAGGGGTCGGCGGTGTTAGGGGCAGTAGATTAGGGGTTCATAGGGATAATGTAGGTTGCGGCGGTGTCCGGAGCGGCAGATTAGGGGTTAATAGTATAATGCAGGTTTCAGCGATAGCGGGGGCAGCAGATTAGGGGTTAATAAGTGTAAGGTTAGAGGTGTTTAGACTCGGGGTTCATGCTAGGGTGTTAGGTGCAGACTTAGAGAGTGTTTCCCCATAGGAAACAATGGGGCTGCGTTAGGAGCTGAACGCTGCTTTTTTGCAGGTGTTAGGGTTTTTTTCAGCCCAAACTGCCCCATTGTTTCCTATGGGGATATTGTGCACAAGCACGTTTTCCAAGTTTACCGCTACCGTAAGCAACGATGGTATTGAGGGTTGAAGTGGAGCTACATTAGGCTCAACGCACCCTTTTTTGAGCCTAACGCAGCCCCTCAGACAACTCTAAATACCAGCGTTGTTGGAACGGTGCATTGGGAAAAAAAGCAGCGTTAGCTACGCGGGTCTTTACCGACAAAACTCTAAATCTAGCCGTTAGTGTGTTGCTCTTTCACAAGAATAAATCTGGCTCCAAAAATAGCCAAATGCCATAAGCGGCTGCGTTCTGCATTCAAATACAAACAATGGATTTGAATGCTGAAAAGAATACAGTGGGAACAAGGCAAATTTGATAAAAGAAGTAATTTGGAAACTATTTTAAAATAGTATCCTCTGTCTGAATGACAAAAAAACATATTTGTGTTTCAAATCCCTTTAAGGTCCAGCTGAAATGTAGGGCTGAGCACAGATTGGATCACTTGTAATCAAGGAAAAACACCTAACAAATAAATATATGAAGGTGGTCTGAAAAGTAAAGAGAATGGTCATATGGTTTTAGTTCAGAAAAGACTACAAAGTACAGAAGGGAATAGGCACAGAGCAGAGAATGCACTTGACACAGAAGTGAAAAAAAGTCAGGAATACACCATTAAGGAATACTGAGAACAAGCCACTACTAAGAAATGCAGAAGTATAAAGTTTAAAAGGTTGCAAGGAGTTTAGTTGACAGATTCTTAATGTGAGCCAGCATATGTGTACATGGTTACAGTATAGTCATTCCTAACACTAATAATGATGTATCAATTGCTCTCCTGGGGTTATTATGGCACATTCAGCAGCTAACATTCAGCTAGCGTATACATATAAAACCATTTCCTGTGGCTTTTGTGCAATCAGTTTGTGGTGACCTCAAGGCAGCAAATCAGATGGATTCCTGAGATTACTCCCCCAAACCTAAAGAAGCCCCCAGGCATTTCCAGCAATAGCTGGATGGATTTCCTATAAATCTCTGATTAACTGAGGGCTACGGATGTTCCGTTGGACCCACTTGGTGTCATGGTTGAGCCGGCCCTGGTACCCACATAATCTCATTAGTACCATAGATTCGATTCAGTTAACTTTTGCAAATAGTTTGGGTAGGAAGATGTAAAAAGAGAAAATAAAAGAATAAATCTACTGGGATAGACGATGTTTGTGTTTCAAACATTATAGCGTTTATTTTAGTTAAAATTGCAGAAGGGTTCTCATTGCGTGAAAAAAAGTAATTTTGAAGAAGGACAAACATTCGGCTAGATTACAAGTTGTGCATTAAGGTAAAAAAGCAGCGTTAACAGGTCCTAACGCTGCTTTTTTATGCCCACTGGTATTACGAGTCTTGCAGGTATAGGTGTACCACACACTTTTTTGGCCTTACCGCAAACCAATTTACGTAAATTTCGTAAAGCCTTTTTTCTATGGGACATCCATAGCGCTGGTATTATGAGTTTGTCCTGGGAGGCCAAAAAGTGAGCGGTACACCCTCTACCGACAATATTCCTAATGCATTCTAAAGTCAATAGTTATGAGTTTTACACTACAAAGCTGTAGCATAAAACTCATACTAAAGCGCTACAAAGTACACTAATACCCATAAACTACCTATTAACCCCTAAACCGAGGCCCTCCCGCATAGAAAACACAATACATTTTTTAACCCCTAATCTGCCGCTCCGGACATCGCCGCGTCTATAATAAACATATTAACCCCTAAACCACCGCACTCCCGCCTCACAAACACTAGTTAAATATTATTAACCCCTAATCTGCTGCCCCCAACATCGTTGCCACCTACATTATACTTATTAACCCCTAATATTCATCTTCCGCTCCGGACATCGCCGCCACCTACATTATATTTATTAACCCCTAATCTGCTGCCCCCAACATCGCCGCCACCTACCTAAATTTATTAACCCCTAATATGCCGCCCCCAACGTTTCCGCCACTATTCTAAATTTATTAACCCTTTAAACATAAGTCTAACCCTGACACCCCCTAATTTAAATATAATTTAAATAAATCTAAATAAAATCAATATCATTAACTAAATTATTCCTATTTAAAACTAAATACTTACCTATAAAATAAACCCTAAGCTAGCTACAATATAACTAATAGTTACATTGTAGCTATCTTAAGGTTTAGTTTTAAGTTTGTATTTATTTTAACTAGGTAGAATAGTTAGTAAATAGTTATTGACTATTTAATAACTACCTAGCTAAAATAAATACAAATTTACCTGTAAAATAAAACCTAACCTATGTTACACTAACACCTAACCTAACCCTACAATTAAATAAATTACCTAAATTAAATACAATTACCTAAATTAAATACAAATACCTAAATTACAAAAAAAAAACACTAAATTACAGAAAATAAAAAACAAATTACAAGATATTTAAACTAATTACACCTAATCTAAGAGCCCTATAAAAATAAAAAAGCCCCCCCCAAAATAAAAAAAAACCCTAGCCTAAACTAAACTATCAATAGCCCTTAAGAAGGCCTTTTGCAGGGCATTGCCCCAAATAAATCAGCTCTTTTACCTGTAAATAAAAAATACAAATACCCCCCCAACAGTAAAACCCACCACCCACACAACCAACCCCCCAAATAAAACCCAAACTAAAAAAACCTAAGCTCCCCATTGCCCTGAAAAGGGCATTTGGATGGGCATTGCCCTTAAAAGGGCATTTAGCTCTATTGCTGCCCAAAGCCCTAACCTAAAAATAAAACCCGCCCAATACACCCTTAAAAAAATCCTAACACTAACCCCCGAAGATTCACTTACTGGGAGAAATTTTCATCCAAGCGGCAAGATGTTCTCAACGAAGCTGGCAGAAATGGTCCTCCAGACAGGCAGAAGTGGTCCTCCAGACAGGCAGAAGTCTTCATCCAGACGGCATCTTCTATCTTCATCCTTCCGACGTGGAGCGGCTCCATCTTCAAGACATCCAGCGCGGAGCATCCTCTTCAATCTACGGCTTCTTCGGAATGAATGTTTCTTTAAGTGACGTCATCCAAGATGGTGTCCCTTAGATTCCGATTGGCTGATAGAATTCTATCAGCCAATCGGAATTAAGGTAGAAAAAATCCTATTGGCTGATAGAATGCTAGCTCAATCCTATTGGCTGATTGGATAAATATCTTGTAATTTGTTTTTTATTTTCTGTAATTTAGTGAGTTTTTTGTTGTAATTTAGCTAATTGTATTTAATTTATTTAATTGTATTTAATTGTATTTAATTTATGTAAGTTATTTAATTGTAGTGTAGTGTTAGGTGTTAGTGTAACTTAGGTTAGGTTTTATTTTACAGGTAAATTTGTATTTATTTTAGTTAGGTAGTTATTAAATAGTTAATAACTATTTAGTAACTATTCTACCTAGTTAAAATAAATACAAACTTGCCTGTAAAATAAAAATAAACCCTAAGATAACTACAATGTAACTATTAGTTATATTGTAGCTATCTTAGGGTTTATTTTACAGGTAAGTATTTAGTTTTAAATAGGAATAATTTACTTAATGATAGGAATTTTATTTAGATTTATTTAAATTATATTTAAGTTAGGGGGTGTTAGGGTTAGACTTAGGTTTAGGGGTTAATACATTTAGAATAGTGGCAGCAACGTTGGGGACAGCAGATTAGGGGTTAATAAATGTAGGTAGGTTGTGACGATGTTAGGGGCAGCAGATTAGGGGTTAATATAATGTAGGTGTCGGCGATGTTGGGGCAGCAGATTAGGGGTTAATAAATATAATGTAGGTGGCAGCAATGTTGGGGGCGGCAGATTAGGGGTTAATAAGTGTAAGGTTAGGGGTGTTTAGACTTGGGGTTCATGTTAGGGTGTTAGGTGTAAACATAACTTTAGTTTCCCCAAAGGAATCAATGGGGCTGCGTTACAGAGCTTTACGCTGCTTTATTGCAGGTGTTAGGCTTTTTTTCAGCCGGCTCTCCCCATTGATGTCTATGGGGAAATCGTGCACGAGCACGTACAACCAGCTGACCGCTCACTTAAGCAGCGCTGGTATTGGAGTGCGGTATGGAGCGCAATTTTGCTCTACGCTCACTTCTTGCCTGTTAACGTGGGGTTGATAAAAACCCGTAATACCAGCGCTGCAGGGAAGTGAGCGGTGAGAAAAAACTGCACGTTAACACCGCACCCCTGTTATTGCAAAACTCGTAATCTAGACGATTGTTAGCAGCTTTTATAGCCTTGTGACATTATCCTGTGGAATTTTAATATTAGACATGAAACTTCATGTTTTTCTCAAATATATAAGAAAGGAAATGTCAAAGATCCTAGGAAGTATGTTGGGTATGGGTAATAGCTAGAAAATAATAAATGCTTTAGTTTTATTATAAGAACACAGCTGAAGCAGGCAATTGTATCCATGAGTCAAAGAAGAAATACAAATGATTTTGTATACATTGTTAAAGAGCCAGGAAAACCAAATTTATTCCTTCATGGTTTAGATAGAGCATACAATTTTAAAAACTTTCCAATTCACTTCTATTATCTAATTTGCTTAGTTCTCTCTGTATCCTATGTTGAAAATCACGCCTAGGTAGACTCAGGAGCTGGGAGCTAGCTGCTGATTGGCGGCTACACATATATGCCTCTTGTCATTGGCTTACTGATGTGTTCCGGTAGCATTAGTGCAATGCTTCTCCTCCAACAAAGGATACTAAGAGAATGAAGCAACCAATAATAGAAGTAAATTCGAAACCTGTTTAAAAATGTATGCTCTATCTGTATCATGAAAGAAAAGTTCTGTGTTGTATGTCCCTTTAAAGAGAAAACCTCATCTGCATTTTTTTAAATAAACTAGCAAGGAAGGTGGATTTATGGATTTAAAAGGACATGAAGCTAAGAAAATGTTTTTTGTGATTCAGACAAAGTATACAATTTTACAAAAAAAAGGTCTCTAGTTAAAGTGAATGTAAATTTTGATGCTAAAGTGCCCGGTTTTCAAAAATTCAGTTAAAAACTGGGGCACTTTAATTCATTAAAATTTACATTTTACTCCTGTTGTGAAAAAAACTTACCTTTTAAACGTGACAGCAGCTCCAGCTTCCTCCACCCGTCGCAAAGCCTCTTCCTGGGTCTAAAATGAGGATTCCGGCTTCCTCCAATCACGGCCTTGAATCAGACACTGATTCCCCCGGGGGAAAGCCGTGATTGGAGGATGACCTATCCATCATTTCTGACATCAGAAATGGCTTGCGACGACCGGAGGAAGCTGGAGCTGCTTTCAAGTTTAAAAGGTAAGTATTTTTTCAGAACGAGTGAAATGTAAATTTTTATGTATTAAAGTGCCCATGTTTTTAATCGAATTTTAAAAAAACGGGCACGTTAGCATCAAAATTTACATTCACTTTAACTTCTATTATAAAATTTGCTTCATTCCCATGTTATTCTTTGTTGAAGAGCAAATGCATATGACCTTTCCTTTGCTAATATTGAGGCCCACCTTCATGTTTTTATTTGTTAGGTATTTTTCCTTCAATACAAGTGATCCAATCTGTGCTAAGTTCTGAATTGCGACTGGAAGAAAAAAGGGATATGAAACCCAAATATGTTCTTTTGAGTGAGAGCATACAATTTTACCAAAAGTTTCCCATTTACTTCTATTATCACATTTGCTTTGTTCCTATGATATTCTTTGTTGAAGAGATACCTAGGTAGCATCTGGAGCACTGCATGCTCTTGCAAATGGGTAACATTCTTGCAAAACTGCTGCCATATAGTGCTCAAGATGCGTGCATGGATTTGAGCTTGACAGGCAGAATTAATTTAGACACAAACCAGTTTATTGTTGTTATAAATCTATGCTACATATGCACTGGCTTAATGTAATAACACCTATTTAAATTTGACAAAGGTTACACTGAGTAATGTGTTTTTCAGCCTGGTCCTGTCTGTGTCACTGTGCATTTTCATTGGATAAAAGAGTTGTCAATCAAGAGCAGTATGCATTTTGTAGCCAGCAAGCAGTGGCACTGACACATGGTGTGATATTACAACTACTTCAAGAATGTGCAGGATAATACTGCATATGCACATCACCTATGCCTAGATTTGGAGTTTGGCGTTAGCCGTGAAAACCAGCGTTAGAGGCTCCTAACGCTGGTTTTAGGCTACCGCCGGTATTTGGAGTTGTGTAGGTAAGGGTCTAACGCTCACTTTTCAGCCGCGACTTTTCCATACCGCAGATCCCCCTACGCCATTTGCGTATCCTATCTTTTCAATGGGATCTTTCTAACGCCGGTATTTAGAGTCGTTTCTGAAGTGAGCGTTAGAGCTCTAACGACAAAACTCCAGCCGCCGAAAAAAAGCAGGAGTTAAGAGCTTTCTGGACTAACGCCGGTTCATAAAGCTCTTAACTACTGTACCCTAAAGTACACTAACACCCATAAACTACCTATGTACCCCTAAACTGAGGTCCCCCCACATAGCCGCAACTCGATTAAAATTTTTTAACCCCTAATCTGCCGACCGCCACCTACGTTATCCTTATGTACCCCTAATCTGCTGCCCCTAACACCGCCGACCCCTGTATTATATTTATTAACCCCTAACCTGCCCCCCTCAACGTCGCCGCCAGCTACTTACAATAATTAACCCCTAATCTGCCGACCGCAAAGCGCCGCCACCTACGTTATCCTTATGTACCCCTAATCTGCTGCCCCTAACACCGCCAACCCCTATATTATATTTATTAACCCCTAATCTGCCCCCCTCAACGTCGCCGACACCTGCCTACACTTATTAACCCCTAATCTGCCGAGCGGACCTGAGCGCTACTATAATAAAGTTATTAACCCCTAATCCGCCTCACTAACCCTATCATAAATAGTATTAACCCCTAATCTGCCCTCCCTAACATCGCCGACACCTAACTTCAATTATTAACCCCTAATCAGCCGACCGGAGCTCACCGCTATTCTAATAAATGTATTAACCCCTAAAGCTAAGTCTAACCCTAACACTAACACCCCCCTAAGTTAAATATAATTTAAATCTAACGAAATTAATTAACTCTTATTAAATAAATTATTCCTATTTAAAGCTAAATACTTACCTGTAAAAAAAATTCCTAATATAGCTACAATATAAATTCTAATTATATTATAGCTATTTTAGGATTAATATTTATTTTACAGGCAACTTTGTAATTATTTTAACTAGGTACAATAGCTATTAAATAGTTAAGAACTATTTAATAGTTACCTAGTTAAAATAATAACAAAATTACCTGTAAAATAAGTCCTAACCTAAGTTATAATTAAACCTAACACTACCCTATCAATAAATTAATTAAATAAAATACCTACAATTACCTACAATAAAACCTAACACTACACTATCAATAAATAAATTAAATACAATTTCTACAAATAACTACAATTACATAAACTAACTAAAGTACAAAAAATAAAAAAGAACTAAGTTACAAAAAATAAAAAAATATTTACAAACATAAGAAAAATATTACAACAATTTTAAACTAATTACACCTACTCTAAGCCCCCTAATAAAATAACAAAGACCCCCAAAATAAAAAAATGCCCTACCCTATTCTAAATTAATTAATTTAAAAGCTCTTTTACCTTACCAGCCCTGAACAGGGCCCTTTGCGGGGCATGCCCCAAGAAAATCAGCTCTTTTGCCTGTAAAAAAAAACATACAATACCCCCCCCCCAACATTACAACCCACCACCCACATACCCCTAATCTAACCCAAACCCCCCTTAAATAAACCTAACACTAAGCCCCTGAAGATCTTCCTACCTTGTCTTCACCTCACCGGGTATCACCGATCGGTCCTGGCTCCGATATCTTCATCCAACCCAAGCGGGGGCTAGACATCCACTGAAGAAGTCCAGAAGAGGGTCCACAGTCTTCCTCCTATCCGGCAAGAAGAGGACATCCGGACCGGCAAACATCTTCATCCAAGCGGCATCTTCGATCTTCTTCCATCCGGTGCGGAGCGGGTCCATGTTGAAGCAGCCGACGCGGATCCATCCTCTTCTTCCGGCGTCTCCCGACGAATGACGGTTCCTTTAAGGGACGTCATCCAAGTTGGCGTCCCTCGAATTCCGATTGGCTGATAGGATTCTATCAGCCAATCGGAATTAAGGTAGGAATATTCTGATTGGCTGATGGAATCAGCCAATCAGAATCAAGTTCAATCCGATTGGCTGATCCAATCAGCCAATCAGATTGAGCTCACATTCTATTGGCTGATCGGAACAGCCAATAGAATGCGAGCTCAATCTGATTGGCTGATCAAATCAGCCAATCGGATTGAACTTGATTCTGATTGGCTGATTCCATCAGCCAATCAGAATATTCCTACCTTAATTCCGATTGGCTGATAGAATCCTGAGCGGTGAGCTCCGGTCGGCAGATTAGGGGTTAATAATTGAAGTTAGGTGTCGGCGATGTTAGGGAGGGCAGATTAGGGGTTAATACTATTTATGATAGGGTTAGTGAGGCGGATTAGGGGTTAATAACTTTAATATAGTAGCGCTCAGGTCCGTTCGGCAGATTAGGGGTTAATAAGTGTAGGCAGGTGTCGGCGACGTTGAGGGGGGCAGATTAGGGGTTAATAAATATAATATAGGGGTCGGCGGTGTTAGGGGCAGCAGATTAGGGGTACATAAGGATAACGTAGGTGGCGGCGCTTTGCGGTCGGCAGATTAGGGGTTAATTATTGTAGGTAGCTGGCTGCGACGTTGTGGGGGGCAGATTAGGGGTTAATAAATATAATATAGGGGTCGGCGGTGTTAGGGGTAGCAGATTAGGGGTACATAGGGATAACGTAGGTTGCGGCGGTGTCCGGAATGGAAGATTAGGGGTTAATAATAATATGCAGGGGTCAGCGATAGCGGGGCCGGCAGATTAGGGGTTAATAAGTGTAAGG
Source organism: Bombina bombina (assembly GCF_027579735.1). Taxonomy (NCBI): domain Eukaryota; kingdom Metazoa; phylum Chordata; class Amphibia; order Anura; family Bombinatoridae; genus Bombina; species Bombina bombina. The sequence goes on from NC_069500.1 coordinate 1,068,880,812, forward strand.
TTAGGGGTGTTTATACTCGGGGTACATGTTAGAGTGTTAGGTGCAGACGTAGGAAGTGTTTCCCCATAGGAAACAATGGGGCTGCGTTAGGAGCTGAACGCAGCTTTTTTGCAGGTGTTAGGTTTTTTTTCAGCTCAAACAGCCCCATTGTTTCCTATGGGAGAATCGTGCACGAGCACGTTTTTGAGGCTGGCCGCGTCCGTAAGCAACTCTGGTATCGAGAGTTGCATTTGCGGTAAAAATGCTCTACGCTCCTTTTTTGGAGCCTAACGCAGCATTTTTTTGAACTCTCGATACCAGAGTTAATTTTATGGTGCGGCCAGAAAAAAGCCCGCGTAGCGTCTACCGCCAAACTCCAAATCTAGGCCCTAGTGTCTTAAAGAGACAGTGTAATTTTTCCTTCAAAAATTTGCCTAATGACCTGTTTTATGCGCTTGAGAGTATTACATTGTTTACAAACAGCTTCTTTATGTTTATTTTGTAGTTTGAAATAGCTGATTTGGCTCTTTATCCCCACCTATACTAAAAATGTAGGCACTTAAGTACTGGTTCTAGAAAATGCAAACAAGAAGTTTAATCATGTTCCCAATAGGGGCGTTTGACAGAGAGGTACTAAAATATTAATTTTCCAATGTTCTCTTCAAGGGCCTGATGATCAGAGGATTTTCCAGCTTGGTGAGAAATTGTAGTTCAGACTTCACAGGGGCTTAACTCTCAAGCCCTACAAGATCTCTCTCATTTCTATATACGATAGAAAGACAAGCACAGTGCTATATAGATATGAGAGTTATGTTACACTTTGTGCATTTTATTTTATTTAGCTTCCAGTATAACTAAATTTTAGCTTTGAACTTTCTATTTTCTATTTTAATATTTAAATATTTAAATTTATATCCAGCAGTGATTTTACAAATTCTGATTATGTTTTGAAAGTTTAACAAATTAGGATCATACTTTATATATTTCTGTGTAACTTTTACAAATTACATTGCACTTCCACCACTTATATAGGGAATTAAACAACAACAATCCTATAATGGAAAATGTTTTAGAAGGTGCACGGGTCAAAGCACTGCCCTTGCACTTAAAATAATACTAAATAAATATAAATATACCCAGCTTATTCTTGTGGATGTGAATATGGTTGGATGTTTTGAGTGAATAAGTGGGACCTCTCACTAGTATATGTATTTCTAATTTGATTGATCATTTTCTTTTAGTGTTGGGTATATTTATATTTACATAAATATATATGTATATAAGCAAACACATATATATATTTTTTTCTAACAACCCACATCCCTTCACTTTAACCCCTTAAAACTGCTTTGTGCAGATATTTAAAATAAATAAATAAATAAAGATGCTCATATTTTTTATTTTTATAAAGGAACTATACACTTTATTTTGGGGGCAATTGGGGGGACATTTTTTTTTAACCATGGGTCTGATCTCTGGTTAATGAATTTGAGCGCAAAGTGCTACTGCGAGCTCACGGTAGCATAGCCAGTCACTTGTATTGGCTGGTTATTTAACGTGTGCCTGTAAATGGGCACATTTGTCAGTTTAAAGGCGCATATTAAAATTGCACTCCACTTGTAACCTAGCCCTATGTGTTTAATCCCTGGTGGTTAAGCACATAGTAGAAACTACATAGTATAATATGCAGCTCTAGTCGCACAACCCAGCTGTGTAATGACCACTGCTGTTCGGATCAGCAGAGCACTGCTGGTCCCCAACAGTACTTCTTCTATGTATTTAACCCGTTTGCAGGTTTTAAACACAGAGGCGCAGGGTCGCTAGTATTAAAATGATAAGTTCTAACAAATTAAAGTATGTAATATTCAACTACAATGGCCCTTTATGAAAGCAGATTAAGCTATGCAATACCATAATTATCCTGCAGATAGCACCACGCTATTTTATATTGTATTTAAAATGATGCTGTGCTGGGTTACTGGGGTAACCTGTATAGCTATAGTCATCAGTTTTACACGTTTTAAAAATGTGATCACTCTATGTGTGTTTAGATGATACATGTTCTATAAAAAATAAAGGATTATATTGAGGGGTGAAAATCTTGTTACATTGCTAAGAGATATTTTTTAAACTACAGCGTTCAGATCATGTTTTTTAATCATATTGTGTATTTTTATATATATATATATGTATACTGTATATACATATATCTATATATCTATATATATATATTTTATATACACACACACACACTGAGCTTGTTGTTCGTTCTTGAGAGTGCGCTTCTCTGTGTGAGTGTGTATATATATACTAGGCAATAAGCCTGCCCAGAGGGCAGTCTATGTTTAAAAATTACAACCCTAAAAATAGTATAAAAAGGGACGTCTCCCAGATAAATGCTCTTTTAAAATTGACTTCTTAAAGTATATCTCTTAAAATCTAAACAATTTATGCAGTTGATACTATAACAATGTATCTTATAAGTTAAATTCCACCTTAGTTTTTAATATTTATAAGGAGCGATTCAGATTATCAACTAAATTTCTAATAAGTTCAAGTTTTTGTGCACAATATTGATATTACTTTTGTCCGTTATTAACAGGGACTCCGGTGTCTGTTTTAAAAGTCCATCATAGATACTGACCAATAGAAAAAGTCTCTTGGCTTAATTTAAAAAAGGAAACTTTGCGTACCTGGCTTTGCAGGCTCTTAATAATTCAAGCACGGACTTACTGCAGTTCTTTTCCTGTACTCTAATCCGTTCCTCTATGCATGTATAATTAATATGTCATTTAATAAATACATTTATATTTAAATTTATTTACCCTCATCCATTTTATCCTTGAGCTATCTAGCGCTCCCATACTGACTATTGAAAACACTTTATCAATCTTAGGGAAGGGTTGATTAGTAAGGGAGCAAAGGATAACAGCTGAGCGCCAAACTTGAAATTATATTAAAAACTACAAACCCCCCAAGCTAAAGTTACAAAAAATAAAAAAATAAAAAATTACAGAAAAAAATAAACAAAGGTATCCAAAATAAAAAATTTAAACCTAAACTAATACCCCAATAAAAATAAAAATTCCCCCCAAAATAAAAACACCCCCTAATCTAATACTAAGCTACCAATAGCTCTTAAAAGGGCCTATTGTAGGGCATTGCCCTAAGTTAAACAGCTCTAAAAAATACTAAATCCCCCCTAACAGTAAAAACCCTAATCTAAAAAATGTTGTTTTTTTATTAGGGTTGGACTTCTAAAAGAGCTAAATGCCCTATAATGCATTGCCCTACAAAAAGTCCCTTTTAAGGGCTATTGGCAGTTTAGTGTAGGCTATGGTTTTTTTTTTTATTTTGTGGAGGCTTTTTTTATTTTTATAGGGCTATTATTTGGTGCAATTGTTTTTATTTTGGATCATTTCGTTTGTTATTTTTTGTAATTTAGTGTTTGTTATTTTTTGTAATTTAGTGTTTGTAATTTTTTGTAATTTAGTATTTTTTATAATTTTAGATTTAAATTGTTTTAGTAGTGTTAGTTTTTTTTAATGTGTAATTTAATTTATTTAATTGGTAGTTTTTTACATTTTAGTATAATAGTTTTTAGGTTAATTGTTATTTTAAACTTATGTTTTTTTAATTTCACAGGTAAGTTTTTATTTATTTTAAGATAGGGATATTATAATTTTAATTTAAAGTTAGGGGGTTGTTAGGTTTAGGGGTTAATAGTTTAATTTAGTTTTTTGTGATGTGGGGGCTGGCGGTTTAGGGGTTAATAGGTTTATTTAGTGGCGGTGATGTGGGAAGCCAGAGGTTTAGGGGTTAATAACTTTATTTAGTGGTGGCGATGTCGGGGAGCAACGGAATAGGGGTTAATAACTTTTATTAGTGGCGGCAATGTCAGGAGTGGCAGATTAGGGGTTAATAACTTTATTATAGTGTTTGCGATGTGGGAGGGCGGCAGAATAGAGGTTAATAGGTAGTTTATGGGTGTTAGTGTACTTTGTAACATTTTAGTTATGAGTTTTGTGTAACAGTTTTGTTGTGCAAAACTCATAACTACTGCCAGTGGCGTCACTAGGGTTGGTGTCACCCGGTGCGGTAAGTCATGGTGTCACCCCCCCCCCCAGAAAGCAGACACACACAAAAACACAGGCACACACACATACAAACACTCAGACACACTTAAACACATACTCAGATGCACACACAAACACTCGTAAACACACTCAGACACACACACAAAAACACACACACAAAAACACTGAGACACACAAAAACTCATACACACACATACAAAATATGTAAACTGCACTGCATTAATTAGGAAGCTCATGCCTAGAGCTGCTCCCTGGCTCAGCAGAGCATCAAATGAAAGATAAACAGAGCACTCTAAAATAAATCACTGAAGAAAAGGTTTAGGCGCGCAAACTATGAAAATTCTGCTCTCTGACTCTGTTCCAAGTCTGTCAGTGCACAGCCCTGGGCCGCATGTCACTGAGCAGTGAGCACAGATAGGCAGGCAGGTTTAGGCTAGCAGCGCAATTTTGCAAGCCCCAAGGCACACCCACAACATTCATAGTGAAATTGGGCAGGGGAGGAGCAAAGTACAAACAAGCAAAAGCAGCCAGGAAAACTATTTGTTGAAATTGCAGCACTGGCTCAAGGGGCAAAAAAATTGTGTGTCTACAACTTCCCCAGTCCCACTAATGTTCACAAATGCCAGCCTCTAATAAAATAATCTATGCATCTCAACATTGTATTTCTTTGAATTTCAATAAAATTAAAAAAAAAAAAAATATATATATATATTTTTTTTTTTGGTGTCACCCCCTGGAGGGTGTCACCCGGGTGCGGCCCGCCCCCCCCGCCCCCCCCTAGTGACGCCACTGACTACTGCTTTCAGATAGCGGAATGGATTGTGTCGGTATAGGTTGGAACGCAAGCATTTTAGCCTCACTGCACAACCTGTAATACCGGCGCTATGTAAATCCCATGAAAAAACAACATTTTTTTTAGTGCGGGATTGACGTTGCGTTACAGGCTAAAATGCATTTTTTCGGCATTAAAACCGCAACGCAAAACTCGAAATCTAGGTGGTGTTGTTTTCTTCTAGAGCATAATTGGAGAATTAGTTTTCCAAATAGTTATCGTTCTTCTCATAACAGGATTATATATATATATATATATATATATATATATATATATTCTTCAAAAAAGTGTGGATGGAAAAAATGCTACTAGTTGTATAGTGTTGCAAGAGTAAGATTAACTCTCTGAGCATTCAAATAAGGATATCAATTCGTATAGACGAATGTTGAAGTCTAATGCCCAAATAAATGTGGTGCAGACCCATTGTATAATTATCATACAAAATTAAAGAAGATTGAGTGGTTTAAAATAAAACCACAGCAAAGACTGGGAATTCAGCACTCTTAAATAGAAAATGGAGCAACACATGCTTAATTTTAAACAAAGTTATGTTTATTCTCACACTGTGTCAAGCGCAGGCTCATCAAAATGACAGCATCCAGATATTCTGGATAAAGTGAATGTCGTGGTTTAAAAACTATAAATATAAGAAACACAAACAGTTCAAAATATATTTACATATGTTTGCAAATATTAGGACCAGTCCATGTGAAGTGACATGCAGTTTGTAAAGACTGGATACTTCCTAAAGTACACACAAAAGTAGTAAATCCAAAGTGATGCTGCAACTGAGTAAGCACAGATTGTAAACCTCAAGTTATATTCTCAGACCTATTTAGGTTTTAATAAAACTGAAATGAATGAGGTTTACTAAGACTGTGCATAGTCACTTGTCATATTGTAAACAACAGCAAGTAGTAACTTAGGAACGGTATGCAGAAGTTAAATTACTTAGCATAACATAGACAATAGGAAGATATCATGCGAAATAGCATATTCACAAATAAAATATTTAGTATGTAACATTGGCGTCTTTGCACTGAGGTGATATCTTTGTAGCCAATAGGGCTAAGTATACGATTCTGAAAATACTTTCAGTCTATTACAGACTAATAAGATGGTGAGTCTTTTGGTTGGTGTTAGCCTTCTCAAAGTTGCAATAAAGTTATAAACGGCGTCCTACACAAAGTAAGTGGAGCCAGGAAACCAAGGATTTTTATGTACGTGCAGTAATAGGAGGCAGGGGAGGCAGCGCATCCCCTGTCCAATCAGAAAAAAATAATTTTTTAATTATGATTAAAAAATAAAAAAAATACTTGTGTTTTTTTATTTAATATTTTTGGACCACGCCCCCCCATAGGTACACCCCCCCGCATGGACCACGCCCCCCCCCATAGGTACATCCCCCCCCCGCATGCGCCACCAGATGTGATCCCATTCATTCTCCTCGCCAGATTCGCCGCCCATCCATTTTGTGCAATTAAGAGGCCGTAAGCCATTCCGCTGCCCTCCTTGATTACGCAACAATGGATGCTGACTACTGTTCTTGGCTAGCGCCACCCAGTGGTGTCTCACCGGGGCCCATATTACTCTCCAATAGAGGCGGTTCTCAAAACCGCCTCTATGAGATGGAGCTACTTAGAGCCAATCAGCCATCAGGGAGGCGTGCCGGGCTCGGCCGGGCTTGTTTGTGACGTCGGACTAACTGGCGTCATTGGCTGCTGGCGGGAATAGTGAAGCAGGAGGGAGAAGCAGCAAGACAGTGCCAGCCGAGCGAGTCTGACTCAGCCCAGTGCACTGTACAAATATCTGACTGCTGCCCTGCCTGAAAGTCTGAGACACTTGAGCCCTACAGATACATTCTCTGCAAAGCGGTAAGTTGGAGAAAAAAATATTTGACACTTATGTGCTATTGTGCTTTGTCTTTGCAGCTTCAGCTTGTGTAAAACCAAAAACCTACTCATCGGCTCCTCTAATTTCAACTGATACTTTACACATTAAGTATTTTATTTTTTTGAAAAAAATAAAATACTTAATGCGCAATCTATCAGCTGGAATAGAGGAGCTGATGAGTAGGTTTCACAAGTTCCACCCAGCTGAACAATGGGAAAAATACTTAAAATGCGCAATCTATCATTTTGAATTAGAGGAGCAGATGAGAGTAGGTTACAAGTTCCAGTCCAGTGTGAAATATTTTTCCCATTGTGCTATTTATTACACTGGACTGGAACTTGTAACCTACTCTCATCTGCTCCTCTAATTCCAAATGATAGATTGCGCAATAAGCAGGGTTGTGAATGTGTGCATTTTTTTTACATAGCCCGGCGGACAAGCAGACACATGGTTCTCTGAGTATGTTAGTGGCGTTAAACTCCAGCCCCCTAAGTTGACACTTGACAGCCAGGATCTAGCGAGATTGGTATTTAGCAGAGCAGCATGGGATGGGTATTTAGCACAGTGGGATGGGTATTTAGTAGAGCGGCATGGGCAGGGATATTTAGCAGAGCAAGATGGGTATTTAGCACTAGCAGAGCGGCATGAGTTACTTTGTACGGTCGGCAGGTGTTTGGTTCACACTTTACAGTCACTACAAAATGTAAGCCCTCCTATGCCTTCCCTGACACTGCTAGGCTAGCAAAGTAGTCAGCGCTGCTGTAGCACACTCAACTGGGCTGTAAGCAGACAGAGGCACGTAGGACAATGTGTGTGATTCTCAAAATGTACTTCCTGTAGCCCGCCCAAAACAGCTAGCTCATTTATGTTTCGGGCGGGCTGCAGGAAGTACATTTTGAGAATCACACACATTGTCCTACGTGCCTCTGTTTGCTACTCTGCTTACAGCCCAGTTGAGTGTGTTAGAGGAGCGATGACTACTTTGCTAGCACTGCAGTGTCAGGTCATGTAAGCCCAAGCCAGTTATCTTGGTGACAGTCTGGTGACCTAATGTTACAGTGTGCTTTCTCTTTAAGAGTAAACAAGTCTTACAATGTGCTGTTCCTTAAGAGTGAACTAATGTTACAGTGTACTGTTTCTTTAAGCAGTAGATTTATAAACCTCATTAGTGGTTCTGCCGCTGTGTTTTCCCTCCCACTACTGAGCAAGAATAACTAAGGAATAGTCAATAGGTTAAGGTTTTACTGCCTCCTGACCTGACTTCAGTAGTACAGTATACAAGCCTTGCCAGGGGTCAGGGGTCATAACGGTGTCACCAAGACTAAGCTATTTTCTTGATCTTGAGCAGTAGCTGTGTCTGCCTTTTGTTAACAGATGTTAATGGTGCACACAGCCCTCCCTCCTCCCACTCATTCATACACAGTGCACAGTCCACCTTATGGCCCCAATTTATCAAAGGTCTTGCGGACCTGATCCAACACTGCGGATCAGGTCCGCAAGACCTTGCTAAATGCGGAGAGCAATACGCTCTCCGCATTTAACATTGCACCAGCAGCTCACAAGAGCTGCTGGTGCAACGCCACCCCCTGCTGACTCGCAGCCAATCGGCCGCCAGCAGGGAGGTGTCAATCAACCCGATCGTATTCGATCGGGTTGATTTCCGGCGATTATGGAGCAGCAGTCTTTAGAACACGGCCCTTCAAGCTCCGTACGGAGCTTGATAAATATGGGCCTTTGTCTCTCTGCAGCGCTCAAAGGCTTAAGTTCCAGCTGACAGCTGCAGCAGCTGATTGCAGAAAGCTGCATGCTGGGGGAACTACAGATTCCTGCTGCTGATTAACCCTCTAGAGCTAGGTTGGGACTCTGGTGTTGTCCTATTGAAATGTTAACCCATTGGGCAAGGTCACATTCCAGAATGTGCCCCGTGTGTATGTGATGATAGTGATACAGTGCCTTGTGTTGTGTGTGTGTGTATGTGGCAGTGACATAGTGCCCTGTGTGTGTATGTGGCAGTGAGATAGTGCCCTCTGTGTGTATGTGGCAGTGACATAGTGCCCTCTGTGTGTATGTGGCTGACTGTATGGCAATCTCTGGGTTTTCGTACTTAATTTCGTACTTAACCTGATTTCTAGGTTTTATATAAGGATGCAGAAGTTACATATACATATATGTTACATGTATGGGGCCGTTGAACATAAATTTGTTTTGTTGCAGATTTATATAAGACTAATAATAGTCACTGTCACGTGTGCATTTTTATTTTTATTTTTTATCATGAACTGATGATGTTTCTTTGACATTGGAGAGGTTACTTTCATATCTGATCAAACCCTCCCTATTCTTAAGTAGATTTACTAACTTGTACACCAGTGGTGCCCAGATGACATATGCTTTATTGCTAGAGACATTCTAGTGTAATCTACCATGGCTACCGCTGTCCACTCCTGCCCTTGCCTAAGTTGCCACACACCACAACCTATATATATATATACATATATTTTGAGATGTATGCATTACTTTACTATAATGTTTTATCTGCTGGTATTGGAGCTGAATTTGAGATATACACATTACTTTACTATAGGGTTTTATTTGCTGGTATTGGAGCTAAATTTGAGATATATGCATTACATTCCTAATATTGTTTTATTTTATCTGCTGGTATTGGAGCTGTATTTGAGATATATGCATTACATTTACTACATGCTTTTATCTGCTGGTAATCAACATTGTAAATGAGCTGGTGCTTTAGTGCAATGTTTCTCAACCATGCTCCTCAAGTACCCCCAACAGGCCAGGTTTTTATTATAGCTGAACCTGTGCACAGGTGAAGTAATCAGCTGATCAGTAACACCATGGTTACTAATTTTCTCTCACCCATCATCTGATTATGTCACCTGTGCACTGGTTAAGCTATAATGAAAATCTGCCCTGTTGGGGGTACTTGAGGCCCATGGTTGATAAACAATGCTTTAGTTTAATTTAAGCTACCTCTATTGGGTTCATCTATGTGTTTCTCTGGCGTATCATAGACAGTGCCTCACCAGCCTCTGACCTCACCGCACGTCACTGGCCAATATGATATGCAGCGAAGCACTTAAAGCATGTAGGTTAGTACTGCAGCAGAACACAAAGCTAATGCAAAGGACAGAAGCGCAGGAGGATATCTCTTATATGTTAGCATACCCCTCTGTCAACTGCACCTGTCTTATATAGATGGCAGCACATATCAAGCATAGATAAAGGCAATGCTGCATGTCAGATAAAGCAAAACAAAGATGCAGGAAGATACCTCATTTATGGATTCGTACCCCTCTGTCAACTGCACCTGTTTGCTGCCAGACTTCAGTGTTTATTCCTCTGGACGTTCCATCTATAAGCTGCTTTTCAGGTTTGGTATAAAATCCACTATGCAGACCAAGTAGCTAGTATCAATATCCTCTGAGTGTCCTCCGAATGTATTCACCTTGCTTTGGCTCGTTTGGTTAGTAGCACGCTCAAACTTCTCCGCCATACAGTCAAACAAACAAACAAGCGTGTCAGGTGAATACATTCTACCTAGCTAAAATAAATACAAAAGTACCTGTAAAATAAAACCTAACCTAAGTTACAATAACACCTAACACTACACTATAATTAAATAAATTAACTAAATTAACAACAATTAAATAAATTAAATTAGCTAAAGTACAAACCCCCCCACTAAATTACAGAAAATAATAAACAAATTACAAGATATTTAAACTAATTACACCTAATCTAATAGCCCTATCAAAATAAAAAAGCCCCCCCAAAATAAAAAAACCCTAGCCTAAACTAAACTATTAATAGCCCTTAAAATGGCCTTTTGTGGGGCATTGCCCCAAAGTAATCAGCTCTTTTACCTGTACAACCCCCCCAACAGTAACTAAAAAATAAAACCCACCCAATACACCCTTAAAAAAACCTATCACTAACCCCCTGAAGATCGACTTACTGTTCTGAAGACCGGTCATCCATCCTCAAGGAAGCAGCAGAAGTCTTCATCCAACTGGGCCAAAGTCCTCAACGAAGCCGGGAGAAGTCTTCATCCAAGCCGGGCAAAGTGCTCCTCCAGACGGGCAGAAGTCTTCATCCAGACGGCATCTAAAGACCGCTGCTCCATAACTTGTCCACCTGCTCTATATATGTGTAAATTTGTATTTATGTATTTATATGTGTAAATATGTATTTACAGACATATATACACATATAGGGGCCGAATTATCAAGCTCTGAATGGAGCTTGCTGCCCCTTGTTTATGGCGATCCTTCAGGCTCGCCGGAAACAGAAGTTATGAAGCAGCGTTCTAAAGACCGGTGCTCCATAAATTGTCCGCCTACTCTGAGGCGATGGACAGAAATCAACCTGATCAAATACAATCGGCTTGATTGACACCCCCTGCTAGCGGCTGATTTGCCGCAAATCTGCAGGGGGCGGTATTGCACAGCAGTTTTGGTGAACTGCTTGTGCAGTGATAAATGCCGACAGCGTATGCTGTTGGCATTTATCGATGTGCAGCGAACATGATACGGTACATTGTATCATGTCCGTTCGCACTTTGATAAATATGCCCCATAAACACATAAATATATATGTATACAACATATATAGACATATATATAAGTGCATTAGAACCATTTTCCATTAAGTAGAAGAAAAAAAAAACGTAAAAATATTTATATTTATTTAAGTTAAGTCTTAACAATGGGGCCGATTTATTATTGTGCAGGCGGACATGATCCGCTGTAGCATATGCTGTCGGCATTTATCATTGCACAAGCATTTCTAGTGAAATGCTTGTGCAATGCCTCCCCCTGCACATTCACGGCTAATCGGCCGCTAGCAGGGGTGTCAATCAATCTGATCGTATCCGATCAGGCTGATTGCTGTCCGCCGCCTCTGAGGTGGTAGACGAGTTAAGAAGCAGCGGTCTTAAGACCCGTGCTTCTTAACTCCTGTTTCCGGCTCTGAATACGGAGCTTGATAAATCGTCCCGTATGTATTAACTGTAAATATTTCACATTTCAATGTACTGTACATAGTAGAATATGTTCTATGTATTTCTAAATAGATATTCCTAAATATATATGTATATATTTATACCTATATATAATCACCTATATATATATATATATATGAACGCGCACACACAATATTCTAAGTTCAGATTTTTTTCACTAGTCGGGTTACCCCTAGAGCAAAAAAAGTTTTCTTTCAACTTGTAATACCAGCGCATAAATCTTAATTCTAGCGGAGTTTTCGCTATAGCAAAAACACAAAATATCGTGCCACTTGTAATCTAACCCTAAATGTGCTATTACAAACAACCTTATTAGGATGTCATATTTATTTTGATTCCTTTATTTTCTAAATGTCAAATATAAAATGTAACAAGAGGTGACCTTACTATATCAGGGCCACCCAATTTGTTCAGATATCTAGCAGAAAAGCATTACTGATCCTTTACCACAGGATACAAAAGATAATGGAGTCAATTTGATAATAGATACATAGAATTTGACGGTAGATAAGAACCAAAAAGGCCCATCAAGTCTACCCATATTACTTGTTACTTTTTCCTTAGGATTATGCATGTCCCAGGCATTTTTTAATTCCTTTACAGTCTTTGGGGCATATTTATCAAGCTTCGATTGGAGCTTGATGCCCCGTGTTTCTGGCGAGCCTGCAGGCTCGCCAGAAACAGCAGTTATGAACCAGCGGTCACAAAGACCACTGCTCCATAACCTGTCCGCCTGCTCTGAGCAGGCGGACAGACATCGCCAGGAATCAACCCGATCGAGTACGATCGGTTTGATTGACACCCCCTGCTGGCAGCCGATTGGCCGCGAGTCTGCAGGGGGCGGCATTGCACCAGCAGCTCTTGTGAGCTGCTGGTGCAATGCTGAATACGGCGAGCGTATTGCTCGCCGTATTCAGCGAGGTCTGGCGGACCTGATCCGCAGTGTCGGATCAGGTCCGCCAGACCTTGATAAATATGCCCCTTTGTGTTTTCCACCTCAAATGGAAGTTTATTCCATGAATTCACCACCCTTTCTGTAAAAAAATGCTTCCTCAAATTTCTCCTGAATCTGCTACCCTCTAACTTTAGATTGTAACCCCTTGTTTTGGCATTTATTTTTTTGTGAAAAATACTTTCAGCTTATATTTTATTAAGTCCCTTCATATATTTGAAGGTTTCTATCATGTCACCTCTTTACCTTCTATCCTCTAAACTATACATATTTAGATCATAGAGTCTTTCTTTGTACGTTTTATATTTTAGACCATGTACCATTTTAGTAGCCCTCCTTTGGACAGCTTCTAGTTTATTTATATCTTTCTGAAGATACAATCTTCAGAACTGTACACAGTATTCCAGATTTGGTCTAACTAATGATCTGTAAAGTGGCATAAGATCCTTGCAATTTCTGCTACTAATAACTCTTCCAATGCAACCAAGTATTCGACTGGCCTTACTGGGTGCACTGCTGCATCATGTACCACATTTTAAATCATCTGAAATAATAATTCCCAAGTCCCTTTCTTCATTAGTTACAGTCAGTAATGTATCATTGAGACTATAATTGGCCTTTGGGTTTTTGGATCCTATATGCATAATTTTGCCCTTCGTAATATTAAATTTCAGATCCCTTTTATTTGACCAGTCCTCTAGTTTTTTTTAATATCACAGTTCATTTGATCAACCCCTCCTGGAACATCTACCCTGTTACAAATGTTTGTATCATCAGCAAACAAGCAAACCTTTCCCTTAAGCCCACTTCCAATATCACTTATGAACATGTTAAACAAAACAGGCCTAAAAACTTACCCTTGGGGAACACCACTAGTAACTGATGCCTCATTTGAATGTACTCCATTAATTGAAACCCTCTGTCATCTATCTTTAAGCCAGCATCCTATTCACTTAACAATCTTAGCATCTATTCCAAGGTAATACATTTTGTGAATAAGTTTGTTGTGTGGGACGGTGTGAAATGCTTTGCTAATGTCTAGATATGCAACATCTATGGCTTCTCCCTGATCTATTATTTTAGTTACATGATTAAAGAAACCAATTAGATTAGTCTGACATGATCTTCCAGCAGTGAAGCCATGCTGTCCTTTGTCTTCTAAGTTGATAGTCTGAAGGAAAGATACAAGTCTTTCCTTTAAAAGAGTTTCCATTAATTTCCCTGCAATTGAGGTCAAACTGACTGGCCTATAGTTAGCAGAATCTTCTCTCTACCCTTTTTATGAAGAGAGACTACAGTGGCAATTTTCCAGTCTTTTGGAACAACTCCTGTTAGAAGTGACTGATTAAATAAATCAGCTAATGGAGTAGCTATTACGGACCAAAGTTCTCTTAGAACCCTTGGATGAATATTATCTGGACCCACAGACGTATTTACTTTTATTTTTGATAAAGCCCTTGAAACCTCTTCAAAAAACGGAAGAAGAGATCAGTGCACTCCAAGGGTAAACTGTAAAATATAACTTTTATTTATAGGTTAAGACAGCAAACATCTGTTATGCAGGTAGACAAGGCAGGTAACCTCTTATGCGTTTCAAGCTGGTGTAGCGATTAATCATAGGTCAAGCACTACACCTCTTCCTCTGTAAAAAGAAAAGAACTACTCACATTCAGATAGATTACGAGTTATGCACGCTATAGGGAAATTAATGAACGCAACAAAAGTTGCGTTATTTAACCCCCTATAGCGCAGCCATTAAAAGTTTTTAAAAATCCGGCTTGTGCATGCAATATGGGGTTTTTAAGCTCCATACCGAACAAAAAACAAGCGCTGATTTGATGTGCTCGTGCACGCTTTCCCCATAGACATCAATTGGGAGAGCGGGTCAGAAAAAAATCTAAAACCTGCGATCGCGGAATGAAAAGCTCCGTAACGCAGACCCATTGATGTCTATGGGGAAAAAAGTTACGTTTAAACCTAAAACCCTAACATAAACCCCACGTCTAAACACCCTTAATCTGCCACACCTGACATCGCCGCCACCTACATCATGTTATTAACCCCTAATCTGCCGTCCCGATATCGCCGCCACCTAAATAAAGTTATTAACCCATAATCTGCCGCTCCTGATATCGCTGCCACCATACTAAAGTTATTAACACCTATTCCGCCGCACCCCAACATCGCTGCCACTATATTAAAGTTATTAACCCCTATTCCGCCGCACCCCAACATCGCCACCACTATATTAAAGTTATTAACCCCTATTCCGCCGCACCCCAACATTGCCACCACTAAATAAAAGTATTAACCCCTAAACCTCTGGCCTCCCACATCACTACCACTAAATTAAACTACAGGGAGTGCAGAATTATTAGGCAAGTGAGTATTTTGACCACATCATCCTCTTTATGCATGTTGTCTTACTCCAAGCTGTATAGGCTCGAAAGCCTACTACCAATTAAGCATATTAGGTGATGTGCATCTCTGTAATGAGAAGGGGTGTGGTCTAATGACATCAACACCCTATATCAGGTGTGCATAATTATTAGGCAACTTCCTTTCCTTTGGCAAAATGGGTCAAAAGAAGGACTTGACAGGCTCAGAAAAGTCAAAAATAGTGAGATATCTTGCAGAGGGATGCAGCACTCTTAAAATTGCAAAGCTTCTGAAGCGTGATCAACGAACAATCAAGCGTTTCATTCAAAATAGTCAACAGGGTCGCAAGAAGCGTGTGGAAAAAGCAAGGCGCAAAATAACTGCCCATGAACTGAGAAAAGTCAAGCGTGCAGCTGCCAAGATGCAACTTGCCACCAGTTTGGCCATATTTCAGAGCTGCAACATCACTGGAGTGCCAAAAAGCACAAGGTGTGCAATACTCAGAGACATGGCCAAGGTAAGAAAGGCTGAAAGACGACCACCACTGAACAAGACACACAAGCTGAAACGTCAAGACTGGGCCAAGAAATATCTCAAGACTAATTTTTCTAAGGTTTTATGGACTGATGAAATGAGAGTGAGTCTTGATGGGCCAGATGGATGGGCCCGTGGCTGGATTGGTAAAGGGCAGAGAGCTCCAGTCCGACTCAGACGCCAGCAAGGTGGAGGTGGAGTACTGGTTTGGGCTGGTATCATCAAAGATGAGCTTGTGGGGCCTTTTCGGGTTGAGGATGGAGTCAAGCTCAACTCCCAGTCCTACTGCCAGTTTCTGGAAGACACCTTCTTCAAGCAGTGGTACAGGAAGAAGTCTGCATCCTTCAATAAAAACATGATTTTCATGCAGGAGAATGCTCCATCACACGCATCCAAGTACTCCACAGCGTGGCTGGCAAGAAAGGGTATAAAAGAAGAAAATCTAATGACATGGCCTCCTTGTTCACCTGATCTGAACCCCATTGAGAACCTGTGGTCCATCATCAAATGTGAGATTTACTAGGAGGGAAAACAGTACACCTCTCTGAACAGTGTCTGGGAGGCTGTGGTTGCTGCTGCACGCAATGTTGATGGTGAACAGATCAAAACACTGACAGAATCCATGGATGGCAGGCTTTTGAGTGTCCTTGCAAAGAAAGGTGGCTATATTGGTCACTGATTTGTTTTTGTTTTGTTTTTGAATGTCAGAAATGTATATTTGTGAATGTTGAGATGTTATATTGGTTTCACTGGTAAAAAATAAATAATTGAAATGGGTATATATTTGTTTTTTGTTAAGTTGCCTAATAATTATGCACAGTAATAGTCACCTGCACACACAGATATCCCCCTAAAATAGCTATAACTAAAAACAAACTAAAAACTACTTCCAAAACTATTCAGCTTTGATATTAATGAGTTTTTTGGGTTCATTGAGAACATGGTTGTTGTTCAATAATAAAATTAATCCTCAAAAATACAACTTGCCTAATAATTCTGCACTCCCTGTACATTAACCCCTAAACCTAACCCTAACGTAACCCTAAACCTAACACCCCCTAACTTTAACATAATTAAAATAGAGCTAAACTAAAGTTACAATTATTAACTAAATAATACCTATTTAAAACTAAATACTTACCAGTGAAATAAAACCTAAGCTAGCTATAATATAACTAATAGTTATATTGTAGCTAGCTTAGATTTTATTTTTATTTTGCAGGTAACTTTGTATTTATTTTAACTAGGTAGACTAGTTAGTAAATAGTTATTAACTATTTACTAACTACCTAGTTAAAATAAATACAAACTTACCTGTCAAATAAAACCTAACCTGTCTTACACTAAAACCTAAAATTACAAAAAATAAAAATAACTACCATTTCTAAAAAATAACAAATGAAATTATCCAAAAAAATTAAAATTATTCCTATTCTAATACCCTTTAAAAAAAAAACACCCCAAAATAAAAATCCTAATCTAGAATAAACTGCCAAGGGCCCCTAAAAGAGCCTTTTGTAGGGTATTGCCCTAAATTTAACAGCTCTTTTGCTACAAAAGAAAACAAACACCCCCTAACAGTAAACAAACCCCCACCCCCCAAACTACCAAGGGCTCTTAAAAGGGCCTTTTGTAAGGCATTGCCCTAAAGTTAACAGCTCTTTTGCTACAAAACAAAACAAACACCCCCTAACGGTATACAAACCCCCACCCCCCAAACCCACAAAATAAAAATAAAGTAAAACCTAATCTACCCATTGCCCTGAAAAGGGCATTTGTATGGGCATGGCCCTTAAAAGGGCATTTAGCTCTTTTGCTGCCCAAGCCCTAATCTATAAATAAAAACCCATCCCAAAACGAAAAAATACTTTACACAAAATAACAAACAAATTATCAAAAATAATAAACATTATTCCTATTCTAATACCCATGAATCATCCAATAGAATGAGAGCTGCTTAAATCCTATTGGCTGATTTGAACAACCAATAGGATTTTAGCAGCTCTAATTCCTATTGGCTGATTAAAATTGTTCAGTCAATAGGAATGCAAGGGACGCCATCTTGAATCGCGTACCTTTCAGTGAAGGTTCAGTGTACGATGGCGACTGTATGAAGAGGATGCTCCATGTCTGATGTCTTCAGGATGGACCCGCTCCGCGCTGCTGGGATCAAGATAAAAGATGCTGCATGAATGAAGATTGAAGAGGCCGCCTGGATGAAGACTGGACTTCGCTGTCTGGATGTAAATAGAAGTGGCCACCTGGATGAAGACTTCTCGCCGCCAGGATGAAGATAGAAGAGACCGCCTGGATGAAGACTTCTCACCGCCTGGATGAAGATCGCTCATGCTAGTTAGTGTTAGGTTTTTTTTTAAGGGTTTTTTGGGTGTTTTTTTTTAGATTAGGGTTTGGGCTATTCCTAAACAAGCTAAATGCCCTTTTAAGGGCAATGCCCATACAAATGCCCTTTTCAGGGCAATGGGTAGCTTAGGTTTTTGTTAGAGTTAGGTTTTTTATTTTGGGGGATTGGTAGGATGGTGGGTTTTACTGTTGGGTGGGTCTTTGTATTTTTTTACAGGTAAAAGAGCTGCTTAACTTAGGGCAATGCCCTACAAAAGGCCCTTTTAAGGGCCATTGGTAGTTTATTGTAGGCTAGGGTTAGTTTAAACTTAGTTTTTTTAATTTGACAGGTACGTTTTAATTTGATTTAAGATAGGGAGATTGTAATTTTAATATAAAGTTAGTGGGGGTGTTAAGTTTAGGGGTTACTAGTTTAATTTAGTTTATTGCGATGTAGGGGGCTTTCGGTTAAGGGGTTAATAGTTTACTTTAATATATTTCGTTGTGGGGGGCTTGCGGTTTAGGGGTTAATAGTTTACTTTAGTATATTTCGCTGTGGGGGGCTTGCGGTTTAGGGGTTAATAGGTTTATTATAGTGGCTGCAGTGTAAGGCTTAATAACTTTAGTACAGTGGGGGTGATTAGGGGTTAATAATATTTAAATAGTGTTTGCGTTGTGGGAGGGCGGCGGTTTAGAGGTTAATAACTTTCTTATAGTGGTGGCGGCGATATCGGGAGCGGCAGATTAGGGTTAATACATTTAATATAGTGTTTGCTATGTGGGAGGGCCTCGGTTTAGGGGTTAATAGGTAGTTTATGGGTGTTTAGTGTACTTTGTAGCAGTTTAGTTATGAGTTTTATGTTACAGATTTGTAGCGTAAAACTCATAACTACTGCTTTTAGATGGCGTTACGGTCGTTTTAGGCTGTAATGCAGGTTTTTTTTAGCCTCACCGCAAAACTCTTAATGGCAGCGCTATGGGAATCCCATGAAAAAATATCATTTTTACGAGTGCGTTAAAACATGAACGCACAACTCGTAATCTAGGTGATTATTATTTACAGTAACATCCCTTAATAGAATCTAACTATATTTACCATCTGTTGTAAAGACTGAACAAAAGTAATCATTTAAATAGTTTGCTATTTGTTTATCTTCTTCCATTACTCTATCATCATTCTTGAGTCTAGCTATCCCTTTGTTAGAAGTAAATTAGAAAGTTATTTGAAATGTTAGGCTGATACTCTATCTGAATCATTAAAGAAAATAGTTGTGTTTCATGTCCCTTTAAATATAAAATGCTCTAATGAAATAGAACATTTTATTTTTATACTAGAATGTCCCTTTGAACTACAACTTGTCTGTTAGGAAGCATTACATTTTATTTTTATACTAGAATGTCCCTTTGAACTACAACTTGTCTGTCAGGAAGCATTACATTTTATTTTTTAAGCAAGTGAGGTTAATATAGTTTGTGACCGCAGATTGCACTCTAAGGTTCGTGCAACTGAATCTATGTTTAGAAAGCTTAGTTAATTCTGTTAGACAGAGCTGTATCTGGTATACAATGCCAAGTCAGAAGAACATAAAAATAGGCACAGTTACACCAATAATTATAATTCTAAACTAGTTATTTACAGAAAGCTCAATATAAGAAGATGTATGTATAAATCTAAATATATATATAAATAATTTTTATTTTTTAACACATTGGTGTTTGTTGTTTAGGAATTTTGAACAAATATTATTTTCTCAACAACATGGGTTAAATTACAAGTGGGTCGCTATTGATAGCACAGGGTGCGCTTTCAATATCGCGGACTCACGCAGCCGCTCATAATAGCATGTGTATGGGCGTCCGCAGACATTTTTCTAGGGGGAGGGGGCAAAAAATAAAAACTGCCCAAAGTATAATAATAATAGTGGCAATATGTGAAGGAGACAGAGTTGCTTGCTGTATGCATGATCTGCATATCATTTTAAACATGGTAGCTCATTAGTGTCAAAAGAATGACTCAAGTGAGTGCTGATGCTTAGATATAAGTCTGGGCTTGAGAAATATAGTACAAAAACTAGGGCTGCAATATGAATATAAAGGAGCTCCCTGGAAGCAGGCAGAGCTGAACTAGAGGGGACTTTAACCTGGGGGAGGAAGAGGCCCTGGGTTGGTTGGGAAAGGTGAAGGGGTGGCACTACTTAAAGGGACAGTATACACTCATTTTCATATAACTACATGTAATAGACACTACTATAAAGAATAAGATGCACAGATACTGATATAAAAATCCAGTATAAAACTGTTTAAAAACTTACTTAGAAGCTCTCAGTTTAGCTCTGTTGAAAAGGCAGTTGGAAAGCCCACTGCAAGTGGGAAATAAGATCCTCCCCCCCCCCCCTTCTTTTGCATATGAAAAGACCCTTTACACAAACAGGAGCAAGCTGGAGAAGGCAGCTGACGGTATTCAAATAAAACTTTGGGGCTTGCTTAGGAGTCTGAAAATCAGAGCAATGTTATTTAAAAATAAGCAAAATTATACATTTTTTTTAAAAAAAAAACTTTATGGGCTTTATAAATAGATCATCTACAAAACATTTATGCAAAGAAAAAATTAGTGTATAATGGCCCTTTAAGGTTCTGAGTGGGAAAAGTAGCAGGTCACTTGATGGGAGCGCATGTGGTGAACTTCTAGGGGCAAGGGGTTCCCTAGAGCCAGGTGTTAAATATTAGTTTAACAGGCTCAACAAGTATGTGTCCACAGGAAAGACGGCCATTTTACTAATAGGTGAACTAGCACCGCTTGCTGGTCCAGTTTATGGGCTGCTGATGTTTTATCAGGATGACGTTTTAATTACTTTCAGGTAGATTACGAGTTATGCGCGCTAGAGGGTTTTTAACGAACGCAACAAAAGTCGCGTTATCTTACCCTCTATAGCGCAGCCATTACAAGTTTTGAAACAGCCGGCTTGTGCGTGCGATATGGTTGCGTTGAGCTCCATACCGGACAAAATACAAGCGCTGTTTTGACGTGCTTGTGTACGCTTTCCCCATAGACATCAATGGGGAGAGAGTGTCAGAAAAAAAACACCTGCGATCGCAGAATGAAAAGCTCCGTAACACAGTCCTATTGATGTCTATGGGGAAAATAAAAGTTACGTTTAAACCTAACACCCTAACACTCAACGTCTTAACACACCTAATCTACTGCCCTCGACATCGCCGCCACCTACATAATGTTATTAACCCCTAATCTGCCGCTACCTAAATAAATCTATTAACCCCTAATGTGCCGCTCTCGATATCGCCGCCACTATACTAAAGTTATTAACCCCTATTCCCCTACACCCCAACATAGCCCACACTATAATAAATCAATTAACCCCTATTCTGCCGCTCCCTGACATCGCCGTCACTAAATAAAGTTATTAACCCCTAAACCTCTGGCCTCCCACATCACTACCACTAAATAAACCTATTAACCCCTAAACCGCCAGCCCCCCACATCACAACAACCTAAATTAAACTATATTGACCCCTAAACCTAACCCTTACCCTAACGTAACCCTAAACCTAACCGTAACCCTTACCCTAACACCCCCTAACTTTAACATAATTAAAATAGAGCTAAATTAAGTTGCAATTATTCACTAAATAATACCTATTTAAAACTAAATACATACTTACCTGTGAAATAAAACCTAAGCTAGCTACAATATAACTAATAGTTATATTTTAGCTATCTTAGGTTTTATTTTTATTTCACAGGTAAGTTTGTATTTATTTATTTATTTATTGAGGTTTTATAGTCTAAACAAACAATTGGAAATAGTCAGTACATAGCATAAAAAACAAAGGTTATACATAGCAGACTGCTAACATATGTCAAATAAGTAAAGAAAATAATGAAATGACAGACTACTTTCCCTTAATATGCAGTGAATACCATGGTAACTGTACAAAAGAGAGGTTGATTCAATACAAGGATTGAAGCGTGTACACTTATTAGCACTCACATCTCGTGGTGATGTGGCTTTAAATTTAGAACCTCTAGTGCCCAAAGGGGGGACGGTCTGTGCCGTAAAAATAAAATATAACCTTTATTAGGATTGTTAAAAAAGATTCCACAAAACAAACATAAACATATATAAATTAAAAACACTTAATGTTGAGGAGGATAATATCAAGAGGATATAGATGCTAAACGTAGCTGTCTGTAAGGAGAGTTATCTCCAGGCTTATGATTAGGGGTATTCCTGGTTCCCTGGATGTCTCCTGGTTATAGCTACTGCTGTATGTGATATATAATGCTTGTGAGAATAATGGTACTATTTCCTGGTTCAAATATTGTAGTTATTCATGGTCTCAAAAATCTTTTGAAAATAAATTTATTTTGCAGTATAGTACCTATAAATATAATTGTATATGCTTCTCGGGCATGTGCTTTTGGTTCTTTGATATTAATGCTGCTAAAGCAGTGATATTATTAATGCATAGCACTAGTTATTGTGATACTGTTGAATTATCACTTTCTGGACATATAGTTGCTATCGTAGGCTTGTTATATACCTCCCATTTCGAAGGGTTAATTTGGCTAAGTTCTTAATACAGATAAGATAACCTATTGAATTTGCATAACTAAAAGGTATGCCCTAATAGTATTAGGTATGTAATTTTCCGTTATTTAACATAAATATATAGCTATTATAGGGCTGTATGCAATTTTCAACGTTGATACAAATGTTACTATTAGAACATAGCGTTATACAAGTCCACACAGTGTGAATTGTATCCAGATTATTGGTCTATGTTTTTATGGAGGTATTTGTTGTTTATCCCCCAGTATTTTATACAGATTAACACAATGTCAATTTGTATTCGGATTATTCCGATTGTTAGGCTATGTTTCTCTGAGGGTATTTAGCGCATATTCCCTGGTGCTTGGTGCCAACAATATCAAGTATTTCAATGCTATGGATATCTTGCACTGATATCAGCAATTGTGCTGCTATTAGCTAGAACTTTAGTACAATTAGTCTTTTAATTTAATAATGCATTCATTCATTCATCATTCGTACTCAAATGCCCAAGAGCTGCACAAAGTCAGCAACTATTAGTTAAATCCCATTAGCATAACTTGCTATAATCGTAAGATATACTACGGTTAGCTTTATATTTTTAGTTAGTTCAATATTTTCATTTATGTGGCGGTCCACCTTACATTCATGCACTTGGCTTGCTAGCCGTTCTATAATGCTTAGGTGTAGGCTAGTCACTATAGTAGTTTTCTAGTGAGCTAAACTATATTGATGTCCTCTAAAACGTAATACACATAACTTCAACCTTTTTACTTATAACTTGGCAGTGCGCCTTCCGTAATTGTAACGCTAAGGTTTCAGTGGTGTAACTTAATACTATTTCCTGATTTCAACAGTAGCAGTTAAAAAAGTTTGGCTTAAAGCCTAACAACATATTCAAAGCCCTGACATGTTTCGCCACCAACGTGGCTTTCTCAAAGGGTACGGCGCGGCGTTTGGCGTGGTCTCTTATAGACTCTGGTCCAACCCTTTGTGGTGACGTCACGTCCTATCAGATTCATTGTACTTTGTGAACCAATGAGAATGGTTCTAACATTATGACCAACCAATAGCCTTTTGCTGATTGGCTCAATATCGATGTCATTGTTTTGGAGAGTGTCAGAATATTATTCTAATCTGAATGTTTATTCTATGCATTTATAAAGAATTTTCTGACTTCGTTTATATTGCAGGAAGTATAAACGATTGGTTAATTCAATCATTTGCCTGATTACCCTTAAAACATTCTTGGAGTGCAGTATGTATATGTATATTTCTGGTGATATATAGTATTACAAATATTCTATTATCACTATATCGATGTTATGCTCATGGGTCTTATGTTAAGATGTGTTGTTAAATTAAGTAGTCATTCTTGTTGCTTATTATAAATGAGTGGAAAATACTATGCATGCCATTTAGATATTATGTTCCTAATAGCCGGTATTCTTATTTTTTACATTTTTTACAGGGTCATAGAAGAAATGGGTATTTCAGTGTAACATAAATAAATGCTGGTGGATAGTAATTTCGTCAGGATCTAAGTGAATATATAGTTCGTATTGATCAACATTTTATTAATGTAGTAGTTGTTAGTGTAAAGTTCACTCTTAATTGAATGTTTTCATATATTGGTGGAGGTACCCTATAACTATAGTGACAAGAGTATGGTTGTGATTGGTTCGTGCTGTAGTTACAGGTCAAAATAAAAATAAAGTATGAACATTTAAAATTAAAGAGTTAAGAAATAAAAATAATTGGTGTTAAATGTTAAATAAAAGTGAGAATGAAAATAAAGTGGGCTGGTGGAAGATAGGCACCTCAGATTTGAGATGCTTAAGAATGTGTGCCTAGAGATGGGCTTGGTTGATACAAAAAGAATTATTAATCATATATTAAAGTGTCTACTTATTACTAGTGATGCCGATGTACATATATTATTGTCAACAAAGTTACCAAAAGGGGGGAGTATAGTAGAAGTATGTGGTATGCACTTGAAATGCATGTGATGGGTGATATATAGGTGGACTGGTGTGGCTTAAGAATGTGATTTTAGGATCCTCTACTTCTTTTAATATCGTTTTGATGTTTTGTATAACTTCAGAATGTAACTTTAAGATCCTCTACTTTTTTTAATGTCATTTTAATGTTTAGTTGTTATATAGCACATATAAATTTCATTCTTCAAGTTGTCCTTTTAACGATCTCTTGCAGGCGTTCTCTCATATTGTAATTGATTTTTCTTATATCCTCTTAATGAGAATAACGCTGTACTTCCTGCTTTAGGTAAAATATCTTTATAGGTATGACACATAGTTGTTATGCTCATTTAACTCATTGGGTGTAATTGAATTTAATAAGTAGATCCATCTACTTTCATACTGTAGTAATGATTTCTCTTTATCTCCTCCACGTATGCCCAGGTTTATTTTCTGCACTCCATAGCATTGCAGGCAGTTAGTTTTGCCTTGATGATATTTATAGAAGTGTTGAGCTACTGACGTGATGGTTTTTCTTTTCTGTAGATCTTTTGCTGCATTCCTTATGTTTCGTACGTGTTCCTGTAATCGTGTGTGTAATTTGCGTGTCGTCATGCCAACATAGTTTTTTGGGCAATTGCAGCTCAGAACATATACTACTCCAGTAGCATTACAGTTGATGAAGGATTTAATGTTGTGTACTTTGTTGAACCTATCCTTAATTGTAGTGGTCTTTTTCAGGAACTTGCAGCTTGTACAAGATCCACATGCATATGAACCGTTTGGTATGGTGCCTTTTGTCCTTTGTTTTTGCGTAAAGTGGCTCGGACTGATCATGTCTTTTAAGTTCTTAGGTCTCCTATAGCTGACCTCAATTTTTGGTCCTATTATAGGTTCCAATATCTTATCAGCTTGTAAGATATGCCAATGTTTTTTAATTATTTTAATTACTTCCTGGCTCTGTGCATTGTAAGTTAATACTAGTCTTGTCTTTCCATCACTCTGTTTGGATTTCGGTTTTAGCAGATCTTGTCTGTTGGTTCTTTTGGTTACCATGGTAACTGTACACCTACTATGAGATATAAACAATCACTTTCGGGCCACATAAAGTCACCACAACCGAAGTGTAAAGTAGGTGGTTATGAATTGGGGGGGGCACTTATGGACCCCTATTGAAAAACCTCTTTTGTAACTTTTAATTTGTAATCTGTGATTCCATATGTAAGAGAGAAAGCCAATCATTTTTACTATTCTATCTGGGGGGAAAAAAGTCATCTCTGCGGTAAAATGAGAGGCTGCAAATAGGAAAATAGTATAAGTTTACGGTATGGAGTAGATAAACCGTCTAGGGAGTCCTCCTATACTAGGAGGCATATTATAGGGTAGTGGGGGGGGAGGAGGTGGTCATTATGGGATAGTATGATATTAACTTATGGAGGGCATAAGGGGATACTCAAGCTAGGAAATCCATAGGTTTTATATTAACCCAGCTGGCAATATTTATAGAGTTTACCTATAATACATTGTATAAGAAGAGTAGGTGGTATGAGTAATAAGGCAGGACCCGCCCGCACAAGGACAGTAGTGACCAGAACTGTTAGCCACAGGGTTATATCCCCTTACAGTACTAGGTATGCCAGCTGGAGTCAGTTAGCCAATATAGGATGGGCACTATAGTTTGTCTTAGAATATATTATATATGCAGCCCACATTGTCTGACTGATCTAGGCAGTAAACGCCTTCTTGAAGAGGAAAACTGCAGGCAATGGCAAAGGGTGGGCTATATGTGTTGAGCTGGAACAGTAGTAACATAAAACACACTTATATTCAAAAGGCTGCTTATAAAATGGCAGGAGACCTTATGGCTTGAAGTGATTTGGGGGCAGATGATATACACTATATACAAGAACTGTAACATCAGTGGAGCAAATCTGTTAAACATATTGGGACACCTATAATATTAGATACATTGATTGGTAAGGCGCAGCCCCGGCCGCTGGCTACGCCTGCACCATACAAGCATAAAGCTTAGCAGTCAATACACAAAGCCCCCACAAGCAATTTTAATAGAGGAAGTAGGTAGCCAAAAGGAACATACTATATAAATACTGAAAGGGATACAGCTGTAATTAAAAAACAATAAACAATGTAAGTCTCTGTACATGCAAATAGGTGAGCATTACTCAGAACAATATCAGGCATTATAATTGAGGAAAGGAATCCCAGTTAAGGAAACAGTTTCAACATGTTAGTCTACAGAAGCTGGGATGCAAACTAGTAGAGAGGTCTATACTTAAACTGGTGCACTAAAGAACCCCATATTCTGTGTCTGTCCGTTCTCAAAGCTGCTATGTCCACAGAGATAATGGTGGGCTCAATAATTGGCAGAACAGTTCATCTATCCAATTCCTCTGGGGTTCAGAAGTTGGGCCGCAGCAGCTAGGGAGAGCTGTGCGCGTCTGTCCTGTAATGAGGTAATGACCAGTGGAGTGAGGTGAAAGCTAGCCCATCCCGTAATATCCTCAGTCTTAACCACAGGCGACAGGCTCCAGAGGTAAGTACTAGGCTCCGTGAGAAACGTGTGCCGCCATGATATGCTAGTGTGCTTTGGCTTACCGGACATCAGGTAGGAGGTGCACACATCGCCTGGAGATGTTGGAAGTCCTGCTTTGGGTGATTTGTCCGCTGTGTTTCTGGGTTAGTGCGCCACTATACACATATTCTCTGCTTCCATATCTTCATAGAATGAGGAGCACCGGGGTCTCGAGCTGTCATCCCCTCGCGGGACAGCTATATAGATAGGCGTGCAGGCAGCACTCAGGTTTGTCATCTATTAGTTGGGGCTCCAAAAAGGTTGGGCGCTCAAAGATACTGCAGCACCTAGTCAGAAAGATGTGAATCTCTGCAATAATCTGCTCCGCAAACTGCATAGCTGTATTTAGAGGAAGGCTCAGGGCTTTAGTAGGATGCCACGGTGATGATCCCAAGATGGCCGATTTCAGGCCCACTTATCAGCACTAAGCACTTCAGAGACGTGTGTTACCGTTAAAATGGTAAAGCTCTCTCCAAAATTAGAGGTATGAATTGTAAAGCTGAGCAGGCTATATTATAATATGCATATTTGAGCTGGAGCAGCCCTTGGAATCGATTTTTATATATTTTGTAGCTGGAGCTGCTGAAATGTGCGACTGCTCTGCTTCCCAGTTGGCTCCGCCCCCCAGTTTGTATTTATTTTAACTAGGTAGACTAGTTAGTAAATAGTTATTAACTATTTAATAACTACATAGTTAAAAGAAATACAAACTTACCTGTGAAATAAAACCTAAGCTGTCTTACACTAAAACCTAACCTTACAAAAAATAAAATAATACTAATATGACAAAAAATAAAAAACACTAAAATTACAAAAAATAAAAAAAACTACCATTACAAAAAATAACAAACAAAATGATCCAAAGCAATAAAAATTATTCCTATTCTAATACCCTTTAAAAAAAAACACCCAAAAATAAAAAACCCTAATCTATAATAAAGATATCAGCTCTTTTTCTACAAAAGAAAAACAAACACCCCCTAACAGTATACAAACCCACAAAATAAAAATAAAGTAAAACTTAATCTACCCATTGCCCTGAAATGGGCATTTGTTTGGGCATTGCCCTTAAAAGGGCATATAGCTTTTTTGTTGCCCATTAAAAAAAATGGCTATTCTAAAAAGAAAAAACAACCCCAAAATGAAAAGAAAAAAAAACATTACACAAAATAACAAACGAATTATCCAAAATAATAACAACTATTCCTATTCTAATACCCTTTTAAAAAAAACACAAAATAAAAAACCTATTCTATAATAAACTACCACTAGCCCTTAAAAAGGGCCTTTTATAGGGCATTGCCCTAAGTTAAACAGCTTTTTTACCTTAAAAAAAAAAAACATTACAAACCCCCATCCCGACTCAGACGAAGCGGACGGAGTTCCGTGAAACGCATAAGGCCACGCCCACCTTACGTCATTTGCGACATACACGTTGCTTCAGTATTCCGTGTTGTTTGTGGACACTTACAACATTGTTTAAGCATATTACAAATTGAATACTTGGAACATTGGACACCTACAAGCAGTTTGTCTCCAATCCACGTCACAAGGGATCCTTGGAGAAAAAAACGGGATTTTGCTGTGCTAAAGGACTTTTGGTGATATCGACTGTGAATAAGTGGGGACACTGATATATTCATTCGCTCTTCCTTACCTCATATGATTGAGGTTTCAGTTTGTGAGTAGGAAATACCTTAGGGGTAGTTTGTTCTTTTATGTGATTGTATTGTTTTAATTAAATTGACCTGCACTATGAGAAGTGTTTTTGTGCGCTTGTCTTTTTAGATATTTGCATATATATATATACAGGTATGTGTGTGTGTGTATGTATGTGTGTGTGTGTGTATGTGTGTGTGTATATGTGTGTGTGTGTGTGTATGTGTGTGTGTGTGTGTGTGTGTATATGTGTGTGTGTGTGTGTGTATGTGTGTGTGTGTGTATGTGTGTGTGTGTGTGTGTGTGTGTGTATGTGTGTGTGTGTGTGTGTGTAGGTGTGTGTATGTGTGTGTGTGTGTGTGTGTATGTGTGTGTGTGTGTGTGTGTGTGTGTATGTGTGTGTGTGTGTGTGTGTGTGTGTGTGTGTGTGTGTGTGTGTGTGTGTGTGTGTGTGTGTGTGTGTGTGTGTGTGTGTGAAAAAGATAGAAAGTCTGGAACTCTTTCAAGCACACAGCTAGACTAAAAGAAAAATGAAAGAGTTACAGCGTTTAGCTAAATCGTGATACTCCCAGGGCCATATTAAGGTCTCTGCCTCCCTAGGTCCCTAACCTACAACCACATAATACCTTACATGCTTTTGATCAAACACACTAAGATACATACATGAAATAATATTTGTTTACCAAAATAGTAACAATGCTTTGCCTGCTATATATGAAAGTAATAGTTTAGATCATATATATGCTATTTCATCCCTTTTCATGCCCCTGTATATTTGCCCCCACCCCCTCAGGATGCTCATGTTGTTATATTATATTGTTGTTTACATATAACTGTTTAATATCTGCAAAGAGGATAATGCATTTAAATCTAGAGCAGCAATGTACTTGCATGGACCTACCTAAACACATCTGGTGAGCCAATGACAAGAGACATATGTGCAACCGACCACCAGCTAGCTCCTAGTAGTGCATTGCTGCTCCTGAGCCTACCTAGGTATGCTTTTCAACAGAGGAAGTAAATTTGATAGAAGAAGTTAGACATGTGCAATTTGTTTCGGCCAAAACTAAAATCCTGAAAAATTCTGAAAATGAATAAATCAGTTTCCGAATTTGTAGATCCATTCTTTATTCATATTCGGAATTTTTTTGATTTAATCTAAACTGCAGTTTCCCGACATCGCCGACACTATCTAAACCTATTAACCCCTAAACCGCAGTTCCCAAACATTGCCGACACTAACTAAACCTATTAACCCCTGAACCACAGTTCCCCAACATCACCAACTCTAACTAAAGCTATTAACCACTAAACCGCCGTACACCCACATCGCCAACACTAACTAAAACACTAAATAAACCTATTAACCCCTAAACCGCCGCACACCCACAAGGCCAACACTAACAAAACCAATTAACCTCTAAACCACCGCCCCAACGTCAAAACACTCTAAACTACCTAGTGGAGGTCCTCTTCATGTGATCGTCCGCTGCACACTGAGGATTCAATGCAAGGTACCTCTTTTATATTGGGGTGCCGTTGCATTCCTATTGGCTGAAAAATTTAAATCAGCCAATAGGATTTAAGCAGCTCTCATTCTATTGGCTGATTCAAATCAGCCAATAGGAATGAGAACTGCTTAAATCCTATTGGCTGATTTGAACAGCCAATAGGATTTAATTATCTCTCAATGCTTTTGGCTGATTGAAATTTTTCAGCCAATAGGAATGCAACGGTAACCCCAATGTAAAAGGAGTACCGTGCATTGAATCCTCAATGTGCGGCGGACGATCACATGAAAAGGACCTCCACATCGGACCGATGGACCTCTGCCGCTGGGATGAAGATTTTTTGCCGGACTTCAGCAACTGTGAGTACCAATTTTGGGGTTAGTGTTAAGTATTTTTTCTGTTTTTTTGGGGGTGTTTTTTTTTTAATTGGCCGAAAAGAGCTGAATGCCCTTTTAAGGGCAGTAAAAGAGCTGAATGCCCTTTTAAGGGCAATGCCCATACAAATGTCCTTTTCAGGGCAATGGGTAGATTAGTTTTTTTTTAGTTAGGTTTTCTTAATTTTCTGTGTTTTGGGGGGTGGGGGTTGTAATGTTAGGGGGGGTTTGTTGTATTTTTTTAGCAAAAGATCTGTTAGCTTTAAGGCAACACCCTACAAAAGGCCCTTTTAAGTGTTGTTGGTTTTTTTAAACAGTGTATTAGAATAGGAATAATCTTTATTGTTTTTGATAATTTTGTTTGTTATTTTTTGTAATGATAGTTTTTTATTTTTTGTAATTTTAGTGTTTATTATTTTTTGTAATTGTAGTTTAACTAGGGGCACAATCAAATATACGGCGCAGGTTTCGGAGCAAGCGTGGGAACCTGCGCCATCCATAATTTCACCTTGCACATCGGGGTATTACATAAACCCCGCCGGCAGTTCATAAAGTGCCGTAAGTCGGATAAACTAGCGATGTCCAGAAATGAGCGTAAATACAAATTTCTGGAGTCGCCAGTGACTTACGGCACTTTAGAAACTGCCGGCGCCTAAGAAAAGTAAAGAAAATAACAAATCTCCTGTAAAAGTCTAACACGCCTCCCAGAAATAAGCCCAAGACGTAAATCCCCTATATCTGCAATCCCCCCCTCTCATTACTAATATTAAATGTATTAACCCCTAGACCGACAACCCCCCACAACGCAATATGCCTATTTAAACTATTAACCCCTATATCCGCCATCAAACCCACACCGCAAGTAATAACTAAATTATTAACCCCTAAATCCGCCAACCCCAACATCGCAAACTACCTATTAAAACTATTAACCCCTAATCTGCCATTAACCCACAACGCAATAAACCTAATCAAGTATTAACCCCTAAACCACCATAGCCCACAATGCAATAAACCTAACCCCTAACCTAACCCCCCTAACCTAACCCCCCCTAAATAAACTAAAATTACCTAATTTACAAAATATTAAAGTTACTATTAAATATTAAAAAAATTACACTACTTAGTATAAATTAAAGGGGCAGTCTAATTAACATTCAGGAGTAGACTGTCCCTTTAAGCAAGAATTACAGAAAATAAAAAAATCTAAGATAACAGAAAATAAAAAATAAAATTACAAAATTTTAAATAAATTACACCTAATCCCTATGAAAATAAAAAAGCCCCCCAAAATAAAAATACCCCCTAATCTAATCAACTACCAGTAGCCCTTAAAATTACTTTTTGCAGGGCATTGCCCCAAGATAATCAGCTCTTTTGCAAAAAAAATACACACAGCCCCCCCTACCAGTAAAAGCCCCTCGAAAAAAATACTAACACTAAAAATGCTAAACTACCCATTGCCCTGAAAAGGGAATTTGTTGGGCATTGCCCTTATAAGGGCATTCAGCTCTTTTGCTGCCCACCCTATCTAAATAAAATAAATCCCCCCAAATGGTCCTCACCTGTCCTGAAGTTCAGCGGAGAAGGTCCTGTTCCAGGCGGTGAAGTCTTCTTCCAAGCGGCAACCTCTTCTTTCTTCCAGGAATCAGCCGGCGGGGAGCGGAGGGCGGAGTTGAAGACCGGCAACGCTGGAACTGAAGACCGGTGACCGCGGAGCCATAGAGC
Organism: Bombina bombina; assembly: GCF_027579735.1. NCBI lineage: Eukaryota > Metazoa > Chordata > Amphibia > Anura > Bombinatoridae > Bombina > Bombina bombina. Next base: position 1,068,913,274 of record NC_069500.1, read on the forward strand.
GTGGAGGATCCTCTTCATACGATCTCCGCCGTACACTGAATAGGAATTCAAGGTATGAGATTAAAAATGGCGTCCCTTGAATTCCTATTGGCTGATTTGAGCCTTGAAATTCAAATCAGCCAATCGGATGAGAGCTACTGAAATCCTATTGGCTGTTCAAATCAGCCAATAGGATAAGAGCTACTGAAATCCTATTGGCTAATTTGAACAGCCAATAGGATTTCAGTAGCTCTCATCCGATTGGCTGATTTGAATTTGAAGGCTCAAATCAGCCAATAGGAATTCAAGGGACGCCATTTTTAATCGCGTACCTTGAATTCCTATTCAGTGTACGGCAGAGATCGTATGAAGAGGATCCTCCACGCTCCATGGCTCCGCGGTCGCCGGTCTTCAGTTCCAGAGTCGCCTGTCTTCAGTTCCAGCGTTGCCGGTCTTCAACTCCGCCCTTCGCTCCGTGCCGGCTGGTTCCTGGAAGAAGAAAGAAGAGGTCGCCGCTTGGAAGAAGACTTCACCGCCTGGAACAGAACCTTCTCCGCTGAACTTCAGGACAGGTGAGAACCACTTGGGGGTCTTGGGGGTTAGACTTGGGGTTTTTGGGGGGATTCATTTTATTTAGATAGGGTGGGCAGCAAAGAGCTGAATGCCCTTTTAAGGGCAATGCCTAACAAATGCCCTTTTCAGGGCAATGGGTAGTTTAGCCTTTTTAGTGTTAGTATTTTTTTGGGGGGGTTTGGTGTGTGGGGGGGCATTACTGGTAGTGTGTGTATTTTTTTTGCAAAAGAGCTGATTATCTTGGGGCAATGCCCTGCAAAAAGTAATTTTAAGGGCTACTGGTAGTTGATTAGATTAGGGGGTGTTATTATTTTGGGGGGGCTTTTTATTTTCATAGGGATTAGGTGTAGTTTATTTAAAATTTTGTAATTTTATTTTTTATTTTCTGTAATCTTAGATTTTTTTATTTTCTGTAATTCTTGCTTAAAGGGACAGTCTACTCCTGAATTTTGATTAGACTGACCCTTTAATTTATACTTAGTTTATTTGTATTTTAAAAGTAGTGTACATTTTTTTATATTTAATAGTAACTTTAGTATTTTGTAATTTAGGTAATTTTAGTTTATTTAGGGGGGGTTAGGTTAGATTAGGGGTTAGGTTTATTGCGTTGTGGGCTATGGCGGTTTAGGGGTTAATACTTGATAAGGTTTATTGCGTTGTGGGCTATGGCGGTTTAGGGGTTAATAGACTTTATTGGTTATTGCAGTGGGGGATTGCGGTTGACAGGTAGATAGACATTGCACATGCGTTAGGTGTTAGTTTATTTTTGCAGGCATTTTCGGGAGTTACGGTGCTCCCATACTCAGCGCAAGGCCTGCTACGGCTGCCTTTTATGGTGAGGTAAAAATGGAGTAAGATTTCTCCATTTTCGCCACGTAAGTCCTTGCGCTGGATATTGGATACTGATTTGCGACGCCGTTCTATGTTAGCATATGGGAGTAATAATTGCAAGCGACAGGTGAAATATACGCGCATAACTTGTATGCTACGCCGTATATGTAATACCAAAATCGCGTAAAATCTGGCACCGGAGGATTTTGCGGGCAACGCTGCATATGTAATGGAGGCCTAGGTAGTTAGTAAATATTTATATTGTAGCTAGCTTAGGTTTTATTTTTATTTCACAGGTAAGTTTGTATTTATTTTTAAATAGGTAGTTAGTTAATAATTGTAACTTTAATTTAGGTCTATTTTAATTATGTTAAAGTTAGGGGGTGTTAGGTTTAGAGGTTAATATAGTTTAATTTAGGTTGTTGCGATGTAGGGACGGCAGTTTAGAGGTTAATAGTTTTTAATTAGTGTTGGCCTTGTGGGTGTACGGCGGTTAAGGGTTTAATTGATTTAGTTAGTGTCGGCGAACTGCGGTTTAGGGGTTAATAGGTTTATTTAGTGTTTTAGTTAGTGTCGGCGATGTCGAAAACTGCGGTTTAGGGGTTAATAGGTTTTGTTAGTGTCGGCGATATTGAGGAACTGAAGTTTAGTGGTTAATAGGTTTAGTTAGTGCCGGCGATGTCGGGGAACCGCAGTTTAGGGGTTAATAGGTTTCGTTAGTGTTGGCGATGTCCGGGAACTGCGGTTTAGGGGTTAATAAGTTTAGTTAGTGACGGCGATGTCGGGAAACTGTGGTTTAGGTGTTAATAGGTTTAGTTAGTGTTGGCGATGTGGGGGGACGGGGGTTTAGAGGTTAATAGCTTTATTTAGTGTTGGCGATGTGGGTGGCAGTGGTTTTAGATAATTTTGTTTCGGCAATCAGCAGCATATTAGTTATGTTAAGTTAAATCGTTTTTTCAGATCCTTTCGTTTATTTAATGTTTTAGTTAGTGTTGGCGATGTGGGTGTACGGTGGTTTAGGGGTTAATAGGTTTAGTTAGTGTCAGCGAACTGCGGTTTAGGGTTAATAGCTTTATTTAGTGTTTTAGTTAGTGTAGGCGATGTTGTAAACTGCGGTTTAGGGGTTAATAGGTTTTGTTAATAGTTTTAGTTAGTGTTGGCCTTGAGGGTGTACGGCGGTTTAGGGGTTAATAGGTTTATTTAGTGTTTTAGTTAGTGTTGGCGATGTGGGTGTACGGTGGTTTAGGGGTTAATAGGTTTAGATAGTGTTGGCGAACTGCGGTTTAGGGGTTAATAGGTTTATTTAGTGTTTTAGTTAGTGTCGGCGATGTCGGAAACTGCTGTTTAGGGGTTAATAGGTTTAGTTAGTGTCGGCAATGTCAGGGGAACTGCAGTTTAGGGGTTAATAGGTTTAGTTAGTGTCGGCGATGTCAGGGAACATCGGTTTAGGGGTTAATAGGTTTAATCAGTGTCGGCGATGTCAGGGAACAGCGGTTTAGGGGTTAATAGGTTTCATTAGTGTTGGCGATGTTTGGGAATGGTGGTTTAGGGGTTAATAAGTTTATTTAGTGTTTTAGTTAGTGTCGACGATGTCCGGGAACTGCTGTTTAGGGGTTAATAGGTTTAGTCAGTGTCGGCGATGTCGGGAAACTGTGGTTTAGGGGTTAATAGGTTTAGTTAGTGTTGGAGATGTGGGGGGGTGGCGGTTATGGGGTTAATAGGTTTAGTTAGTGTTGGTGATGTGGGGGGACGGCGGTTTAGGGGTTAATAGCTTTATTTAGTGTCGGCGAGGTGAGTGGCGGTGGTTTTAGATAATTTTGTTTCGGCAATCGGCAGCATATTAGTTATGTTAAGTTAAATAATTTTTTCAGAGCCTTTCGTTTTTTTCAGATCCATTCTTTATTCATATTTATTATTCTATTCAAAACGTCAGAATAGAATAATGCATATGAATAAAGAATGGATCCGAAAAAACGAACGGATCCGAAAAAACGATTTAATTTGCCGAAACAAAATTATTTATTTAACTAATGAAAATTAAACGAAACAAAATTTTTAGCGTTGCACATGTCTAGTAGAAGTATAGTCTTTTAAAATTGCATGTTCTGAATGTGAAAGTTAAATTTTGAGTTTCATGTCTCTTTTAACTTGTTCTCAGCCAGGGTGCTCCTGACACACTGGTGTGGGTGTGACAGTTAGGGTGAGTGGAACTTGATATGCAGCAATACCATGTAAATCACCAAACAGCAGCTACAGGGAGTGTCAGTGCACGTGACAGGGACTCTGCCAAAATCCCTCAGTCACAATAGGTAAAGAAGATAATGTCCACAGCACTGGGTAAATTTCCTCTCATTATTATAATAAAGACATCAAATCAAGTGATGTTTCGGGTCTAGTAACCCTTATTCATGCATTCTTAACCTATTGATATGCAGCAATAGATATGCAGGAAACCAAAAGTATTTTAAAAGTTTTAATAAAGCAAGAGAAACAAAAACTAAGGGTAAAACAAGAGCAGAGTCCTGAACAGGCCAAATGTCAGGTACTGTGAAATCAGTCCAGCAACTAGGTACCAAGGGGGAAAAGCAGGAGCAATATCCAGCAGGTATAGGTGTACAGGCTGGCACAGGATACCAGATAGATGCAGTAGTAACAACATGATTCAGGTAAGCTACCATTGGTACAGTAAGCCCAGGAGACTCAGCAGCAGAATACAGGAGACTCAGCAGGCACAGGATACCCAGCGGGCACTGTTGGTGAGGCTGTCGCGGGATATCAGGTGAGTGCAGCAAGTACAGCGGGATACAGGCAAGTTGCCACTTGTACAGCAGGATACAGGAGACTCAGTAGGCACAGGATACCCAGAGGGTACTGTTGGTGAGGCTGTCACGGGATATCAGGTGGGTGCATTGGGTACAGCAGGATTCAGGTAAGCTGCCACTTGTAAAGCAGGATACAGTAGACTCAGTAGACACAGGATACCAAGTGGGTAATGTTGGTGAGACAGTCATGGGATACCAGGTGAGTGCAGCAGGTACAGTACGATAGAAATAAGCAGCCACTGGTACAGAAGGATACAGGAGTCTCATCAGGTTGTCACGAGATACCTGGTGAGTGCAGCAGGTACAGAGGAAAACAGGTAAGCTGCCACTGGTACAGCAGGATACAGGAGACTCAGTAGGCTGTCATGGGATACCAGGTGAGTGCAGCAGACAAAGCAGGATACCCAACGGGTACTATTGGTGAGATAGTCACAGGGAATACCAGGTGAGTGCAGCAGGTACAGCCGCATTCACCTGGTATCCCGTGACTATCTCACCAATAGTACCCGCTGGGTATCCCAGAGTGATGGGCTAAGTAGGTTTATATACGAATTCCCACACCTGTGACCACATAGGTAGGAGTTCCTATAATTAGTTGTTGCCCTTTTAAATTAGAGCAACGTGTGGCACCATGCTCCTAGGGAGAGCAGCAGCAGAAGACAGACCTTAGCTTTGCTCTACATGGAGGCAGGAGTCCGTTGTGGGATTAGGTAACTTAGTGGCTGCTAAGAAGTGGAACTGAAGAACCCTGGACTTAGAACCTTAGATAACGAAAATCATCTTTGTGAATAGAGAAATACAACAAGGTGTCTTTCAAGTTTTTGGTGGTAACTAATTGACCCTCTTGGGTAAGATGGTCAAAATCACTTCAATCTTGAACATGGTTACCTTAAGAAATTTTAAGAACTTGAAATCTAGAATGGGTCAGTAAGTTACCTCCTTATTTGGAACTATGAACAGATTTGAATTAATCCCTTGGCTTCTTTCCAACTCTAAAACGGGAATGATCACTCCCAAATTTTTCAGGTCTTGTTAACATTGGAAAAAGGCTAGTGCCTTTGGCTGAAGTTTCAGTACACGTGACAGGAAGAACCTTTTCCAAGAAGGCCTGGACCAAATCCCTATTCTGTATCCCTAAAATATCCCTACCCCTAAAATACAATGTTGAGTACCCAGGGATCCTGGACATATTGTGACCAAGCTGACTGAAAAAGGCTTTATCTGACCCCTACCAGAGCTAAGCCTGGTCGCACCTTCATTCAGATTTTGATACAGAGTAATGTGCTTGGATTTGTTCCAAGTAATGCCTGGCTTCTAATGAGGCTTTGAAGCCTCAGCTTTCTGGCCAGATGACGAAGATTTCTGATTACTGGACCAGTGAAAAGAAAGAAAACGATAAGCGAATCTAGTTTTGCCTTTGGACTTTTAGTTTTAAGGTAAAAAAGCATCCTTAGCACCAGATACTGTGTCAATAATTGCATCCAAGCTAGGACTGAATAAAATGTATAATTTGAAAGGGAGAGATAAACGTCTGCCCATTGACACCATGTCTACAGACCAAGATTTGAGCCACAAAGCTCTTGTGGGAACCGCCAAAGGCACAATCTTTGCTTTAATGCGATTTATCTTAATAATTGTCACAAATAAAGGTATTAGCAACCTTGATCATTTTAAGACAATACTGAATTTACTCTAAGGAGAGGTTTCTGAGGAGAAATCATCTCTAATAAGGTGTCACACCACAAAGTTATAACACCCACTACATAGCACACATTGATTGCTGGCAGAAATTAAAAAAAACTGCTTGATTAAAGGCTTTCCTATGAAAAGCCTCTATCTTTCTATTCATGGAGTCTTTAAAATAGGTACTATTCTCTAAGGGGATAGTAATACTTTTAGCAAGTGTAGAAATAGCTCCATTCACTTTGGGAATAGATTACCAAGTTTCCAGATTTGCATGAGGAATTGGAAACATCTTCTTGAACTCAGAAAAAAACTTCAAAGTTTTAGGAGGTTTAAAAAACAATTCAAATTGTTTAACCGATCGTTTCTTCTGTAGCAACTGGTTCTTGGAACTCCCAGAGTAAGGAAAACCTCTTGCAGCAAAGTGTACAGATAATCCATTTTAAATATGCACTCTCAGATTCCAGGTCCAACGAAGGATCCTGACTATCTAACAATATCTCACCTTATGAAGTATCTGAATCTTACACATCAGAATCCTTAAGCAGAGTTACAGATGGGCTGCTTCTGTGAAATATATACGAGATGAACTGAAACCAGCTGAAATATCACCCTCTGCGTGCAAACGCTTATGTTTGCTCTGGGGAAGCATAGATGCCAAAACTTCACAAATAGCGGAGTGCAAATATTCCTTAAAATCAGGAGAAGCATCTAGGTAACCTCCCTGGGACCTACCCTATACTATAATGGTATCTCAGTCAGCACACCTATAACACAAACAGTTTCCCAAGGCAAAAACTGACATCGAGACAAAAACCTTTGTGTGTATTGTCCTCAGGCTAGATGTAAAATTAACAATATACATACCAATAGCCTGTAGGCTAAGTAAATGCTCCTCTTCACCTACCTGTTAGAACTCGCTCCACCTTTCTTACCAAGCTGCAGTAAACCTGCATCTAGCACAATAGCTTATCCTGGTTAGATCTGAAGCAGGAGTACATCGTGAGGCCAACAGGAGTAGGCTGAAGGATAATTCCCAGCAACACCCGAGGCAGGCCAGTGACAAACTACCAAGGGAAAATTACTATCACTGCCAGATTACTCCAAATTACTATCACTGCCAGATTACTCCTGTAAATCCCATTTTCCTATTCCCAACTCTCTGAAGGGGATAATGGGTCTCGCATAGGTCTGAGATCCCCTGAAGTGCACTTCAATTTTCACCTTCTCCTATGGAGGCAAATAAGACTGAGATATACTGGGAAGTGGGAGGGATTAAAGGTACCTGGTATGCTGTGAATTTTTTGCTCCTCCAAATCGACTAAAGTTTAATCCCACATGTGATGGCTCTTGGGTTCTCACCACCTTATGAAAGAAAAAAGGATTAACCCAAAAAAGATGGTGAATAAAATATCTTACCTCTTCCTCCATTCCAATGGTTTGATAGACAGTTCTAGTAAAATCTTCTTGGGAAGCTCAAGACCTGTATAAAAATATTTTAAAAAACATACAAAGTTAGTTTAGCAAAATATAAAACATATCTTAATGGATGGGGCGTGTCCGGGCAGCGGCCATGAACAGTCACAATATCTGTAGCTCTTGCTGTGATCCTGCTAAATCCGCCAATTATTGCCGGAACACCGGACTTCTATTGAAAATGATCTGAGATCTTGATCACTCCACACAACTCCGGTGTTTTTATGACCACAGAGCCCTGATCTGGACCTTTGAGGCCTAAGGTGGCGGCCTAATACAAAGCCTCAGAAATCCCCCCCAGCAATCAGGCTGGGTACAGCAGTCATTGTCGACTGCTACTCTTTACCTCTACAGACCACTCATTCTGAGAGACTTCTCTATAAGACAGGAGGCTTAACAGATTTAACTAGGACATGACTAATCTAATTTTGACATGTCTGGACACATGGGAGAAGGACACGTTGCAGATGCTTGATGATCACTTTGCCATGCTAGAGCGAGAACTCTGCCACGTTGTTGAAACCACAATGAAGCCCTTAAACCCTGAATTACAGCTGCTGGCACAAAGGGAGATATGCGATCTGAAAGAATTGGGTGAGGTCTGGAACGATGAATTGTGTGAGACAGACCTTAACCGCTCATCCTACACTCAGCCTTTACCGGCACCTTATGATCTGGACCCTACAGCGCCTAAAATGGCTGAAATAGCATCAGCTGGATGTCTTCACAGAAGCCCACACTGGGTATTTCTAAATGCTCGTACGGCTTATGGCTGGTTGTCAACATGGTACGGTTCTGACATACACTCAAGTCCGGTCTGGCCGCAACAGCTTCATCTCCAGAGACAGGGAGTGAGGATATGCTCTCACTGTAGCTGCTGCCTATGTCGCATGGGTATAGGCTAATTAATGGCCGTTTCTCAGCAGATCTGTAACTTTACACCAGGGACATTTGCAGACCTGCCAGTAACCTTGCAATATATATCATAGGCTGATTACCCACTGATGTTTGGCGGGATGCTAACTAAAGATAAGCATAATGAAAGCAACTAGCTTGATAGCAGATAATATGCAGGTTTCCTCATGTCAGCCTAGTACCAACTTGATCACTTTGTTTTTGTTTTGTGTTTTTTTTTTTCTTTCTTTCTTTGTATGATCTTTCTTAAAGTTATAGTTGTTTATATACTGAGCTAACTTTACGCAAAAAACAGAAAACTAAGGTGTGAGCCTCAGCTTACAAATGTATTCATAAATTACGGTAGGGTTACACGTGGCTAGGTCTCTCTACAGGGAGTGCAGAATTATTAGGCAAATGAGTATTTTGACCACATCATCCTCTTTATGCATGTTGTCTTACTCCAAGCTGTATAGGCTCGAAAGCCTACTACCAATTAAGCATATTAGGTGATGTGCATCTCTGTAATGAGAAGGGGTGTGGTCTAATGACATCAACACCCTATATCAGGTGTGCATAATTATTAGGCAACTTCCTTTCCTTTGGCAAAATGGGTCAAAAGAAGGACTTGACAGGCTCAGAAAAGTCAAAAATAGTGAGATATCTTGCAGAGGGATGCAGCACTCTTAAAATTGCAAAGCTTCTGAAGCGTGATCATTGAACAATCAAGCGTTTCATTCAAAATAGTCAACAGGGTCGCAAGAAGCGTGTGGAAAAACCAAGGCGCAAAATAACTGCCCATGAACTGAGAAAAGTCAAGCGTGCAGCTGCCAAGATGCCACTTGCCACCAGTTTGGCCATATTTCAGAGCTGCAACATCACTGGAGTGCCCAAAAGCACAAGGTGTGCAATACTCAGAGACATGGCCAAGGTAAGAAAGGCTGAAAGACGACCACCACTGAACAAGACGCACAAGCTGAAACGTCAAGACTGGGCCAAGAAATATCTCAAGACTGATTTTTCTAAGGTTTTATGGACTGATGAAATGAGAGTGAGTCTTGATGGGCCAGATGGATGGGCCCGTGGCTGGATTGGTAAAGGGCAGAGAGCTCCAGTCCCACTCAGACGCCAGCAAGGTGGAGGTGGAGTACTGGTTTGGGCTGGTATCATCAAAGATGAGCTTGTGGGGCCTTTTCGGGTTGAGGATGGAGTCAAGCTCAACTCCCAGTCCTACTGCCAGTTTCTGGAAGACACCTTCTTCAAGCAGTGGTACAGGAAGAAGTCTGCATCCTTCAAGAAAAACATGATTTTCATGCAGGACAATGCTCCATCACACGCGTCCAAGTACTCCACAGCGTGGCTGGCAAGAAAGGGTATAAAAGAAGAAAATCTAATGACATGGCCTCCTTGTTCACCTGATCTGAGCCCCATTGAGAACCTGTGGTCCATCATCAAATGTGAGATTTACAAGGAGGGAAAACAGTACACCTCTCTGAACAGTGTCTGGGAGGCTGTGGTTGCTGCTGCACGCAATGTTGATGGTGAACAGATCAAAACACTGACAGAATCCATGGATGGCAGGCTTTTGAGTGTCCTTGCAAAGAAAGGTGGCTATATTGGTCACTGATTTGTTTTTGTTTTGTTTTTGAATGTCAGAAATGTATATTTGTGAATGTTGAGATGTTATATTGGTTTCACTGGTAAAAATAAATAATTGAAATGGGTATATATTTGTTTTTTGTTAAGTTGCCTAATAATTATGCACAGTAATAGTCACCTGCACACACAGATATCCCCCTAAAATAGCTATAACTAAAAACAAACTAAAAACTACTTCCAAAACTATTCAGCTTTTATATTAATGAGTTTTTTGAGTTCATTGAGAACATGGTTGTTGTTCAATAATAAAATTAATCCTCAAAAATACAACTTGCCTAATAATTCTGCACTCCCTGTATATGTGAGGTCTATGAAGTTTCTTTGTTTTTTTCTTTTTAGTTGTTTCTTGCTGTTCAGCCCTACTCATCTGACACTCAGGGGAAGGCTGCAGGCAGATAGTATGCAGTCTTCCGCATGCAAGCTCTGTACCAACTAAATTACTTTGTTTTTGCATATGTTCTATCTTTAAGTTATGGTAGTCTATACAGAGAGTTCACTCCACAAAAATAAAGGAAAGAGGAAAGAAAAAAGAAGAGAAAGGAAATAAGGAAGGGGGGAAAAGAAGGAAAGGAAAAAGAAAAAAAAAGGGGGAGGGGAGGAGAAAGAGAGGAAAAAAGAGAAAAAAGGGAAAGTGTAAAACAAAGGGGGAAAAAGGCAAAAGAAGAGAAAAAGAGGAAGAAGGAAAAAAGGGGGGGGGGGAAGGGGAAATAATTTTCTATTATTCACTAAAACAGTTCCATCCCTTCTTATAGCCAACTTAAACAATGACCCTAACTGAGATTTTATAAGAGTGGAATGTTGCTAAGAGGTGGGCTTACAAATGTTTTCACAGATGGTGAAAGTGTCCCTTGTGGCTAAGTTTTATTGTAGGTGAGGTCTATGAAGTTTCTTTATATGTGTGTTGTTGTTAGCACAATACTGTAAATAAGCTGGAGTCCCATTTATGCTGAAGCAGTCCACTTAAATGTTCGTTGGCTAATACTCTTAAGACATTTAAGACCTAAGTGTACATAAGACAGAATCCTAGCTAATGTTATAGATCTTGTCCTGCGGGCAGTGGCAGAGTTTGTCGGACTGGACAAAATATTTATATCAGGGATTTTTGTATGCTTATGAGAAGTTTGTTCCCTTTGCTGCATTCTGGGTCTATTGGCCTATCAGATATGACTCCCCTCCTCTAGACTGACCAATCTTGACCATAAGTATCTCTGAAGTTACCCCTCCAAAATGTTTCCCCAAATATTGTGATAATCTGGTTATTAGTTCAAACACGAAATTGTCTCTGCATTATCCTCATATAAACCCCCATGTATTAAGATTGTCACTTATATGTTTCACTGCTCCCCTTTTGCCTTGCTTTGCTTAAATTTGTCTCCCCACCTGGGAATTATATATCCTGGATTGGTTATTTCTTAGATAATTACTCATATTGGACAACTGTAGGCCTCCAGACATTAATAAGAGTCGTATAAAAGTAATTGCTATATTTAATATTTTAACTACATTTAAAATTCAAGGTCCAAGAGTGACCGTATTCAACATCAGAGCTCCTCCTCTTGATCATTTAGATTGAATAGGCCCATGAGTGGCCTTTTGAAGTTCTGGAGGCGTACTTACCTCTTGTGAAAAATAATAAAATGGGGTTCCAATATTAAGGTTCCGTTTTATTGTGAATGATAGCACAGTATTCTTCTTCTGATTATACACAGTTTTGTATATTGTAATTCAATAATTTGTACCTGAATGTAATTGCAAAACAACCATGGTTGTGCCCAATGTATATATGCTACTGAACTTTTGTTTACTGTTCTGTATTTGAACAACCTCAATAAAAATTAAAAAAAAAAACCATATCTTAATGCTTTTATAAAAAAACGGGGAAAAAAACAACACACAAATAAAACAGTTTAGCTCAAAAGAGATGATAAATAAAATATCTTATCTCTTCCTCCATTCCAAGGGTTTGAAGAACAATTCTAATTAAAACTCCTTGGGAAGCTCAAGTAAAGAGACATGTTTAAAAATATTATAACAAACAGATATATATATATATATATATACAGTATATGCCTCAAGCTAATGGAAGCATATAACTTTAAGGGTACATGTAAAAATAGTTCTATTTAAACATTAAATGCATTCATGCACATTTTAATTTTGATCTTTCTATCCCTTTAAGGGTTCAGGTAATACGGGATTTTTTAAATGTTAAACAATTTAAAAGTAATAATGAGGGGACTTCCGGGCGGCGGCCATCTTACTGGTCGCACTGAGCTTCAGCTCCCTAAGTTTTCTCCAAATTCACTTATATTGTGAAGCTAAAACTTGTTATACATCGCTCAAACAGTTGGAGAAACTGGACTGCGGACGGCCTGATTTGAAATCTGGGGTTTTGAATCGGGACGTGGCATATTTGCCCTCAGTACCGGGCTAATCTACTTGAGGCCTTCCCCACTAACAGAAGCCTCATCACCGTCCCCACTCTAAGCTGTGCCCGAGTGCACAGTCCTTCCTCATACCCACCAAGGACCAAATAACTCTACTAAGCAGTTACATCTAAACGGCCGACCTAAGCCGACACTTCCAGCAATGGTGAACATGCAGATATGCCTGGCTGAATTGGCCCTAATATTGGAGGAACATAGACTTCAGCTATGTGATACCATCGAGCAGGCCTTTCTCTCCGTCTCCCGCAGCTGTAAAGAAATTGCTATGCAACCGCAGGCAGCGAACCTACTTTGCCCAATTAAGGAAGCCGCTACAGAATCAAAGAAGGTGTTCCTTAATGACCGCAATAACGGCGGCAATCCTACCTCTGATCCAAATGCCACGACGAAGCAGCCCAATGCCCAGGTCGCTGCTGTGAGTCACGCACAAGAAGCGCTTGAAGAGGTGACCCCGCTGCAGTATCCCTCACATAGGCAGGCCTTTGAGGCTAATCAACCTTCCCGGCAGCGGAAAGGAACGGAGGGTTGGCCCCGACGGATTGACTCAAGACACGTTCAGGAGGACATCCTAAGTGTGCTGATGGGGAGCCATCTCAGGGAGCTAACAAGCACGGAGTCTGCCGGAACAAACACAGAGCCATGCCTGCCTGAGGAGACGCCAGGGTATGGCTTAATTGCAGACCGCCAAGGGCTCCATCTTTTTTATTTTTTGCAAACCTCTATAATTCGGAGAATGGACTCTTTGAAAGTTGTGGCACCAACAGGGACTGATGGCAGGTACTATAGACACCGGAGGTCCAAAAACAAGTCCGGTATAGGTTAGAGACATCAAGTCTGAGCTGGGGTTAGAGGTCTCATCTAATGACCAATACTGGTTTAATACGTTATAGACGATGACCGCTAATTTGACTGGCCTTTATAATGCTCATATATAGTAACTTTTAAATCCCTCACTGTGACCCCACATAATAAATATCTACGTGCCTGGTATGTGTTTGCCAGGGGGTATATGTGTGTCCTAGAAGACCTCCATAATTTGGACAACTCCAAGACGTGGCTTTTGTTTTAGAATGCTGGGGCACTACAAGCTACTGCCAAGTTTTTTATAATGGAAATGGGTACTTTTTACATTGACACTCTTATGAACTAGCAGGCTGACCCCTACAGAATCTATAGCTTATTTTCCTGCTACCATAGCATCTCTATGCGTGGCCCTGTTATGTGTACTTGAGTATTGATTGCTGAGCTGCACTGAGAGACGTAGTTTGCACAATACATGCTAGAGTTAACTCTTCAATTTCTCACAGTCATTAACAGAGCTTAGTCCCACTTGTACCTTTTGAAAAAAGAATGTAGTAGTAAGATACTTGGGATTGACCCTCTGAGATGAGAAATAATGATAGTATATATAAATATTGCCATCCTTGTACCATAAGTCATGACACCTTCAGTTTGCTATCAGCCTAAGTGCCCTAAGTCAATTCAATTTGCCAGGTTATAAAGTTCAGGTTATTAATGTTTAGGCTTCAAGTATGTTTATATAATATGTGTGTAATATAGCAGGTTTGAGCACTTCTAGATATACAGCTATTTTTAAATCCCCTTTCATGCTACTAGATATGGGTTAGTACCTAGTTTCCTAGCTATAGCAGACTCATGTCTGAGAGTAGTGAATCAGGATAATTAAATATATTTCTCCTATCTAACTTGTTCTATAGTGCAGTCTGTATATTCTATGTGCTAGTTCCAGAGATCATTCCTATACTATATATTGCTTATATGTGAGACTGTTTCTGCCCCAAGGTTGATAAAATTATGCCAAGGTGTACCGCAGAATAATCGCTCTTATATATCACATTTTTTCTACATTTTATAAGTTTCGGCACTTCGCTATCTATGTCATGTGCCTTACCTAGATAAATGTTAAGGACCAGCTTTGGGTTGTATTATACGAACTAGTTTTCTAGGGATATATGTGCACCACAGAACCTATATGTATATATACAATGTAACCTCTAGTTTTCAAGTTCTCTTGAAGTGTTGTGTGTGCTCTGACCGTTTTACAATGCTATTAACTCTGCAAGCTATGGTACTTTCATTGCCATTGCTAATATCTAGTTTATTGAAACGTTGAGTAGGATGCATTATCATTTTGGCCCAAGAGAGGCCTTTGAGATTTATCAGTCCCCCCTCTCTATGTCACATGAATTTGTACAGGCCCAAGAGTGGCCTTTAGTTCAACGAGGGAACATCAGAAATGTAGCCCAAAAGTGGCTATAGGCTTAATAAACTCACCTCCATTAAGTACTCTCCTCTTTCATGGTCCAAGAGTGGCCTTTCCTTTTCAGAGGAGGTTTCATAATTATAAAAATGAGGTTTCACTGTTATAATTTTATTTATGTGTTCAACTAATAATTCATGTAATAGAGATGTTTCTTACAAGGTTATTTTATTTAGTTGGTGAACTGTCGTGTCATAGTGTAACCTGTCTTTAGAAAATATTTGAAATTGCATTTTCAACCTATATTGTATGTTTTAATTACCTCAATAAAAATATTTAAAACAAAAAAAAGTAATAATGATAGAAAATAAATGTTAAATTGAATTATGAGGTATAATATTCAACACAAATCTAATACAAAAACACATCAAATTTTTATCTAATTTTAATGAAATTAGGGTTTTATTTAGTTTTTTCAATGAAAAATCTTATACACAAGAAATGTTAGACATTACATATCTGTTAAAAATGGAGTCTACACAGTATGGGATACTCATCTCACATTACTTTTTATCTAGTAATACTAGAAACATCTGCAACCAAGATACTACTTCCCAACCCAAGTGTATATAAAACAGACCACCCCATCTCAACCAATAAGGAGGAGTCCACCCCCATCATAACTAATGTATTTAATCCTGTTCTGGGTTGTATGGGTGCACGAGTTATGCTAAATGTCAGCTTCATTATTTTGTCTCCTATTTTTACTCTCAATATACATAATCCATGGTTCCCATATAGATATGAACTGTTTTTTGGTATCTAATATATCTGCAGAGGCACTACTTATTTGATAATAAAAATTAATCTTGCGTTCAATAATTTGGAATGTTGGTATTGGTTTTCCAATAGCGTGCTATGCTTAATTTAACAATAGTACAAATCATAGCTATAAATTTATTTGCCTTAGGGTTAAGGCCTGATATTGGTTCATGCAGAAGTGCCTGAGTGGGAGATAAGGAAATTCTCTTTTCAAAAATTTCACTCAATAATGCTGAAGCTTGCGTTCAGATATTAGAAACGTGACAACAAAACCACCACATATGGGGGTATATACCCGTTTCATCGCAACCACGCAAACATTTGTTTTTTGTATGTCACTACTATGTATTCTGGATGGGTGAAAGTACCATCGGAACGCAACCTTCATATAGTTCTTCTTTAAGTGTGCACATATTGAGAACGAGGAACCCAACTTTAGGGTGTTGCGCCACTTCTCTGCCGACCAATTAAAATTAAAATCAGAGTCTCATTTTTGCATAAATGGGAGTTTAATTGAATTATGGGGGTTATTAAATAAAATGTATAAATTAGAGATAGTACCTCGTGTGCGATTTTCTTTCAGACATATGTGCTCTAAGTACGTGTTGAAACCCATCTTATTAGCCCCCACCACCTCTATCACTCTCAGCTGAAGATAATGAAACCAACTCGATTTCTCATGTTTATTAAGGTCTACATATTGATTATAGGTTAAAAATGTATTGCCTATAAAGGTGTCTGCAATACTATAAAGACCTCTGTTTGCCCTTTCCTGTTGATGAGTGTTATCATAATTAGTGGATAGGGTTGCTAGGGGAGTCGCCCTAGATCCCATCTGGATAATAAGGTATTCGGTTTTCAAGAATTCCCACAATGACACGGTATGGCATATAGCGAGAAATGTCCGCCAAGTGGGTGGCCTATTAGTTTTATTGTACCAAAGCAATTTGTATATTGGGTATATCATTATCATATCTGATTCAATTTGAACCCATTGGATATTGTCTTTTTGATTATGTCATAAAGATGATTGTTCTAATCTATCAGCATAATATGTATGCGACTAAGTCTGGTAGTCCCATCCCACCCCCTTTCCTATGTTCGAATGAGTGTTTGTTTATTGACTCTAGCTCTTTTTCCCTCCCAGATAAATGAAACTAAGTCATTTTTGATCTTTTGTAAGACTGTTGTTGAAACATTTATAGGGATTGATCTAAACAAGTAGAGGATCTTAGGTAATATTGCCATCTTGACTGCTATCAATCTGCCATACAGGGAAATGTTGGCTTTACTCCACCTAGACAGCAATTTTTTTTATTTGTCAGAACAGGGGGACTAATTTTATATAGATCTAAATTAGTAGGTATTAAAATGCCCAAGTATTTCATGCCCTTATCTGACCATTTAAAATCAAAGTTGAGGTCAAGCAATTTTTTAGTATGTTGTGGAAGGTTTATACTAATGGCTTCGCATTTATCATTATTTATTTTGTATCCTGAAATTCTGGCAAATTTGTTAATAGTAGAATATATTAAAGGGAGAGAGATCATGGGTTTAGTAACTGAGAGAATGACATCCTCGGCGAATACGCTTATTTTATGCTCAAGTGTTTATTTTGATCCTCTAAATATCTATGTTCTGATGAATATGGGCTGCTAGGGGCTCAATACACAAAGCAAAAAGGAGTGGTGATAGTGGGCAACCCTGCCTGGTTCCATTAAGGATACGTATGGGTTGAGACTTATAACCTGCTAATTTAACAAACGCTGATGGGTGGGAATAAACTGAAGATATTGCAGAGCAAAAATTTTCCAAAATTCCCATTATTTCTAGTACTGAATGCAATTATCCCCAACTCACTAGATCAAATGCCTTCTCTGCATCCAATGAAAGGAACAGAGAAGGCATCCCCTGACTTGACAAATAATCTATCAAATCAATAACTTTCCTTATATTATCAGGGGCCTCCCTATTCCGAATAAAGCCCACCTGATCCAGATGGATAAGTTTGGGTAGCAAGTCGTTTAGCCTGGTGGCCAAAATCTTTGTGAATATTTTGATATCAAGATTTATTAGTGAGATAGGTCTATAATTTTCACAATGTTGTTTGCATTTGCCTGGCTTTGGCAGAACTGAAATTCTGGCTTCTAATAGTTCTGATGGGATATTTCCCTCTTCTAACATATGATTAAAAATTGTAGTTAAAATAGGGCCTATCTCATCTGCAAAGGTTTTATAAAAATGGCTTGAATATCCATCTGGACCAGGCACCTTGTTAACTTTTAAATTTTGGATTGTCTTTTTTACTTCTTGTGTTGTTATGGGAATTTATGTTTATTGACATTATTTATATGTGAGTGTAAATCTCAGCTGTAATAAATAACTGGACTCATCCCTTTCTTGGAGGCTGGACCCCTTCCCCTGCAACTTGTCAGAATATTTGAATATATACATCAACATTTGTAATAAATTACTCCCACCTGAACAGATCTTGTGAAGTCTTGAATTGAAAAAAACAATAATTAGCAATTAAATAAGCAAATAACAGAAACAATAAAACAAGAAACAACCGACTATTGTCGGATAGAACCCAATATATGGTTTCCATTATATATGAATAGAAAATAACTCTCAGACAAACATGAACATATTAAGAATGTAAACATAAACATCAACAATAACGTCAGCGGAGGTGAACCCCTCTCAAACAGTGCTGAAGATATAAGGTGTGAAGAATATGTATGATGCTTTGGAATTGTGGTATCAGAACTACACCTCAAAAAAGTTAGTTTCAAAAAAGTTCAGGAAATTTAGTAATTCTCCAGTTTGGTAATTTTTCTGTATAGTGTTCGTATCAAATGTTGTTACCCAAATGTCCCAGGTCAGCATCAAGTTGGACTTTCTGGTCCTTGTCTGTGTTTTTTCATTTTTGTGGATAGGAGTCTATGTATGTGCTATTGCTCTACGTTGAGGCCTAGGAGGTTGGATTTCAGAGGATGGTGCTTTCTCTATCTGTAGCTTCTCCAAAATAGATTGTCCTTCTGCCACAGTTGAGCAAGAAAAAGAGGTCTTGTCTACCATAAAGGATAGCCAGAATGGGAAGCCCCATCTGTATTTTATCTGGGCTTTGGTTAACGCTGAGACAATTGGGTTGAATTCCCTTCTTTTTTTAAGGGTTATAGGGGAGAGGTCTGCAAATAGCTGTATCTTGTAGCCCTCAAAGGTTATTTCTGGTGCTTTCCAGACAGCTTGCATGATCTGATTCTTGATATGATAGTAATGTAACTTTTTTATTACATCTCCAGAGGTCGCTGGATTCAGTGGTTTGGCAAGAGTTAACAGAGCTCTTCTGGAAGTAGATGTTGGAAAATTGTATTTTTCAGGTAAATTACGAATACGTATATTCTGCATCTATTCTCTAGATCTTCTAGATGATCCAGACTATGAATTTGGTCTTGTTGAATTTTCACAATTGATTGAATTTCTGGAATCTCATCAGCTATATCATCAACTTTTTCCTCAAGTGATGCTGTTCTCTCTCCAATATCTGTAATATCTTGTTTTAGTTCAAAGAGGGCAGCTCTCATTTCTTCATGAAACATTTGTTTTATTTGCTTTAAGAGATCATCATTAGAAGAAGATGTCCTAGATGATGATGGATAATGGGATACTACCTCTTCCACTTGTTCCGCTTCTTGCGATAGTTCCAGAAGTTCTTGTTTCTTCTTCTGTTGTGATTGGGAGAGGCACTCCTTAATTAATTGAGTACGACTCTTCATGTTGAGATTGCTGATGTGTACACTTATTGCAAACCTTTTCCTGAGGAGAACACAAAGAAAGATGTTTTGCTCTAGTAATCAGTCTCTCCCTAGGATCTGAACTTCCACATCTTCAATTGATGTATTTCAGCCAACTGTAGAACCCCCTTCCACCCTACGTGCTATTTAGTCATGTCTGAAAGTTCAAGCAATTAGATAATTTAAATATGTAGAACGTCCTCTTGTTTTGGGAAATGAGAACGAGGTGAGAAATAAGGCCTACTGATTGGTCTTCTCATGTAGTCCCTTTCTCTCAGTATTTCCAAGGGATCGGGTTGAGAGGACAGCAAGTGTTAAAAGGCCTTTAAGTGGAGTACACCCCCTATTCACAAGGAATGTTGCTATCTGATTCAAATATGCTAAATTCTCAGTGTGTTGCTGAGGTTTAAGCCTCTCAAGTCAGTCCATATATTTATGTAATCAGCTTGTTGGCATTTCAGAGGAATGCCTGGAGTTGTGAGCTGTAGCAGAAATTGATTAACAGTTGAGGAGAACCGATCCGTGAAGTCTCTCCTTTTCTCTGAGTGAAACTAAATGACTCAGTAATACCCTACTCCCCAGGGAAGTTGTCCTCACAGGACGATCACAGAAAAGGTAACATGGGGTAAGACCTACCAGCCCAAAGGTTAGCAGGAAAGGGGGAGGGAGAGCGTATTATTTAATGCCAGAATTTCTTGGATATTAATCCCCTGTATTTGGATATGAACTTAATCTCTTTGTATGTACAACTAGCCTCTCAGGTCACAAGGGATAAGGCTTATTAGCAACACTATCTAAGGACTTTTGCTCATAAGGGTCCCACCTGCAGAGACTTGTAATAATTGGGTACTGCAAAGTAATTATTGAACTAAATGGTTTGTAGGCTGTTACATCTAAGTTCACAAGATAAGTGCAAAACGGGGATCTTACTCGTGAGGTATGAGTATGGATTGCTTCAAATGAATCCCTTGCTGTCTATTAAGCCTGCTGACATGGCTCTATGAATATGAGAGGCCAGTATTTGTTTCTACTGTATGATGCAAGCTTGTATGTGTGTAAAGTCTTATGGCCACAGTGAGGAAGGTAAAACCAGCTCTACGCATCAACAAGAGAGGAGCCATTAAATCAAGCTTACAGATTGGGGCTGTTTTTCATTTATTTCTGCTCTTGAGAGCAGTCTCCCTAATGAGTAAGGTCTTTCAGGTCTCTGGTGTAGCGGTATACAAGGGGGATAGCCAGCGGAGGTGAGAGCGGAAAATGGCGATTTGTGCCAAAATGATATTCTTCTTTATGTACTGAAATGTATCTGGTGTTGAGGGCCTCTAGATGGAGTATATGTTGTGAGGGTCAATATGGTTTTACTCTAGGCTGACCATATTGCCGCCTTAAGAAGGGACACATATGAAAAATACATACGCCAGGGTTCTTATACAAAACATTTCTTTAAACAGCCCTGAAAACAGCCTTGACATATGTATTTTTCATATGTGTCCCTTTTTAAAGCGGCTATATGGTCACCCTATTTTACTCACTTATGCTGACCATAGCTCTATCGATCAGTCTTCACCTGTTTGCTGTTAAGATGGCCCACCGATTGAAGTCTCACAGGCTCTGCTCTGTTCCTATGGTGCATCTCGAACTCCGGAGTGGATCCCCGACCCTCCGGAATGCTGTGATGCTGTCATAATGTTTGCACAGTCGAGCGCCAACGTTATCTGTGAGTTGATCAACGAGGCCTCATCTGGTCTCACCGTCCTCCGGAGCTGTATTATGGAGCAGGAGCGTTGTTTGCTCCTATTTGTATTAAAGCACTATTTAGTAGGGTATAATAAGGGGTTTGGTGATTTTTAGTTTATCTGAAGGTAAAACAAACTCTATTAAAAGTGAATTTAGTTCAGGAGCTCAAAGTCTATGCGACTACACACCACGGCAGTTAGCTCCACCTTCGTCTATCTAATTTTATTGATATAAATTCTATAAGATCACCTACTGATTTCAACAGAACCCAAGCACAGACCAAACATGTGACAATACCCTCTCCCACCTCCACAAGCTCTTTACCATTCTAGCTCCCCTAGAGGTTTAGACAACTCTCCTAAATGCTTTTATTAAAAAAACACAAATTTGAATTTTTTTTAACCTAAAATAGCTGGTAAATAAAATAACTTACCTCTTTTTTCCATTCAGATAGTTTGATGATAGTTCTATTGAAAACTTCTTGGGAAGCTCGAGTAAAGAGACCTGTTTAAAGGATATTAAAACATATACAGTTATTTTACAAAAATATAATACATAAAAAAGAGGGTGAAGAATATTGCTACATGATTAGTGTCCTCTTAAAGAGACACTGAACCCAATTTTTTTCTTTTGGGATTCAGATAGAGCATGCAATTTTAAGCAACGTTCTAATTTACTCCTATTATCAATTTTTCTTTGTTCTCTTGCTATCTTTATTTGAAAAAAAAGCCATCTAAGCTTTTTTTTTCTTGACAGCACTTTTTGATTGGTGGATGAATTTTTTCCACCAATCAGCAAGGACAACCCAGGTTGTTCACCAAAAATGGGCCGGCATCTAAACTTAGATTCTTGCATTTCAAATAAAGATACCAAGAGAATAAAGAAAATTTGATAAAAGGAGTAAATTAGAATGTTGCTTAAAATGTCATGCTCTATCTGAATGACGAAAGAAAAAATTTGGGTTCAGTGTCCCTTTAAGATCTCTACAGATTTATACCAATGTCAATAATTTTGTATTAAACAGGACTTGTATCATTTAGATTCCGAAAGAGGAGCTTAATAAAAAATAAAAAAACAATAATCTCCTCATGTTTGAAAATAATGAAGCTATTTTTTTTAACATCTCTTTAGCAAGTAAAAAGAACAAAAAAACAGACACTACTTTTTAATATAAAATAATATATGAGAGTGAATTAAAAAGAGACCAGTTGTCTGTGGAATTGAATGCCTGTATAAGAGGCAACATCAATCAGTCACAAACTACTGTTTCCAAGGTGAGTCAAATAGGAGCACAAAATAGCTTTGCAAGGGACCGAGCTTCATAGGGGACCAAGGCACTTACCTCTCATACCCCATGCACTTATAGTGCTAAATTATATTCAGTCCATTAAATTCAGTAGATGTAGATGTCAAGGTGCCACACTGGTCTAACGCTCTCCTTTCAATAGGTTATTTAATCCTGTAAAGTCTATAAGTACAGTCTATGAACCTTGTTTGTTGCCATGGTTATTCCCTGTATTTAGGATTCTGTTGTTTTAATGGCTTTTGAATAAAGGATCGCTTTTTATTTACATATACATTTGGATTGCTTTTTGGAATATTTTTTAATATATGAGGGTAACTTAAAATATAATGATAGAAATAGAAATATTTAAAAATGCTAATAAAAAGATAAATTAAAAGGCCAGTCAACGTTCAAATAAATGTCACATAATTCTGCACTATGTGCAGAATTATGTAACATTAACCTAGCGACACATGCAAAAGAAAAAGGGAGTATGAAGATTTAAACCCCCCCCCCCAAAAAAAAAAACAGTACTCACCTTACCTTCCTCGCCAGCCTCTACTGCTCTTCAGGTTTCTTCAACAGTATGTCACAGGCTCGCTGTCTAATCACAGTGCACCAGGTTGTGCTGTTGATTCACATGTAGTACGCTCCTGGGTAAAGCAGCATACAGCTTCACCCTGTGCAAAAGCATGCTACACATAGTTCAACAAGACGACCAATTGCGCTGTGTTTAGAAACTTTGCTGTTGAAACCAGAAGAGCAGAAAAGGCTAGCGAGGAAGGTGAGGTAAGTATGGGTTTGGGGAGTTAAATCTTAAAAATCCTTTTGACTATTTCCATTATTATGTGCATAATTATGTAACATTGATTTGAACATTGACTGGCCCTTTAATATAGAGAACATGCATTAAGACGTTAGTAATTCCACTGCTATATTTTCCTTAAGATTACCTACTTTTTCCAAAAAACAAACAAAAAGGTGCTTCAACCAGTGTGACAATCACCTCCTCTCTCCCTCCTACACCATCCCACCACTAATCCAATACATAGAGGAAGAGGGGCTGTGTCACTCTGCTTGGTGTCCTTTTCTGTCCTTCCGAGAACAAAATAAAACTGTTATTAATATTAAAACAATTAATGAAAAGCTCTAGCTGAAAAACGTATTAAACTAAATCCCCTTCCCTCTCCCAGCTCCACAAACTCTTTACCATTCCAGTTCCCTACAAATAATATCACTCTGCTTGGCTTCCATTTAGGTCCTCTAGAGGAGTAGGCAGCTCTCCAAAAGCAAATCATTTTATCAAAAACACAAATTTAAAAAGTGCTTAACCGAAAAGAGGTGGTAAATAAACAGCTTACCTCTTCCCCCATTCCGATGGTTTGATTAACAGTTCTATTAAAAACTTCTTGAGCAGCTCAAGTAAAGAGACCTTTTTATATAAAAATATAAAATGTGTATAATTTTGATTTCAAAAGAGTATCTTTAGAAAAAAAAATATGCTTACCTGATAAATTCATTTCTTTCATGGTGGTGAGAGTCCATGAGAAATCACATGTGGGACTGTCCACTAAGAAGAGGCTAAAATTACTCAACATATCAAGAGCTTTTAACCCCATCCATTTAACTGATTACCACATTAAAATATATGGCCAAGGAAGAAGAGGAACAGAAAAGTAGGAAAGATCATGGTAGGGTAAATGAAGTGCCGCCAACTGAGTATAAAAATGAGCAGGTCTTGACACACTACATATGATATGTGTGATGAGAGCAGGATGTGATGTCACTAGTATGTGGGCGGGGCTTAGGTCCGGTGTCTGTGTCGCAGTTAGTTTAGTACAATCAACCTGACTAGATGTGTATTGTTATGCTCTGCAATATAATAGAGTTGTACCGTCATTGCTGTGTCCTGCATATGTCCTGCATCTCATGACATGGTGTCAGAAGTTCTGGACTGCGCTTCTGTTCCTGATCGATTGCAATGTCAAAGTTTACCCCACCTGAGCCTTTTGACTTTTCTCAGCCTGCAGCTTGGCCCACATGGTGTCAGCGGTTTCAGCGCTTCAGGATTGCATCCAAACTGAACAAGGAGAGTGGTGAAGTACAAGTTAATTCTCTTTTATACTCCATGGGGAAAGATGTAGAGCCAGTGTTCAATGCTTTTACTTTCCAAGAAGGGGAAGAAGTTAACTTTGATATAGTTATGGATAAACTTAGTGACCACTTTGTGCCTAAAAGAAATGTGATTCATGAGAGAGCTTGTTTTCACAAACGTAATCAGCGTGTGGGAGAATCTGTGGAGTCATTTGTGCGCAGCCTGTATGAATTAGCTGAATTCTGTGA
Source organism: Bombina bombina (assembly GCF_027579735.1). Taxonomy (NCBI): domain Eukaryota; kingdom Metazoa; phylum Chordata; class Amphibia; order Anura; family Bombinatoridae; genus Bombina; species Bombina bombina. The sequence goes on from NC_069500.1 coordinate 1,068,937,843, forward strand.
GTTTGGTGTTGCTAAAGAAGAGACAGAATAGTTATTGGAATTGCAGATGCTGAAGTCTCCCTGAAGCTGCATTTAGAGCCTGATTTAACGTTAGACGGGGCTATTAGGATGGCCCGCCAGAGTGAACTGGTGAAAAAGCAAAGTGCTGATCTGAGGTCTGAGAGTATTGTGGATGAAGTGCAACAGTCTAGGAAAATTATTAGTGAAAGGCACAGTGTGAGCGGTAGATCTAAAGTACTGGAAAGGCCTAGAAGTGGATGGGCGCAACATGGCCGATGCACACGGTGCTACCGGGCTCATGATCAGAGTGCTATATGCCCGGCCAGAGATAAAAGATGCAGAAAATGTAACAGAATAGGCCATTTTGAAGTGGTGTGTAAAACTGAATACATTAAGGAGATGCAGGTGGACAGTGACCAGGAGGGTCAGGAAGTGTCTTTTGTGGGGTCGGTTGTGGAACGGACAAGCTCAGAGGAAGATTGGAAAGTTACTTTTACTGTAATGGGAGCCAAAGTTGATTTTAAGATTGACACAGGAGCAGATATCACTGTAATGTCTTTTGCTGAATTCATGAAACTGCCTCGACAGCCCCAGCTGGCGAAGGTTACTACAAATGTCCATAGTCCTGGTGGCCGTATTGATTGTGTGGGGAAATTTCTTGCCAGCTGTGAGTACAAACAAAGGAAGTTCACCATGTGGGTGCATGTGATCCGAGGTCAGTGTGTTAACAGTTTATTGAGCAGAAAAGCAGCTTGTGACTTGGGCCTCGTGGCCAGAGTGAATGAGATCTCTGAAGATATGTTTGGCGAGTTGGGCCTACTGAACTGCAAACCTGTCCGTATAGCACTTAAAAGTGACGCAGTCCCATACAGTATTTCTACTCCTCGTAGAATTCCGTTCCTGCTCATGCCTCAAGTGGAGAAAGAGCTCATGCGCATGAAGTCTATGGGGGTTATTGAAGAGGTTGTTGAAGCAACTGATTGGTGTGCCCCTATTGTTCCAGTTGCAAAGAAAAACGGAAAGGTGCGCATCTGTGTGGACCTGAAAAGGTTGAATGAGGCAGTGAAGAGGGAGAGATTTGTGCTGCCGACATTGGAAGATATAGCCCCGAAGCTGGCTGGGGCGAAGTTCTTTTCCACATTAGATGCTTCTAGCGGCTTTTGGCAGATCCCCCTGGATCCAAAGTGCCGCAGACTGACTACCTATATCACACCGGTAGGTCGGTTCTGCTTCTGCAGACTCCCCTTTGGGATATCCTCCGCTCCTGAAATCTTTCAAAGGGAAATGAGTTCTCTCCTGAGTGGCCACGTGGGCACAGCGGTCGTCATGGACGACATTCTAGTGTATGGGTCTACAGTGGAGGAGCAAGATCAGCATTTGAGTTGTGTGCTGCAGGCTATCAAAGAGTCTGGGCTGAAGCTGAATAAAGAAAAATGTCATTTTGGGAAAACTGAATTATGCTACTTTGGGCATATCATCAACGGGGATGGCATCAAGCCGGACCCCGTGAAAATTCGGGCTATTGAACAGATGAAAAGCCCTTCTGATGTACATGAGCTGAGACAGATATTGGGCCTTGTAAATTACGTGGGCAAGTTTCTTCCAGATTTATCTACAGTTTTACACCCTATCACAGAGTTGCTTAAGAAAGATGTTGCCTGGGTCTGGGGACCCTCACAAGAAAAAGCGTTCCTGCATGCCAAGTCCCTGCTGGGGTCTGCCCCAGTGCTGGGGTTCTACAACCCTTCAAAAAAGACTGTGGTTAGTGCTGATGCAAGCAGTTATGGGTTGGGGGCTGCACTCCTGCAGCTGAATGACAACAAACTACAGCCCATCGCCTACTGTTACCGCACACTGACGGCTGCGGAGTCAAAATACGCTCAAATTGAGAAAGAGTGCCTGGCTGCAGTTTGGGCCTGTGAGCGCTTTCAGCGTTATCTAGTGGGTTTGGAGAAATTTAGTCTGGAAACTGACCACAAACCGCTAGTCCCTCTAATCAATTCTTATGACATTGACAAAACACCCTTGAGATGCCAGAGACTTTTAATGAGACTGCTCAGGTTCAATGTTCAGGCAGTGCATGTGCCGGGGAAACAACTGGTTGTGGCAGATACACTATCCAGGCTCCCGCTGGCTGCTGCTGAAGAATCCTCCACGGAATCGGATGTGAAGGTGTATGTTGATTCAGTTCTGGCCTCTAAGTCCATTTCTTCAAGGAAACTGGAAGAGATAAAGAAAGAGACATATTTGGACACAGATCTGCAAGAAGTTATAAGGTACATAAGAGAAGGCTGGCCCGAGAGTCGGGCAGCCTGGATGTCTTTAAGTGCTTAACAGCCAGAGAGGTCGCAGCGCACGGAGCTGGAGGGGTTGGTGCTGTTCCAAGACCGCATTGTAATTCCTGTCAGCATGAGGAAAGAGATGTTAAACAGGATTCACGATGGCCACTTAGGCATTACAAAGTGCAGAGAAAGGGCAGCTACAGCTGTGTGGTGGCCTGGGATCAGCTCCGACATTGCAAATCACGTGTCTAAATGTGCCTTTTGCCGGGAACGCCGGCCTACTCAGAGAAGGTAGCCCTTAATGTCTACTCCGCTGCCTGCGGGGCCGTGGCAGAAAATAGCTGCTGATTTGTGTGAACTGCACGGGAAAAAGTTTCTTGTTGTGATCGACTATTATTCCAGGTATTTGGAAATTGCACCCCTGAATGATATCACAAGTCAGGCCGTTATCATTCGCCTGAAGAGCTTGTTCGCCCGCTGGGGCATTCCAATGGAGCTGGTGAGTGATAATGGTATGCAGTTCGCTTCTACAGAGTTCAGTGCTTTCAGCAGGGAATATGATTTTGTACATTCCACGTCAAGTCCACATTATCCGCAGGCCAACGGAATGGCCGAAAGGGCAGTTCAAACAACAAAATTCATTCTAAAGCAATCTGAGCCATACCTAGCCCTCTTGTCATACAGGGCGACGCCCATTCAAGCCACCGGGTTTAGCCCGGCACAGCTGATGCTAGGACGCCAGATTCGCACCACTTTACCCTCAGTGGGTGTCTTCAAGCCACCTGGCCCTGTTCCTCGGGACGAAGTCCTTAGGAGGGATGAAGAGGCCAAAAAGGGTTATCGTTTCTTCTACGACAGGAGACATTCTGTCAGGCCTTTACAGGAACTGAAAGCGGACCAAAGTGTCAGAATTAAACTGGATGATGAGAAGAAATGGAAGACGCCTGCTACGGTAGTGGGCCGTTCTCCAGAACCAAGGTCTTACACAGTCCTTACAGAGGGAGGGACGGTTACACGCCGTAACCGAAGACATCTTCAGCCTGTACCTGAGAGTCTGGAACCGGATACCTCAGTACCACCGCCGGTGGGATCCCCTGTTCTAAGAGAGGTGCCTTCCCCTCAGCAAGATCACAGCGGGGATATATCTTTGCCTCCAGCAGACTCTTGTTCACCATCTTCTGTATCAGAGGACAGTTCATGCAAAGTTACATCAAGCGGAAGAGTGGTGAAACTTCCGGCCCGATACAGGGACTGACTTTAGCTAGAACAGTGACCGGAAGTATGGGCAGAATAATCCCATGGTCACTGTGGACTAGGGTAGTCTACCCCGATGTCCAAGTCAGGATGTAATTTATTTGTTCATGTTTCTAATCTATCTGTTTTTATAATGTTCAAAAACAAAAATGTTGTTGTATACCCTGTTGGTGTACCTTGTTATTTATTATATGCAAATGTATGCTTTGCCTTTGAAAAAGGGGAAGATGTGATGAGAGCAGGATGTGATGTCACTAGTATGTGGGCGGGGCTTAGGTCCGGTGTCTGTGTCGCAGTTAGTTTAGTACAATCAACCTGACTAGATGTGTATTGTTATGCTCTGCAATAAAATAGAGTTGTACCATCATTGCTGTGTCCTGCATATGTCCTGCATCTCATGACAACATGGAATTGTCCTCACTAAGTTAAATTTTGGAAAATGTTGGAATACTGGATAAACACAAAGGTGGTGACTACTAGCAGAAAACTGACTCTACAAAACATTGATTACCCAGTCATCTACTACTACTGGATTGGATACTCTGAACCCTGTAACATTTCCGTTTTTTTTACTGTAACACCATGGAAGAAAACATTGATTAACATTGATAAATCTTCCTAGACAAAGGATTCCTACCTTGAAGAAGAGTGTCAATGGCTGAATCAGAAAAAACTCAAAAACAAGCATAGAAATACATGCGTACCGTCCGGGTTTGTATAAAATCTTACCCTGAAAAGGAGGAGACAAAATCTGCCTTTACAAACCATATGTGATGACCAAGATTTTAACCACCAGGTTCTTCTAGTTAAACGACCAAGCTGCATTTTGGCATTGATAAAGATTATTTCCACAACAGCATCACAAAAGAAAGTATTGACAACTTTAATCACCTGCGGAGATCCTGAATCTTATCCAGTGAAATCTTCTCAGAGACCATCTCTGATAAAGAGTCACACTATGAAGTTATAGCATCTGCTACTCAAACACCACAAACCACTGGTTTGAAAACATAAAGACAGCCTGCTGAAAAGCTTTTCTTTGATAAGCTACTAACATCCTATCCATTGTAGGGGCAAGTGTGATGTGATAACTGACTCAAGTGCTGGTACCTGTTTGTGAGCAAAAGGGTCTCTGTGACATCACAGGCTCCATGGTAACTCACCACCTCTAACCACAGACAATGAGGCAGAGGTGAACTGTCACTCTAGAAGTTACCTCTTAGCCAAAATGGAACAAGTTTTATAAATATGTCCTTGAATGAAGTGTTGTATTCTAATGGAATGGTAGTTTGCTTAGCTAAAGTGATTATGTCCCTTTAAAAAGGGACATGCAAGGCAAAATAAAAAATTAATGGATCAGATATGCAATTTAAATTCTATTGAGAAATTTGTTTTGGTTTCTTGGCATGCTTTGTTGAAAATCACGCCTAGGTAGGCACCGCAGCAATGCGCTACTGGGTGCTGCTAGCAGGTGATTGGTAACTACACACATGCCTCTCCCTGTAAACTAAACCCCAATACTTAGAACAATTGAAAATTAACATTTCATTGCTTATCTCTTCTACCTCCTACTTGGAGTGTAATTTATTAAACTTTATACCCAAGTATAGAAACTTTCAGAATAGATAGGGATACCACAGGAAAAGTCAGACATGTGAATGCCAAAATAAAGTAAAAGGAGCTATTCAAATGGATCATTGGAAACAAATTAATATGAAGAAAAAAATGGGGTAAAGTGATCCATTCAAGTGGTCTGGGTGGGCAAGTGAATTTACTAGCCTGGGTCAGTTGAGAAAATGGAGATCTTGATGTAAGAGTATTTTTAATTAAAAAAAATAATAAGCTTTCTTGAACAATGGTATCTTAGATATATTTATTTCTGGTTTTATTTTCCCTTTACAGCAGGGCCAATGCAGCTATAAGGCAGAAAAGATTAGGGCACCCTTGCAGCTGGTTGCAGGGTCACACTGTAGCAGGTACAAGAAAATACAGTGGCAACACAATTGAAGAATAAATGAATCCTCTGAAGCTGTGACCACAGACTTCCCTCAGTTTTCTCCCAAACTGACTTAAAAATGTACAAAAGCTTGGAGGCGCTGATCCACAGAAGAGGATTCACATTCAGGCTCAACCGGTAAGTCTATGTAGAAAGGTTCACAATCATGCAGTATTCACCAATATATGTGGAATGAGTGATATATACTCACAAGATAGAGTTGGGTGTTCGGCTCCTTAACAAAAAAATAAGCGTATCACTTGTAAGGTAAAAAAGTTTTCTATTTCTCAACGAGTTTCAACAGCAACAGTCCGTCTTTCTCAAGAGCAATTAAAAATCAGTAAAAGTATCCTGACAAAGTGCAAACTTTTTTTTTACCTTACAAGTGAAATAAAACAAACAAATGTGACAAGGCATACATATGAGACTGTCCCAGTGATGTCACATAAGAGGCGGAGTCTTGTTCCTTACCGGACCGAAAACAGCATTCAGTAGACATTGTAAAAACACGGTCTTTGCTTGCAGTGGTCTCTGACTGGGACAGTCTCATATGTATGCCTTGTGACTAACTTGCTTTTAAAGGGACAGTCTAGGCCAAAATAAACTTTCATGATTCAGATAGAGCATGTCATTTTAAACAATTTTCCAATTTACTTTTATCCCCAATTTTGCTTTATTCACTTGGTATTCTTAGTTGAAAGCTTAACCTAGGAGGTTCATATGCTAATTTCTTAGACCTTGAAGCCCACCTCTTTCAGATTGCATTTTAACAGTTTTTCACCACTAGAGGGTGTTAGTTCACATATTTCATATAGATAACACTGTGCTCGTGCACGAGAAGTTATCTGGGAGCAGGCACTGATTGGCTAGACTGCAAGTCTGTCAAAAGAACTGAAAAAAGGGGCAGTTTGCAGAGGCTTAGATACAAGATAATCACAGAGGTTAAAAGTATATTATTATAAATGTGTTAGTTATGCAAAACTGGGAAATGGGTAATAAAGGGATTATCTATCTTTTAAAACAATAACAATTCTGGTGTAGACTGTCCCTTTAAATAAAGTGTTATATTCTTTTATCCACTTCTGATTCATTCCATGTGGAGTTTTATCCCAGCTGGGATATCGATCTTTGCCTTTGTCTCATATTTGGAGTTTTCCTGTGCCTTAATATCTAGAGCTTGATTGTCAGTATATAGCCGGCCCGGTTATAATACAATATATTTAATAATTATTCTTTAAACTAAACCCCAATAAAATGCATATACAAAACCATAAAATTAATATAAAATTCCTAAGTTCTTTTTATTAGTTAATATTTATAGACACCTTGAAAAATATTTGTAGGAGACCAGATATGAATCAATATTATACACGTTTAAACTATTATAATATGCTATGAAAAGATCATAAAAGTTGCCTTATTCACAATAGTCTCTCAAATCAGAGTTGCATTTAAAATACCATAAGATACCAGAATCTGAGCCACTAACATTCAAACATTACAATCAGCTATATAGCCACAATTTATTTTAAAATACACAGGCTATGAAATACAAGGTTAAAATACAATGTGTTCTTTTAAGTCTGCTAATTACAGCAACAATGGGTGTTTGTTTTAAAATGTACCTATATTTAGCAACCTCTTATACTTTACCAAATTGATATTCAGCTTCCAGTATTTCTCAACAGGTCCAATTTTACCTCAGAATACAAAAGGGGTATTTTTGCAATGTGGAAAAGTAAGGGTAGCTATTATGCCTTTTAGTAACTGTATTTCAAACGCAGCCAATTTCATTTACCAGTTAGCAGACAGACAGCAGGCCATCCTCTTACTATCCTATGCTTGGGGTTTTATCATGTGATATAACCCCACCCCTTTTTGTTCTGTACCATCATTGGTGAATTGGTTTGGGAGGCCCTTCTAGCTGAACATCTCATTGGACACCTGGGAGGTCTTATCGGATTGGCCCTGGGAAATTTCATTTTTAACAGCCAAAGGCTTTTTGGCTGTAATACTGGATTTTGGCCATCGGGGGCAGCAGACAAACAAACAGTTTGATTTTATACTGCTAACAGAAAATGACAGATTGTATATTTTTAATATGTACACTATAATTTGATATTAATAAACTATGTGTTTAATATTCATAGGATCATATAGTGCTATTTTCTCTGATCACTTCTGTTAGGGGTAATATGAACCTGATGGCAGCCATCTTGTTCTTCGCAGCCATCTTGTTTCTCGCAGCCATTTTGTAATGAATAGACTTTATTATACTGGGTTATCATGTAGTGAGAACTATATGCATGTTGTGATAGTTTCCTTAGCTGTTCGGCCTTGCCACTGTACCCTGGCCTGACGCCCAGAAATAAGATAGAATAAGATAATGTAAACAAGATGGTTCAGAAACCTTGTTGTCTCCGCAGATGGTAGTTTGTTATGACTCTGTAAGTATTGTTATGAGAAACTCATATTCCAGTTTTTCCTTGTATTTTGCTCTGTATAACTGTGTAAGATGACGCGGTCCTAACGTGTCATCCCCTTAACCCTGTATGTTACTATAAGAAAGGCTTGCACTGTGCAATAAACAGAATTGGCTTTCAATCATAATGCTGCGTGGTCTGAGTCATTCTAAGGGGCCCTTATCAGATAATCTACATATGCCTCAGGTGGTACACTGGCCCCGTGGCTTCGGCCTGACCTGACACTTACTACCCTGGGGGGGACACCCAACAATTTTGGCGTCAGTTTGTGGGATTTGCAGTGAGTAAGTATGAGTGCTTTTACCATGCTTTCCTTCTGTGAATTTGAACCTAAATTTAGTCTGGTAATAGGTGTTGATAATATATGATAAAGGGTTAAAGGGGTTCCTGTGGTTGAAGCACAGGTTTGCGGAGGTTATAGTCCTGCCGGCAGTTGTGATACCCCTCCAGACAGGTAATCAGTCCTGTGCTGGGATACGACAGGTATTGTGAGTCCTGTCTGTGATAAGCGCGCAAGAAATATATGAATGCCAGTTGACAGAGAGCTTTTAAGATAAGCTCCTCCGGGCAAAGTTGGCAGAGTGAGTGAGTCTCACGTGTGTTAAAGTTTCCCATATTCATTCCCATAATAGAGTTTTGTTACCCACCTGAAGCTCATGTTGATATCTGATGCTTGCTTTGCTTTGTTTTGTTTTTGTTTTTTTATGCTGTGCGTAGAAAATATTAAGTGGCTATGCATGTTATTATTGTGGCTATTATTGTGTTGAGAAATGGGAACTGCTTATAGATAAGATTGCACAGAGAAAATTACATGTATAAGGTAAAAGAAAAGGAGAGTTAATAGTTTCTGCAAAAGACAGAAATATTTTTAAAACACTGTCAGTGAGTACTGCTGTGTGATAAATAAAGAAATCTCTGTGTTAAAGAATGTAGCAGGCAAAGAAGGGGGGCCACCACTGAGCGCGCACATAGATCAGAAGAAAAAAAAAAGAGAGAAGAAACGGTTACAGCAGCTCTGTTTGTAAGACTTTTGTTTGCTTGCAGTAATGAAAAGGAAATTTAGGAAATTGTGTATATTGAGATGCATAATGTGTGATGGTCTGTAGGTTCTCACTGTGGTATGTGTAACAGATTTGCTTTGGACAAAGAACAGAATGTATTATTTGAAAATGATTGTCTCAAGCCGTGCAAAACTGGCCATTTTGCGGGGTTTCGGAAAAAAAAAAGAATACATTTTGTACTTGGTGACAGGTTAATTTGGTAAATTTTATATGTATGTCGTACGCTATGAAATAGATGCTTTTCTGAGAAAGGAAAAAAGGGAGTGAATCTCTGGTATGCGAGATGGAATGAGCGTGTGTGTTTGTATCGCTGTAAAAAACTGTTTCTTTCTGTTTCCCTGCTGGGAAATCAGACGTTTTAAGAAGATATCTTGTAATGTTATTTTATATACCTGTATTTTAAAGTCACCAGCATGTTTTAAGTATGTGGTATTCATATGCAGTTTTAGTTTTAAGTGATAATTGTTTTGCGGCATGTAAAGATATGATATTGTTTTTGCAAGTGAAGTAACGGCTTTGAAAGTGGCTTTGAAAGTGCGATGGTGTGTGTGATTTTTTGTCACGCTCTGGTAAATATGAAACTGTTTCTGGTATGATTAATGGGTTAACATATGTTGTATGTGTAAGGTCTGTGCACGGAGTTAGTGCACCTAATGACATATAGTTATAAGCTGTAATTGAAAATTTATCTAAAAGTGCGTCCGTTTTTGTTTGTTTACAGTACATAGGTGAAATTTGTGTGGTAAATCATACAAGCAGCCTAAATTATGGTGGGGAAATATATATGAGATTTACATGATGAATGGTTAGTCCTTAAAGGGACAGTCCACTGTAACAAGGTGTTGCTATTAATGTATTGTCCATGACTTGTTATACAAGCTGCATAGTATAACATATAGGAGAAATTGCATTTGCAAGTTTATTTGTATATTTATGAAGTAGCTGGTTTTATGCTTTCAAAACACAGTTGATTGCAATGGGTTGAATTTTAGATAATAAGAATCTCTCATTATCTTATATTGGTCTGTAAATTCAGAGCTCAGTGCGTAGATGGAGCAATAGAAAATTGTCATTTTCTTATTTAAAGGACCAGTGCAATAACACTGTATTAGTAGTTTGCTAAATATATTTTAAGAGACCTTTCTTTGTATATATTTATTTTAAATTTGCTTTTCAGATAGCAGATATTTCTTTTTGCAGCATAACTTAATTCTCTCTGTAATGCAAACTGAAGTGATAAGTTGTTTACAATTTTAGTGTAGGGATCCGGGAGACTAGCGGACAGAAAAGAAAAAAAAAATACGAGAAAAAACAGAGGAGTGAAAATATTTAAAGGGATACAGGAAAACTGATATAACATCTGAGAATTTAAGGGAATATTTACATAAAAGACAATGAGGTTTACTGTAAGCCTAACACTAGTATATTTCACTGTGTTAGCAGTTTCAATTAAAGATTATTTTTAGTTTGGTTAAAATGTCCCTTTAATTAGCCTGCATCCCACTGTGAGTGCATTCTTATGCTGCTTATGCTTGTTTAGGCTATTTCATGAACGTCAGTATACATTTAATTTTATTATAAGGATCATTGGGAATAATTTAAAAGGGAAATTGTATTAGTATTCTTTTGTAGAAAGCTTATTTTTGTGTTATATGCAATTGATTATATTTGGCTGGAGAGCTGCAGAATGGTGAATATCAAATTATATACAACGTTAAATCCAATAATTTTGTTGTGGTTAAACGAATTAGCATTTATCAAGTTTTAGTGTGAATTTTATATTTTTAAGCAGTAAACAGTGTTTCTCCTTTAAGTAAAAATGAAACTTTGAGCTTGCCTTACTATCTTTGAGAGGAATGATAACACATGTGCATGTTTTGCTTTTCTTTAAAAAAAGTTTCTCTGTTTGGCTTTGTTGCAGAGAGAACGATTTGCACTTTACATTTAAAGCGGCAGTACTGGTGTTCTATGTTATAAAAATGATAACTATAAATTGCTCACTACAAAGAAACAAGTATTTATATTATATTCTGTCACAGAATATAGCTTAAAAATGATAATTTTATTTCTGTGGCTGTCAAACTGTATCTCACAGATATTTCAGAACTCTTTGTTATTTAAAATAACCCCCACTGCGTTCAATAAATAAATGAGATATTATTTAATGAAGTGATTTCAGTGACACTTTAAAATATATCTAGTTATTTGGTTATTAACTAGTCTACCACTATTATTGCAATGACTTTGATTGCTGCTTAACAGCTAAGCCGTGGTCTATAAGGTGTCTACAAATAAACACCCCTAAAACAGATGATGCACATTTTATCTGATTCTACTGCATTTATATAACTTGCTAATTTATCTGATCACAGTTTTAGTTTTATTTATATGGCTTACGTGTATTTTGTCTCTTGGGGTTGTAATGAGATTTATACAGCCTGTGATAAGAGGCAGTCCTCAAAGGCTTAAAAATTAGAATATAAGCCTACCTATGTTTGGTTTAATCTAGGAAGGTTGGTTAACATTAAAAGTCCTATCTGAATAATATCCTACAATGTCCCTTTAACAGTGGCTACCGTGGTTATCTGATCGTTCCCAGATAAGCGCAATTTTATTTGTATAATCTGCAACTAAAGTTTCTTGTGCATCTGCCGTGTTTGTACATAGTGGATGTTTTTAAATGTTTGTAGTGTTCTGAGAGTGTTGCATTCCAGTGAATGTCAGAATATGTGTTGCATTCTAAGTTAATTGTGGTTGTTTGAAATTTGTGTCAGCAGCTAATGTTTTGTTTTGTGAAAGACAAGAACGATTGGTTTTCAATGTTTGTTTGTTATGTTTTTCTCTTTTGTGACTACGTGTGGAAGCGTGCTGTATGGACAACATATTGAATTGTGAAGTGTATTTCATTTTTGCTTGCTATTGAGACTTGTCTCTGCATGAGTGGAGTGCATGATTTGTCGTTCAGTTTCTTGTTATCTTGTGTTTGCGTGTCACATAAGATGTTTCACGCAAACATGGGGGAAGTATTGATGAGTATTGATGAATATCTTTATGTAATGGAGGTGATTGTTTTTAGGAGGTGAACCTAAAACGTTTTGAATCTCCTCGTACAATGTTATTGTCTAACCACCAGCTGTGCCCTCAATTTCCTTGTCTTACCCCTATGCAGGATGCACTACGTCCCTAGGATTGTCTAGAACTTTCCTTCATTGGGAATCTGGCCACGGAAAAGCATCTACCTTGCTGGCCACCCCGGTCGTAGCCTGTACACCCACACCCCACTCCTTTTTTTTCCCTCCCTGGTGGATTAGATCTTTTTATTGTCTTTCTGTCTTTTATTTTGCTCTCATATTTCAGATGCCTAAAATGTTTTATTCTTCTATTTGGTTATTAACATATTTGTATTTGCAGAATGAGAGTATGCTGTCTTCAGAGATTGAAACACACTAACTGAATTATTTTTGAGTTTCCATATTTAGGTAAAATCTGTACAGGCAAAATTCCATAAGTGCACTCTTCAAAAGATTAAAGATTGAAAGCAAGTAAACCTTTAAAGAAAGAAAAGATGAAGATGAAAGACCTTTTGTCAAGCTTGTTTTAACCACCATACTGCAGTAAAAAAAAGTTGCTGAACTGTCTTTGGATTCATTCTTTGCTTTGCATGCTGGTACCAGCCCCAGAACTGGACTCTGGGTAATCCATGACTGTTTCCTCTGATGTGTGTCTTCAGGACATAAAGACTATCCTTCTCTGGACTGTGCCTTACCGCTCGATATGGAGGTCCTGTTATGCTGTTGCAGGGTCAACCAATTAAATTAGGGGAGTATTGTTTTAACTCAATTCCTTATATTGCTTGTTTTGTATTCTCTTGTATTTGTTTTATTTTTATTGATCATATTGGGTATAAGACATCATATGCTTCATTGGTATTAGTGCACATGGTAGTTTATGTGCTTAACAAAGTAACCCTTTAGATAAATTTAACTGTAAACTTCGCAGTATTGTACTCTATTGAATGGCCCACTGAGTATAGAAAATATGTTTAAGGAAAATGTTACAATATATCATAATATTTTAGACCCTTCACCCTTTAGAACATAAGGAGGACACGTCTAAGCTAGAAGTTTATAGTAAATATACAGAGAAATGTTTGTTCAGGGAATAGCATAATTATAGTTTATGAAAGCAAATGTATTTTTCCCTTTTATTAATTAGTATGGTATCTGCAAAGTGAATTTGGTAATTCCTGATGTTTGTCAAAGAGAGTAATTCTTACCATAAAGATGTGTTTACCTTCAAAAGAACCTGTAGTTTTAAATGATGTTCTGTTTGTATGCTTTCCTCATACAGGAGTGTGAGAGAATTTAGGTTGGAGAATTATAAACATTATAGATAGCAGCCATCCAGAATAAAGCAACACGAGGTTCTTTTATTTTTAGAAGTTCAAAGTGACAGTGTAAAGAAATTCATTTATTTTCATTGACTGTTTTCTTTTTTTCCATTCTTACTACAGGGCAGGCCTTAGCATAAGTTTTAGCATAACCATTCAGGCCCTTGATGAAGTCTGACAGGTTTTCACTTGCGTAGTATTCATGAAGTAACATTTAAAAGTGTATAGGGAAGTTGTAAATTATTCTCTGAGAAATATCAATGTATTTAGTTTGTATTATATATCAACAATGTTTTGTTTGATTTTAAATGACATAGGAGGACAGTGTCGTTTTATTTGGACATAATTGTGATTGTATTGTGGTGTGTACTCATCCTGTACTGTTTCTGTTTGCTTCCTAGACTCCCTGTGACTCGAGTGTTTGCTTGCCATGGGTATCCACTGGTTGCCTTGTCTACCCCATGAACAAACCATCAGATTTCCAGTATCTCCCTGCTGAAGAACCGTGGATAAGCACCCCTACTGCAAATGAACTATTAGAGAACTGTATTATAGCAAAGTGTCAAGGTGCAGCGCTCTCAAATGGACAAAGACTGTTCTTAAAGTGATCAGAGGCCACCTAGAGACAGTTGTGCTGTTGCTATGTCATGCTTTACTGTGGAAAAGGAACTGTTGGACATATTGGGGGGTGCTAGCAATGCAGGTGGAGAAATAAACGATGCAGCGTTGTTTGGGGGTAGATGGGGGGCTGGTTGGGTCTCTGTGCCGGTAGACCGGTAGTTTTGGGAAGGCTGGAAGATAGATGGAAGGTATTGGAGGGACTGTACCTATATGCAGTGACAATTAGCCTATAAAAGTATATCACGACATGCAAATATTTTTCTCTTTAGTATTCTCACAGAGTTCTGTTACCATAATATAAGGCTTTACTAATTTCCTATGCCAGTCTATTTTTATGTTATTCTGTTAGAATAAAAGGATGGTATGTTAGGGGTAATATGAACCTGATGGCAGCCATCTTGTTCTTCGCAGCCATCTTGTTTCTCGCAGCCATTTTGTAATGAATAGACTTTATTATACTGGGTTATCATGTAGTGAGAACTATATGCATGCTGTGATAGTTTCCTTAGCTGTTCGGCCTTACCACTGTACCCTGGCCCGACGCCCAGAAATAAGATAGAATAAGATAATGTAAACAAGATGGTTCAGAAACCTTGTTGTCTCCACAGATGGTAGTTTGTTATGACTCTGTAAGTATTGTTGTGAGAAACTCATATTCCAGTTTTTCCTTGTATTTTGCTCTGTATAACTGTGTAAGATGACGCGGTCCTAACGTGTCATCCCCTTAACCCTGTATGTTACTATAAGAAATGCTTGCACTGTGCAATAAACAGAATTGGCTTTCGATCATAATGCTGCTTGGTCTGAGTCATTCTAAGGGGCCCTTATCAGATAATCTACATATGCCTCAGGTGGTACACTGGCCCCGTGGCTTCGGCCTGACCTGACACTTACCCCCTGGGGGGGACACCTAACAACTTCAATATCAGACATGAGTATATTTTTAATAATCATATTAATAAATAATTTATACTTCTTATCTTAAAATCCATTTAAAAATAGCATTTGGTTATTTCCCTTTATTCATATAAAACCACAGCATATCTCATATTCAGTACACCTCCCATTGGGGCAACCACACGTGTACTCGCTATATGCCTGGAAAATAAAGAAACAGATTATTAAAATTGGTCATATTAAATCCTTAAAAACATCTTATGTTTAAAAGAAAAATACATAGGTCAAAGCATATTGAAATCTGGATTCCTAGGTTTTCAGCTATTCATATTTAACATTTGAGTAACTCCTTATATTCATACAAAATATAGCAGATTAAGCATTGTTTTATAGTATTTAAATTATGCAGGCTGTAGTTTAAAAATGAATTTAATGGCTGCAATGCAAACCATGTGCTTTTGCCTGGTCAAACTTGGATTGTCTAGAATTTGTGGATTTTGCATTCTCTTTCTTTACTACTCAATGCAGCATTTAAAAGTATAAGGATAATAACAATAAGGATATTAAAACAGCATAGAAATTAAAGAAACACAATAAGTAGCTAATGAGAGAGCTAACTTATAACTCCAAGAAAAAAGAGACCAATCAGAGAAGGAATAGTGTCCATAAACTGTCCAATAAGCAGCCAAACCTCCTCTTTCTTTTTGCTGCTCAACTGAGATAAGTGTTAAAAAAATATGTCTCTATATTAAACTTGGTTTTGTTTAATTATATGTGTTTTATTTCTATTTTAGCTGTTAAGTTTGAATTCTATACTGTGACATTTCGTTTGATTATTTGTTTGCCTCCGTTTTTTGGTTTTGTCCGTTTTTTATAAAGACTCTTTTATTTAGCTTCAAGGTACTTGTTTGACCATTTTATTGCCTTCTAAATTCCCCCCTTTACCTCCACTTGTATTCCGTTTTCTGTTTCTTTTATTTTCTCTGACATCCGTTTGTTACTTACTTGAATGTCTCTCAGCTCTAGCCTGTACATTCCTCCATTTCTGTATAACACTCCGGTCGCCATTTTGTGGGCTGGACTTTGCTTTCCCGCCCCCTGACTCTGACAAAGCTGTTTGCAGTTCAGTCAGGGATTCCCTCAGACCGATCCTGTGCTGCCATCTCCTGTCAGACATTTAGTTGAGGAAATTACAGACATATTTCTGAACGGTTTTTAAGTCACTGTTGCCATCTTGTGGTATTTGTTTATATTAACTTTGTGTAAAAAATTTGGTTTACCTATTTTTTAAAAAAAAAATCTGTGTGAATTTTGTTATCATAACATTGTTAAAACAACTTTATTCACATTATTATTTAATTTATTATTTACATCCTCATAGCATTAAGTTTTAGTAAACTTTTATTTTATTAACACAAAATTTTTTATATATATTTTTAAAATGTCTGAAAACCCAGAATGTACTCCTCCTTTAACAGCACAGACTGTTCAGACTATGATTGATTCTTCAATGAACAATCTTTTTAACAAAATGTCTTCATTAATGGGCATTAAAGAAACTAAAAAATGTTTAAAGAGAAAAAATCCTTCTATTTCTGTAATTGCCAGTAAAAAACTTGTTACAAAATCTCGTCAGCTTTTGTCTGACACCGTAATTCCTTGCAGCAAGGGAACAAAAAATGCTGTCAAAAGAACCCTGATTCCCAAGTGTAACCAAATGGGATATGCTAGCCTAAGTCCAATATTAAAAGAAAATGTAAAAAATGTTGAAAAATCATCTTCGGATTATAACAGGATGGTAGTTATACAGATATCAATTCAGATTCTATTTATGTTGATTCTGAAAACTCAGATTATACCCCTGCTACTAAAAACATTAAAAAAATGCATAAAAAATTAAGAGATTTTATTGAGGAGGAAACAGAATTCACTGATTGCCTGGGTATTCCAAGATTTAATCCTGATGAGCTACATCATCCCCGCTCGGCGGAATGGTGTCCCACTATTGGGGTGACAAAATTCATTGATTTCCAACTTAGGAAACCTTTAAAGAAGCAGACGCGCAATAAAATGAGGGCGGAATGTCCTCGCTCCTTACTCCCTAAAAAGGCATCAATTACCCCTGAGGTTGATCCTAAAATCCTTAAGTTTATTGGTGCTCCAGGTTACAAAGTAAAAAAGGGGATTGACAGATCCTGGAAAATCTGTCAGGACAAATTGTTAGATTCCATAGGTCCCTTGACTAAGTTATTTGAATTATCAGAACAGGGTGTTGCAGAGGATGCCCCCCTTGACCCGTATGTCGTTAGAGAATGGGTCCAAAGGCTCCTATGCTTTATAGGTAATACAAATGCCGCCATGACTTTAGAAAGACGACGAAATATATTGTGAAAAATTGACCCAAAAATATCAGATTTCGCTTCTAATGATATATCCCCTGATGATAATGGGTTGTTATTTGGTGACTCTTATTTGAAAGAGCTCAATCAATATGTAAATACCTTTTCTAATCTCAACAAGGTTAAAACCTCCGTTAAAAAGATATTTTACCCTAATCAGAGTTTCTCTGACAGGGCTGGGAGAGGCAGAGGCCGCTTTCCCGGCCGTCAACCATACCTATCCAGGTCTCATTATAACCAGTCCCATCAACCCCATTATTCTACCCAATATCAGTCTCAATTCAACAGAAGTTTCCAAGAGCCTTCAGCCACATCAGCATTTTTCCCAGCAAAAGGACACCCATGGAACTAAAGAGGCTTCAGGGGTAGATCAAGATCAAGACAAGCTCCAGGTAAGATTATTGGTTCCTTCTCAGGTTCTTTCTTCCCAAAACAGAATTGGTGGCAGAATTGCTTTGTTTGCCCAGAACTGGGCTTCAATCACTTCGGATCCTTGGGTTCTTCAAGCTGTATCAGGGATTTACATAGAATTTATTTCCCTTCCCATTCAAATAAAATTTCCACAACCAATTCATTTTTCCCAAAAAGACAAAATTCTGGTTCAAAACAAAATTTCTTCCCTTTTTTCCAAAAAAGCTATCCTTCCGGTCCCTCATCCTCAAAACTTTTATTTGAGCAATCTTTTTCTTGTCAAAAAGAAAAACAACCATTTCAGACCTGTCATAAATCTAAAATCTTTAAATGCTTACGTTGTTTACCATCATTTCAAGATGGAGGGCATTAATTTATTAAGAGAATGCCTAAGAGAAAACGATTGGCTAGTTCGTTTAGATCTCACAGACGCTTACTTAACCGTGCCAATCGCTCAAGAGCATTGGAAATTTTTAACTTTCCGTTGGGAAGATCAATTTTGGAATTTCACCTGTCTTCCCTTCGGCCTATCCTCTGCTCCTTGGATTTTCACAAAATTACTCAAACCTGTGATAGCTTGTTTAAGACTTTGAGGTGTTCGTCTAATAATCTATTTGGACAACATCCTTATTATGGACCAGAATTTTCTCTCACTCCAAAACCATCTGTCTTCCACAATCTCCCTTCTGGAATCTCTAGGTTTCATAGTAAACAAACAGAAATCAATTTTATCCCCTACCAAATCCTTAGTTTTCTTAGGTTTCAAGATAGATACAATTCTTTCTACTTTGAGTCTTCCATTAGACAAAGTGAAGAATATAAAGAAAGAGATTTCCAAAACCTTATCCAAAGAGTCAGTTCCTATCAGAACTATAGCCAGGATAGTAGGGTTACTATCATCCTCTATTCAGGCTATATTTCCTGCCCCTCTTCATTATCGCGAACTTCAAAGATTGAAAATCCTTCATTTGAGAAAAGGTTTTTCCTACTCTCATTTGATTCCCATATCTCCAGAAGCGAAAGAAGAACTTTCCTGGTAGCTTTCTCATTTAGAAGCCTGGAACGGAAGAGCCATTTTTGGCAAAACGCCGGATTTCATCATCGAATCCGATGCCAGTCTTTCAGACTGGGGAGCTCGTTGCTGCCCTTCCATCACAGGTGGCAAATGGACTCTGGAAGAGAAATGCTTTCATATAAATTGTTTAGAATTATTGGCTGGCTCGTTTGCAGTCAAGAGTTTTGCAAGGTCTTCTTCTCCAGTTTCTATTCTCCTGAGTATGGACAATATTTCTGCGGTGCAGTATCTCAATTGTTTGGGAGGCACCAAGTCCAGGGACCTGTCCAACATCACCAAAGATTTTATTCATCTTTGTTTGGACAGGAACATTTCAGTCAGAGCAGAATATATTCCAGGACAATCGGATTCAGCTGCGGACTGGGGATCTCGTCATTTGACAGACTTCAGCGATTGGAAGTTGGACAGGAGTCTTTTTCTCTCTCTCCAATCTCTCAGGGGTCCCTTTTGTTTGGATCTATTTGCATCCAGGACCAATTTTCAGATTCTTCCTTATTTCAGCTGGCGTCCGGACCCAGAAGCAGCTGCCATAGATGCTTTTCTCCATCCATGGCCGCGTCAGGGGGTTTATGCGTTTCCTCCCTTCTCGATGATTCCGAGGACAATTTCAATTGTTCACAGGGATCTCCTATGTCTAACGATTGTGACCCCCCTTTGGCCGACACAGTCATGGTATCCATCCCTTTTGCAGATGTCCATCGATCTCCCAATTCTTTTTCCTTGTCCTCCCCATCTTCTCACAGATCCGGAGGGCAATTATCACGATCTAGTCCTTCAAGGTTCTCTTCTCCTAGTAGCATGGACGATCTCAGGGGACCCTGGGCTCTCCAAGGCCTTTCGGCTGGAACAAGATCCCTCATTCAGGAATCTTGGACCCCAGGTACTCGTTGATGCTACTTTGCCGCTTGGTCTAAATGGTCTGGCTGGTGCTTGCAAAGGAATCTGGATCCATTTTCTTAAGATTTAACTGACATTATTAATTATTTATCTCACCTTTTTTATTTAGGTTTAGCTTATAGAACTATTAATGTTCATCGCTCAGCCATTTCTGCAAGACATAATTTGATTAATAATGTTTCTGTTGGTAAACACCCTTTGGTTTGTAGGATCCTCAAAGCCATGAAACTAAAACGACCTCCAGTCCCTAAACATGAATTTTTCTGGGATGTGGATTTAATATTTTCTCTTTTTAAATCTTGGCCAGATAATATTTCACTATCCTTAAAACAACTCACAGCTAAACTCGCCACTTTTCTTTGTCTAATTTCTTTCAGAAGAGTTTCTGATGTTAAAGCCCTAGATTGGAATTCTAAACGTTTCTCCCCGGAAGGTGTTACCTTTTTCATTTTACGAAGAACTAAAACTCTTTCCACATCTATCTTTTACCCTTACCTTCCTTCTGAACCTTCCCTTTGTGTGGTTGAATGTTTGAAATCTTATGAATCCAGAACTTTACCTTTTAGAAAACCTTCTAATAACCAACTTCTGATATCTTTTATTCCCCCTCATGCTTCTGTCTCTTCTACTTCCATAGCGAGATGGGTTAAATAGGTTATGAAAGAAGCTGGGATTGATATTTCTTTCTCAGCTCATTCAGTTAGAGGTTCTGCTGCTTCTAAAGCCTTTCTGAAATCTGCTCCTCTTCAGCGGATTTTGGATGCAGCAGATTGGTCTTCAGACTCTACTTTTAAGCAATTTTATTTCAGACCCATTCAACATGCCTCGCTTTCCTTATTCTCTTAAGTGTTATTATCTTTCATTATGGTGCTTTAAACTTGCAAAATAGGAGTCTCTGGTCTTGTAATAAAATTCCGATTATCCTAGTATTATGAAGGTATAATCTAGATATTATTAAAGACACAGAGACAAGTATTTTCCCTCCTCATTTTTGTATATGATACCCTCCCACTTAAATTATATGTTATTATTATATATTTTTTGTTTTGACAGTCTCCATCTGAAAGAAAACCGTTTATGATATCAGGATTCTTACCTTCTGTTCAAGAGGATTTCCACCTTCCGAACATTCCTGGATCAACTTCATCTTCGGCAGTCAAGTTCGACTCGACCAAGTTTTTCTTCAATCAATCTTTCAACTGTTATTTGTTCATCTTAATTTGTTGTTTGGGACTTGTTGTTTTCTTCATGGTTTTAAATTTTTTTCCCTTTGAGAGCATCAATCAAGAAAGAGGAGGCTTGGCTGCTTACTGGACAGTTTATGGACACTATTCCTTCTCTGATTGGTCTCTTTTTTCTTGGAGTTATAAGTTAGCTCTCTCATTAGCTACTTATTGTGTTTCTTTAATTTCTATGCAGTTTTAATATCCTTGTTGTTATTATCCTTATACTTTTAAATGCTGCATTGAGTAGTAAAGAAAGAGAATGCAAAATACTCGTCTCTGTGTCTTTAATAAAATCTAGATTATACCTTCATAATACTAGGATAATCGGAATTCAAACACAATAGGGGTCCCTTAACATCTTTGCATACCTTTAGGCCATGTCTGTTTATTTACAGGGTCTGATAAGTTATTATTATCTTGGGCAGGAAATCAACTTCAAACAGAGCAGCCACATGGTGACATCTTCTTTCAAAATAACTGCCTGATCTGATTAGACCACATGTCTTTTCTTTGATCTCACCTGAATGCATGCATTGTAATCAGGAAAGGGAATCCTCACGCTTGATCCAAGATTTATAATATACAAAATATACATGGCCATTTCTTTCATTACTTTGAAATCAATTTCTTTTGATGATTGGGACACAAGCTTATGTTGTATCTTGTGTACTCAAAAGTGGGTGCTAAATTACACAATGACATTTGAAGTTTTACAAATAAAGGCCTAGATTTAGAGTTGGGCGGTAGCCGTGAAAACCAGCGTTAGAGGCTCCTAACGCTGGTTTTGGGCTACCGCCGGTATTTGGAGTCAGTCAGGAAAGGGTCTAACGCTCACTTTCCAGCCGCGACTTTTCCATACCGCAGATCCCCTTACGTCAATTGCGTATCCTATCTTTTCAATGGGATCTTTCTAACGCCGGTATTTAGAGTCGTGTCTGAAGTGAGCGTTAGAAATCTAACGACAAAACTCCAGCCGCAGAAAAAAGTCAGTAGTTAAGAGCTTTCTGGGCTAACGCCGGTTTATAAAGCTCTTAACTACTGTGCTCTAAAGTACACTAACACCCATAAACTACCTATGTACCCCTAAACCGAGGTCCCCCCACATCGACGCCACTATATTTAAATTTTTTAACCCCTAATCTTCCGCTCCGTACACTGCCGCCAACTACGTTATCCCTATGTACCCCTAATCTGCTGCCCCTAACACCGCCGACCCCTATATTATATTTATTAACCCCTAATCTGCCGCCCCCGCTATCGCTGACCCCTGCATATTATTATTAACCCCTAATCTGCCGCTCCGTACACCACCGCCACCTACATTATAGCTATGTACCCCTAATCTGCTGACCCTAACACCGCCGACCCCTATATTATATTTATTAACCCCTAATCTGCCCCCCTCAATGTCGCCTCCACCTGCCTACACTTATTAACCCCTAATCTGCCGAGCGGACCGCACCGCTACTATAATAAAGTTATTAACCCCTAATCCGCCTCACTCCCGCCTCAATAACCCTATGATAAATAGTATTAACCCCTAATCTGCCCTCCCTAACATCGCCGACACCTAACTTCAATTATTAACCCTGAATCTTGCCGCTACTGTAATAAATGGATTAACCCCTAAAGCTAAGTCTAACCCTAACACTAACACCCCCCTAAATTAAATATAATTTAAATCTAACGAAATAAATTAACTCTTATTAAATAAATTATTCCTATTTAAAGCTAAATACTTACCTGTAAAATAAACCCTAATATAGCTACACTATAAATTATAATTATATTATAGCTATTTTAGGATTTATATTTATTTTACAGGTAACTTTGTATTTATTTTAACCAGGTACAATAGCTATTAAATAGTTAAGAACTATTTAATAGCTAAAATAGTTAAAATAATTACAAAATTACCTGTAAAATAAATCCTAACCTAAGTTACAATTAAACCTAACACTACACTATCAATAAATTAATTAAATAAAATACCTACAATTACCTACAATTAAACGTAACACTACACTATCAATAAATAAATTAAATACAATTTCTACAAATAAATACAATGAAATAAACTAACTAAAGTACAAAAAATAAAAAAGAACTAAGTTACAAAAAATAAAAAATATTTACAAACATTAGAAAAATATTACAACAATTTTAAACTAATTACACCTACTCTAAGCCCCCTAATAAAATAACAAAGCCCCCCAAAATAAAAAAATGCCCTACCCTATTCTAAATTAAAAAAGTTCAAAGCTCTTTTACCTTACCAGCCCTGAACAGGGCCCTTTGCGGGGCATGCCCCAAAGAATTCAGCTCTTTTGCCTGTAAAAAAAACACATACAATACCCCCCCCCAACATTACAACCCACCACCCACATACCCCTAATCTAACCCAAACCCCCCTTAAATAAACCTAACACTAAGCCCCAGAAGATCTTCCTACCTTATCTTCACCCTGCCAGGTTCACCGATCCGTCCTCGGAAGTCTTGATCCAAGCCTCGGAAGTGTTGATCCAAGCCCAAGCGGGGGGCTGAAGAGTGACGTCCATCCTCGGGCTGAAGTCTGGATCCAAGCGGCGACTGAAGAAATCCATCATCGGGCTGAAGTCGGAAGTCCATCATCGGGATGAAGTCTTCTATCAAGCAGAATCTTTAATCTTCTTTCTTCCGGAGCAGAGCGGAGCCATCTTGTTCCCAGCCGACGCAGATCCATCCTCTTCTAACGATGCCTACTAGCCGAATGACGGTTCCTTTAAATGACGTCATCCAAGATGGCGTCCGTCGAATTCCGATTGGCTGATAGGATTCTATCAGCCAATCGGAATTAAGGTAGGAAAATTCTGATTGGCTGATGGAATCAGCCAATCAGATTCAAGTTCAATCCGATTGGCTGATCCGATCAGCCAATCAGATTGAGCTCGCATTCTATTGGCTGTTCCGATCAGCCAATAGAATGCGAGCTCAATCTGATTGGCTGATTCCATCAGCCAATCAGAATTTTCCTACCTTAATTCCGATTGGCTGATAGAATCCTATCAGCCAATCGGAATTCGACGGACGCCACCTTAGATGACGTCATTTAAAGGAACCGTTATTCGGCTAGTAGGCGTCGTTAGAAGAGGATGGATCCGCGTCGGCTGGGAACAAGATGGCTCCGCTCCGCTCCGGAAGAAAGAAGATTGAAGATGCTGCTTGATAGAAGACTTCATCCCGATGATGGACTTCCGACTTCAGCCGATGATGGATTTCTTCAGTCGCCGCTTGGATCCAGACTTCAGCCCGAGGATGGACGTCACTCTTCAGCCCCCCGCTTGGGCTTGGATCAAGACTTCCGAGGACGGATCGGTGAACCTGGCAGGGTGAAGATAAGGTAGGAAGATCTTCAGGGGCTTAGTGTTAGGTTTATTTAAGGGGGGTTTGGGTTAGATTAGGGGTATGTGGGTGGTGGGTTGTAATGTTGGGGGGGGGTATTGTATGTGTTTTTTTTACAGGCAAAAGAGCTGAATTCTTTGGGGCATGCCCCGCAAAGGGCCCTGTTCAGGGCTGGTAAGGTAAAAGAGCTTTGAACTTTTTTAATTTAGAATAGGGTAGGGCATTTTTTTATTTTGGGGGGCTTTGTTATTTTATTAGGGGGCTTAGAGTAGGTGTAATTAGTTTAAAATTGTTGTAATATTTTTCTAATGTTTGTAAATATTTTTTTATTTTTTGTAACTTAGTTCTTTTTTATTTTTTGTACTTTAGTTAGTTTATTTAATTGTATTTATTTGTAGGTATTGTATTTAATTAATTTATTGATAGTTGATTAGCTTTAAATAGGAATAATTTATTTAATAAGAGTTAATTTATTTCGTTAGATTTAAATTATATTTAACTTAGGGGGGTGTTAGTGTTAGGGTTAGACTAAGCTTTAGGGGTTAATCCATTTATTACCGTAGCGGCGAGATTCGGTCGGCAGATTAGGGGTTAATAATTGAAGTTAGGTGTCGGTGATGTTAGGGAGGGCAGATTAGGGGTTAATACTATTTCTTATAGGGTTATTGAGGCGGGAGTGAGGCGGATTAGGGGTTAATAACTTTATTATAATAGCGGCGCGGTCCGGTCGGCAGATTAGGGGTTAATAAGTGTAGGCAGGTGGAGGCGACGTTGTGGGAGGCAGATTAGGGGTTAATAAATATAATATAGGGGTCGGCGATGTTAGGGGCAGCAGATTAGGGGTACATAGGGATAATGTAAGTAGCGGCGGTTTACGGAGCGGCAGATTAGGGGTTAATAATAATATGCAGGGGTCAGCGATAGCGGGGGCGGCAGATTAGGGGTTAATAAGTGTAAGGTTAGGGGTGTTTAGACTCGGGGTTCATGTTAGAGTGTTAGGTGCAGACGTAGGAAGTGTTTCCCCATAGAAAACAATGGGGCTGCGTTAGGAGCTGAACGCGGCTTTTTTGCAGGTGTTAGGTTTTTTTTCAGCTCAAATGGCCCCATTGTTTTCTATGGGGGAATCGTGCACGAGCACGTTTTTGAAGCTGGCCGCTTCCGTAAGCACCGCTGGTATCTAGAGTTGCAGTGGCGTTAAATTATGCTCTACGCTCCTTTTTGGAGCCTAACGCACTGAAAACCCAGCCATTCTGTGAACTCTAAATACCAGCGGTATTTAAAAGGTGAGGCCAGAAAAAAGCACGCGTAGCTAACGCACCCCTTTGGCCGCAAAACTCTAAATCTAGGCGAAAATGAATTATTTGGTGTATACAACCATCTATATATATATATTAAATAATAATATGTATATATACATTATTCAATCACATTCATAGATCGTCTGACATGATGTTGAAGCTCTAGAGTATGTGAGTACCCTTCTTTGCCTTTTTAAACATTTTAATAATCACAGAATTTCACTATATGTGTTTTTCCTTTTCTCCCTGAGGTTCACCAGCAAATAACCACAGTGATTACCTACCCTGGGACGTTTTTCATTTATCCTTTTGTTCACTATCACATTTGCTTGTTTTTTTATTTTATATATATATAAATATATATATATATATATATATATATATATATGTATATATATATATATATATATATATATATATATATATATATATATATATATACAGTTTGTCAGTCACTAAATGCAAACCCATTTTGTCAAGATTCTGAAGCTAGACTACAAAGAGAACATTTGTTACCCAACAAGAAAATAGAAGCTTCAAATGATTCTTTAACTCATCACTTAATGAGATTAGATCTTTTCAAATTAGATATACCTGTTACCTAGATCACAGGAAACCCTGTGGACAGCAGGCAAAGGTCTGAACTCATGTTTGAAGCTCAGGATCTTTAGGAAAGCAGTTAATTTACACTATGTATGTATAAACAAGACACTGTAATTCCTGCGACTCTTGAATACACAAACCTTGTCTGGAAAGGTGATAGCTCAGATTCCAGCATATGGGAGGCTAAGTCTTATATGAAATGACTTGTGCATAAGTTTCATATAGTTAAAATACTCAGATTGTATTAAAATTCTCTCTCTCTCTCTCTCTCTCTCTCTCTCTCTCTCTATATATATATATATATATATATATATATTATATATATATATATATATATATATATATATATATATATATATATATATATATATATATATATATATATATATATATACTGGTCTGGGAGATATACCTTATACCTGATATACTACATTAGATAAATGTCTGCTGTATTGAGTGGGTAGCTGTATTGGTGAATTTAAAATGTTTGACTGTGTCAGAATAAAACTACAACTTTTTTTTTTCTTTGTTTCAGGAATCTGGTGTGAAAATGAGGTTCCAAATATGACTAGTAGATACTGGTATATAAATTCCTATGTATGTAGTTTTATGTACTCAAAATTAAGGGGATATCCACAGATAGGCAATGTATTCCTACTAGATGGAGTAAAATCACATATATATACATTATTTCTATAATGATATTAATAACTACAGAATTACACCAGACTGCTACTGTAAGGTGTATAATGAAATAGGAATATCTAAATATGTTTTCCACACAGTATCACAAATAATCGGGATTAAAAACAAAGTAATCCCTAGTCTGCTCATATACTGTGGGTCAACAGTGGTTGAATTATACAGTCTCTATGTATAGGAAAACAATATTGTAATTGTAGTTAAACAAGTAGCTGTAAATCTTGCAGAGATATAGAAGAGGTTACTGTCTCTTTAAGTATGAGTATTGTAAGATAGCTGTTCAATTCATATGTTCAATTCCACAAACTGAGACTCGAAAGGTAAAAAGTTAATCAGAATGAATAGCAGTGACTTAAGTTAAACTTGAAACCTGTTTAGTTTTAACTTGCTTTTACAGATTCAGACACAGCAGATGTATTAGATAAATGATTAAAACAGAATGATTTCAATTAACATATAGTTCAGGTCAGGTAAGTAAATATGTGCAGTAAGTAAAATACAAACAGGGATTTAGCATAGCATAAACACAGAGCAGACTGAAATATGTATTTTAGAGAATCTTACTTTAAATAGTCCTTAGCTGGTGCTGTAGAATTTACTTACTGACCACAGCTGCTGTAAAGGAGTTGTTTGCTGATGAGCTCGGAGTAACACACCACAGATCTGAGACAATAGGAACCTGTAGAAATTATAGTGATAATGGTAAATGCAATCCTTATGTGGCAGGGTAAAGTTCATTAAACATCAGAGAAGTTGAAATGAAACTTGAGACAAATGCAGATGAAATAACTGGAGCATACAAGTTTGCAAAGCAGGCAATACTTAGCTTGTAAACTGTTAGAGGAAGAGCATGAGCTGCAGCTGTAGTAGTTCCTTTGAGAGGCTTAGAGTTTCTGCAGGAATCTGCAGGCTGAATCACACCTGTTGATCCAAATACTAAGCAAGGTAGGTAAGGGGGAGGAGAGTTTTATAGTGAGGAATTAAAGGGACAGAGTATATGCAGCAAATTCATGACAGAACCCCCTCGTCAAGGAGCCACTCTGTGGCTCAAGGCTTAGGTCGATCCGGATGCCTTCAATGGAATAAAGAGACGAGCCTGGGGGCCGTGACATTGGTCAAGGGCTCCTATGAATCCTCCTCATGACTGAAACCCTTCCAACAGATCAGGTACTGGAGGACGTTTTGATAGTATCTGGAATCCAATATTGTCTGAACTTCATATTCAGGGAAATGAGACTCAGAGAGGGACTCAGGAGGCCTGGCAGCTGTAGACCTGAGTGGAGTATATGGCTTGATCAGAGATACATGAAAAGATGGGTGTATGCGCAAAGAAGAAGGGAGATCCAAGGTAACTGCATTAGAGTTAATGACCTTGATGATTTTGTACGGACACATAAAGAGTACAGAAAATTTCTTACTTGGGACATGAAGGTTGAGATGTTTTGAAGAGAGGCACACATAGTCTCCAACCTTGTACTGTGGGGCTTGTCGCCTTCTAAGGTCATAGTATCTTTTCTGGATACCTTGAGCATTCAGTAGGTTTTGTTGAATAAGAGTGAAACCTTGCGCAAGTTCATTAACAGTATCATTCACAAGCGGAGAAGGAGTCTCTTGTCTAGGTTATAGATGGTATCTAGGATGAAATCCATAATTGGCGTAGAAGGGTGAAAATTTAGTGGAAGCGTTAACTGAATTGTTGTACGCAAACTCCGCTGTAGGGAGAAGTGAAAACCAATTGTCTTGTAATTAAGTACAATGACATCGAAGATATTGCTCTAATGTTTGATTTGTTCTCTCAGTCTGCCCATTTGTTTGGGGGTGATAAGCTGTACTGAGCCTTAATTTTATTTTCAATGCAGAACATAATTGGGTCCAGAAGTGAGAGGTAAATTGAGAGCCTCTATCAGAGGTTATTGTGTCTGGAAGGCCATGATACTTTACAATATTATGAAGGAAGAGTGTTACAGTTTCAGCTGCTGTTGGTAAGGAATGCAAAGGAATAAAATGTGCCATTTTAGAGAAGTGATCCACCACAACAACTACAACAGTATAGTTATTGGAGGGAGGCAGTTCAACAATGAAATTGATGGCTATATCTTTCCAGGGTCTGTTAGGGATAGGTAAGGACATTAAAAGACCAAATGGTTTGTTTTTCATAGGTTTATTTATGGTTCAAGTTAAACAAGTTTTTATGTAATTTGAGACATATGCAGTCATTTTAGGCCACCAGAAATCTCTTTGGAGGATCTCACATGTCCTGTGGAGGCCTGGGTGTCCTGATACTACGGAGTCATGAGCTGTTGAAGTTATTTCTTCACGTAAATCCTCTGGAACATATAACTGTTTTTCATGATAGAGTAACCCATCTTCACCTCTCTTGAGTAGGTCTGTTGGTAGATCTTGATCTTTTTCTTGTGAGTTACAAAATAGTGTTATAACTTCAGAATAACTGCCTTGGTGATGGATGGATAGTCAGGTTTTGGATCTTTTCTGGACAAAGAATCTGCCTTCCCGTTTTTGCTACCGGGTCTATAAGTAATCATAAACTCAAATCTTGAAAAGAAAAGACTCCACCTAAGTTGACAGGATGATAAAGTCTTATTTGTTTTAAGGTACTCAAGGTTTTTGTGATCGGTGTAGAATAAAATAGAATGTTTTGTTCCTTCAAGTAGATGTCTCCAAACTTCCAAGGAACTCTTTATGGATAATAATTCCTTTTCACCAATGGGGTAATTAATCTCTGAGGAATTCATTATCCTTGAGTAGTATGCAACTGGGTGAACTATATCATTTGGTGTTTGTCGTTGTGATAGAATGGCCCCAATGGCATATTCTGAGGCATCAACCTCAAGTATGTATTGATACTCAGAGTTAGGAAATTGTAGAATTGGTGCATTAATAAAACATTTCTTCAACCTTTAGAAGGCTGCTTCAGCATGTGAGGTCCAGATGAATCTACGGTGGTTACCTGTCAGAGACGTCAAAGGTTTTACAATGGCAGAAAAACCTTGGATAAACCTCCTATAAAAGTTGGCGAACCCTAGAAATCGTTGAACCTCTTTTTTGTTCTTAGGTACCAGCCAAGATGTTATTGCATCAACTTTCTTAGATGCCATCTTTATACCAGATGTTGAAATCTGGTATCCAAGGAAAGAGATGATATTAGTGTTAAATATGCATTTTTTTTATTTTAGCGTATAGTGAATGTTGTCTGAGACTTTGTAAAACAGTTCTGATGTGTTGTGTGTGTTGTTGTTGATCTTTGGAATAGATTAAAATATCATCCAGATATATGACCATACTTATATCAAGTAAATCTCGAAAGAGGTCGTTAATAAAGCACTGAAAAGTGGCAGGGGCATTACTCAACCCAAAGGGCATGACTAAATACTCGAACAGGCCATACCTTGTTTGAAATGCCGTTAACCAATCATGACCGGATTTTATCCTAATAAGGTTCTAGGCCCCTCTGAGCTCGAGCTTGGTAAATATCTTAGCACCTTGGAGTCTCTCAATAATCTCAGGGAGAAGAGGTAAAGGATATCTTTTTTTCTTTGTACAATTGTTAAGTTCCCTATAGTCTATTATTGGGCGTAAAGTACCATCATTATTGCGAACAAAGAAAATGCCAGCCCCAGCTGGGGAGGTGGAAGGCCTAATGAAACCCTTTCTGAGAGTCTCCTCTAGATAGTCCTTAAGATGTAATAGCTCTGGCTCAGAGAGGGGGTATATGAATATGTGCCCATAAGGAATTTTGCTATCAGGGATGAGTTCAATAGGGCAGTCGTAGGGTCTAAGCCTGAGTTTTGTCAAATACGTCAGAGAAATCACTATAACAATCGGGGATAGATTGTGTTGTTGTTTGTAATATGTTGAAAAACAAGTGTTCTTACAAAAGATAGAGTTAAAATCAATCTGAGAGGTGTTCCAATCAATACCAGGTTGGTGGGTTTGTAACCATCTCAGACCAAGGACCAGTGGAAAGAGGAGAAGCAATAACGTCAAACGATAAAAACTCAGTATGACTAAAAGAAGTAGTAACTTTTATAGGTATAGTGTGGTGAGTAATGGGACCAGAGGAAATAAAGGAACCATCAATCACATGAATTGTGAGTGCATTTTCCTTTTTTATTAAAGTTATGTTGTACATTTGTGTATATTTTATATCAATAAAGTTTCCAAGTGTTTTGGAATCAATCATTGCCTGTGTCATTGTTCTTTGGGAATCCCACTGTAAGGAGAGAGGAATACTACAATGACTAATTGTATTGCTATGGGTAGTACAACTCATGTCAGTATTAAGTACAATACCCTTCTGTTTAGGCAGAATATGACAATCTTTTACTCCATGATCCTTCGAAGCACAATTGATGCACAACTTCTCCTCATCTTTTCCTCTGGTTTGAGGGGTCCTTTCGTGAAGGCTATATCCATAGGTTCCTCCTGATTCCTATATGGTGAGTGGAAATAGCCAGAGGGTTGATACTTCCTCTAAGAGAGATCAGAAGAACTTTTTTCATGCTTTCTTTCACGGATACACCAATCAATACTGACAGCAAGTGTCATCAGAGATTCTAAAGATGGAGGAAGGTCAGCTCTGGCGAGTTCATCTTTCACTGTTTCAGATAAACCCTTGCGAAACTGGTATTTGAGAGCTGCCTCATTCCAGAGTGTGTCAGGTGCCCATCTCTTAAAGTCGGTTACATAATCTTCCGCTTGTCTTTTATTCTGTTTTTGGGTCCTTAAAGCGTTTTCTGCAGTACTCTGCTTATTTTTGTCTTCGTACAGCAGACATTTTCTCAAAAAACTAATTCAAAGAATCCAGAATGGGGTCATTGGATTCATAGTAGTTAGTTGCCCAAGACTTGGCTTCACCTTTAAGGTGTGAAATAACTGTTAGAACTTTGTCTCTCTCCGTGGGGTAAGACTTAGGTTTCAGGGAGAAATACAAAGTACAGGAATTTTTAAAGTCTCTGAATTGTGTTCTATCACCTGAGAACCTTTCAGGTGGGCAAACCTGGGGTTCAGGTGTAGTGTCAGAAAAATTAGGTTTATTCCTATTTTCTTTAATAAAGGTCCTGAGAATTTGGTTCTCAGATTGAATTTCTCTAAATCCTTCAATCAGTATATCCATGTTTTGAGATAGAGCTGTGACATGGTTAGTGAGTTCTGTCAACTCCATTTTACGTGTAATTTTTTTTTTTTAGAATGAAATAGGAATATCAAAATATATTTTCCACACAGTATCACAAATAATCAGGATTAAAAACAAAGTAATCCCTAGTCTGCTCATATACTGTGGGTCAACAGAGGTTTAATTATACAGTCTCTAGGTATAGGAAAACAATATTGTAATTGTAGTTAAACAAGTAGCTGTAAATCTTACAGAGATATAGAAGAGGTTACTGTCTCTTTTAGTATGAGTATCGTAAGATAGCTCTTCAATTCATATGTTCAATTCCACAAACTGAGACTCAAAAGATAAAAAGTTAATCAGAATGAGCAGTGACTTAAGTTAAACTTGAAACCTGTTTAGTTTTAACTTGCTTTTACAGATTCAGACACAGCAGATGTATTAGATGAATGATTAAAACAGAATGACTTCAATTAGCATATAGTTCAGGTCAGGTAAGTAAATATGTGCAGTAAGTAAAATGCAAACAGGGATTTAGCATAACATAAACACAGAGCAGACTGAAATATGTATTTTAGAGAATCTTACTTTAAATAGTCCTTAGCTGGTGCTGTAGAATTTACTTACTGACCACAGCTGCTGTAAAGGAGTTGTTTGCTGATGAGCTGGGAGTAACACACCACAGATCTGAGACAATAGGAACCTGTAGAAATTATAGTGATAATGGTAAATGCAATCCTTATGTGGCAGGGTAAAGTTCATTAAACACCAGAGAAGTTGAAATGAAACTTGAGACAAATGCAGATGAAATAACTGGAGCATACAAGTTTGCAAAGCAGGCAATACTTAGCTTGTAAACTGTGAGAGGAAGAGTATGTGCTGCAGCTGTAGTAGTTCCTTTGAGAGGCTTAGGCCTAGATTTGGAGTTTTGCGTTAGAAGGGGTGCGTTAGCTACGCATGCTTTTTTTTGGCCGCACCTTTTAAATACCGCTGGTATTTAGAGTTCACAGAATGGCTGCGTTTTCAGTGCGTTAGGCTCCAAAAAGGGAGCGTAGAGCATAATTTACCACCACTGCAACTCTCAATACCAGCGGTGCTTATGGACGCGGCCAGCTTCAAAAACGTGCTCATGCACGATTCCCCCATAGGAAACAATGGGACAGTTTGAGCTGAAAAAAACCTGCAAAAAAGCAGCGTTCAGCTCCTAACGCAGCCCCATTGTTTCCTATGGGGAAACACTTCCTAAGTCTGCACCTAACACCCTAACATGTACCCCGAGTCTAAACACCCCTAGCCTTACACTTATTAACCCCTAATCTGC
This sequence comes from Bombina bombina, assembly GCF_027579735.1. Taxonomy (NCBI): domain Eukaryota; kingdom Metazoa; phylum Chordata; class Amphibia; order Anura; family Bombinatoridae; genus Bombina; species Bombina bombina. Next base: position 1,068,971,274 of record NC_069500.1, read on the forward strand.
CGCCCCCGCTATCGCTGACCCCTGCATATTATTTTTAACCCCTAATCTGCCGCTCCGTACACCGCCGCAACCTACATTATAGTTATGAACCCCTAATCTGCTGCCCCTTAACACCGCCGACCCCTATATTATATTTATTAACCCCTAATCTGCCCCCCACAACGTGGCCGCCAGCTACCTACAATTATTAACCCCTAATCTGCCGACCGGACCTCACCGCTACTATAATAAAGTTATTAACCCCTAATCCGCCTCACTCCCGCCTCAATAACCCTATAAGAAATAGTATTAACCCCTAATCTGCCCTCCCTAACATCGCCGACACCTAACTTCAATTATTAACCCCTAATCTGCCGACCGGACCTCGCCGCTACTCTAATATATTTATTAACCCCTAAAGCTAAGTCTAACCTTAACCCTAACACCCCCCCTAAGTTAAATATAATTTTATTCTAACGAAATAAATTAACTCTTATTAAATAAATTATTCCTATTTAAAGCTAAATACTTACCTGTAAAATAAATCCTAATATATTATAATTATATTGTAGCTATTTTAAGATTTATATTTATTTTACAGGCAACTTTGTATTTATTTTAACCAGGTACAATAGCTATTAAATAGTTAATAACTATTTAATAGCTACCGAGTTAAAATAATTACAAAATTAACTGTAAAATAAATCCTAACCTAAGTTACAATTAAACCTAACAGTACACTAGCAATAAATTAATTAAATAAAATACCTACAATTAAATACAAATAACCTAACACTACACTATCAATAAATTAATTAAATACAATACCTACGAATAAATACAATTAAATAAACTAAACTAAAGTACAAAAAATAAAAAAGAACTAAGTTACAAAAAATAAAAAAATATTTACAAACATTAGAAAAATATTACAACAAATTTAAACTAATTACACCTACTCTAAGCCCCCTAATAAAATAACAAAGCCCCCCAAAATAAAAAAATTCCCCCTACCCTATTCTAAAATTAAAATAGAAAAGCTCTTTTACCTTACCAGACCTTAAAAGGGCCATTTGCGGGGCATGCCCCAAAGAATTCAGCTCTTTTGCCTGGAAAAAAACATACAATACCCCCCCAACATTACAACCCACCACCCACATACCCCTAATCTAACCCAAACCCCCCTTAAATAAACCTAACACAAAGCCTCTGAAGATCTTCCTAACTTATCTTCACCACACCGGGTATCAGCAATCAGTCCAGGCTCCGTTGTCTTGATCCAAGCCCAAGCGGGGGGCTGAAGACATCCATCCTTCGGCTGAAGTCTTGATCCAAGCGGGCAGAAGAGGACATCCGGACCAGCAAACATCTGATAAGAACAGCCAATAGAATGCAAGCTCAATCTGATTGGCTGATTGGATCAGCCAATCGGATTGAACTTGAATCTGATTGGCTGATTCCATTAGCCAATCAGAATTTTCCTACCTTAATTCCGATTGGCTGATAGAATCCTAGCAGCCAATCGGAATTCGAGGGACGCCATCTTGGATGACGTCCCTTAAAGGAATCTTCATTCGTCGTCTAGTCGTCGGAAGAAGAGGATGGATCCGCGCTGGAGGTCTTCAAGATGGAGCCGATCGTCATCGGATGGAAGAACATAGAAGATGCGGCTTGGATGAAGATGTTTGCCTGTCCGGATCTACTCTTCTGCCCGAAGATGGAATTCTTCAGCCGCCGCTTGGATCAAGACTTCAGCCGGAGGATGGACGTCACTCTTCAGCCCCCGCTTGGGCTTGGATCAAGACTTCGGAGGCTCTTCTGGACAGATTGGGACCCGGTGTAGTGAAGACAAAGTAGGGAGATCTTCAGGGGCTTAGTGTTAGGTTTATTTAAGGGGGGTTTGGGTTAGATTAGGGGTATGTGGGTGGTGGGTTGTAATGTTGGGGGGGTATTGTATGTTTTTTTTTTACAGGCAAAAGAGCTGAATTCTTTGGGGTATGCCCCGCAAAGGGCCCTTTTAAGGTTTGGTAAGGTAAAAGAGCTTTTCTATTTTAATTTTAGAATAGGGTAGGACATTTTTTTATTTTGGGGGTCTTTGTTATTTTATTAGGGGGCTTAGAGTAGGTGTAATTAGTTTAAAATTGTTGTAATATTTTTCTAATGTTTGTAAATATTTTTTTATTTTTTGTAACTTAGTTCTTTTTTATTTTTTGTACTTTAATTAGTTTATTTAATTGTATTTATTTGTAGGTATTGTATTTAATTAATTTATTGATAGTGTAGTGTTAGGTTTAATTGTAGATAATTGTAGGTATTGTATTTAATTAATTTATTGATAGTGTAGTGTTAGGTTTAATTGTAACTTAGGTTAGGATTTATTTTACAGGTAATTTTGTAATTATTTTAACTAGGTAGCTATTAAATAGTTCTTAACTATTTAATAGCTATTGTACCTGGTTAAAATAATTACAAAGTTGCCTGTAAAATAAATATTAATCCTAAAATAGCTACAATATAATTATAATTTATATTGTAGCTATATTAGGGTTTATTTTACAGGTAAGTATTTAGCTTTAAATAGGAATAATTTATTTAATAAGAGTTAATTTATTTTGTTAGATTTAAATTATATTTAACTTAGGGGGGTGTTAGGGTTAGGGTTAGAATTAGCTTTAGGGGTTAAAAAATTTATTAGAGTAGCGGTGAGGTCCGGTCAGCAGATTAGGGGTTAATGCTTGAAGTTAGGTGTCGGCGATGTTAGGGAGGGAAGATTAGGGGTTAATACTATTTATTATAGGGTTATTGAGGCGGGAGTGAGGTGGATTAGGGGTTAATACATTTATTATAGTAGCGGTGAGGTCCAGTCGGCAGATTAGGGGTTAATAAGTGTAGACAGGTGGAGGCGACGTTGGGTTCGGCAGATTAGGGGTTAATAAATATAATATAGGGGTCGGCGGTGTTAGGGGCAGCAGATTAGGGGTACATAGGGATAACGTAGGTGGCGGCGGTGTGCGGTCGGCAGATTATGGGTTGAAAAATGTGGGGGGGCCTCGGTTTAAGGGTACATAGGGAGTTTATGGGTGTTAGTGTACTTTAGAGCACAGTAGTTAAGAGCTTTATGAACCGGTGTTAGCCCAGAAAGCTCTTAACTCCTGACTTTTTGCTGCAGCTGGAGTTTTGTCGTTAGATTTCTAATGCTCACTTCAGCCACGACTCTAAATACCGGCGTTAGAAAGATCCCATTGAAAAGATAGGATACGCAATTGACGTAAGGGGATCTGCGGTATGGAAAATTCGCGGCTGGAAAGTGAGCGTTAGACCCTTTCCTGACTGACTCCAAATACCAGCGGGCGGTAAAAACCAGCGTTAGGAGCCTCTAACGCTGGTTTTGACGGCTACCGCCAAACTCTAAATCTAGGCGTATGAGTTTCTGCAGGAATCTGCAGGCTGAATCATACCTGTTGATCCAAATACTAACGCCTAGATTTAGAGTTTTGTCGGTAAAGACCCTTAAGACAACGCTGGTATTTAGAGTTGTCTGAGTGGCTGCGTTAGCCTCAGAAAAGTGAGCGTTGAGCATAATTTACCTTCCCTTAAACTCTCAATACCAGCATTGCCTACGGTAGCGGTAAGCTGGAAAAACGTGCTTGTGCACGATATCCCCATAGGATACAATGGGGCTGAGCTGGCTGGAAAAAATACTAACACCTGCAAAAAAGCAGTGTGTAGCTCCTAGCGCAGCCCCATTGTTTCCTATGGGGAAACACTCTCTAAGTCTACACCTAACACCCTAAGATGAACCCAGAGTCTAAACACCCTTAACCTTACACTTATTAACCCCTAATTTGCCGCCCACACTATCGCTGACACCTGCATTATATTATTAACCCCTAATCTGCCGCTCCGGACACCGCCGCAACCTACATTATCCCTATGAACCCCTAATCTTCTGCCCCTAACATTGCCGACACCTATATTATATTTATTACCCCCTAATATGCCCCCCCCCAATGTCGCCGCCACCTACCTACACTTATTAACCCCTAATCTGCCGACCGGACATTGCCGCCACTATAATAAATGTATTAACCCCTAAACCGCCACACTCCCGCCTCGCAAACACTATAATAAATTTTATTAACCCCTAATCTGCCCTCCCTAACCTAGCCGCCACCTACCTACAATTATTAACCCCTAATCTCCCGCCCCAACGTCGCCGCTACTATAATAGTTATTAACCCCTAAACCTAACTCTAACCCTAACACCCCCTAACTTAAATATAATTTTAATTAAACGAAATAATATTCCTATAATTAAATAAATTATTCCTATTTAAAACGAAATACTTACCTATAAAATAAACCCTAATATAGCTACAAAATAACTAATAATTACATTGTAGCTATTTTAGGATTTATATTTATTTTACAGGCAACTTTGTATTTATTTTAACTAGGTACAATAGCTATTAAATAGTTAATAACTATTTAATAGCTACCTAGTTAAAATAAGTACAAAATTACCTGTAAAATAAATCCTAACCTAAGTTACAAATACACCTAGCACTACACTATAATTAAATTAATTAAATAAATTAACTACAATTAGCTAAACTAAAATACAATTAAATAAACTAATCTATAATACAAAAAAACACACTAAATTACAAAAAATAAAAAAAATTACAAGAAGTTTAAACTAATTACACCTAATTAGTGATGTCCCGAACTGTTCGCCCGCGAACGGTTCACAGCGAACATAGGTTGTTCGCGTTCGCGTTTGTGGGCGAACACATGGCGATGTTCGATCCGCCCCTATGTGTCATCATTGTGGAAACTTTGACCCTTTATGTCACAGCCGCCTGACACATTAGAGCCAATCAACATCAGACACTCCCTCACAGACACTCCCAGCTACTCGGAATCCGCCATTTTAGACTCATAATGACCTTGCTTTTTTAATGAGAGGACGTGTTGTGTTTTTGCTCCTGACATTAATAGGAAAAACATAGCTAGGCTAGTGTATTTACAGTCCAGAAGGACTCCACTCATCTCTGCTGCAAGCACAGCACCCCAAAAAGCCCTTTTTAGGGCTATATTTCGTGCCGTTTTTTTTTTTTTTTTTTATTAGCATTTGTCTGGCTTTCAGCTGTGTGTTTAAAGCTCACAGCATATGCTGTGACTACTGCCACCACTGATATCTCCCTAACAACATTAGTTTAAATTTAACTACCCCAAAAATATAATTATTTTTCTAGTGTAATTTTTTTTCATTTTCTATCAGGCCAGTGTCACACAGCATATACTCTGGTTCATTGCTCTGTGCCAGCCAGCAGCCAGCAGTGTTAATATCCGTTTATAACATTATTTTTAATTTAAAAAAAAAACACAAAAAAATATTTTTCTAGTGTAATCTAATTACATTTACTATCATGCCTGTGTCTGTCAGGCTCACTCAGCATTAATATACCTCTTTTTTTTCAGTCTTTTGGTTAATTGGTCTGTGCCAGGCAGCCACCCAGCACTCATATCTATTTTTCTTTCACCTTAATTTTAATATAAAAAAAAAAAAAGTTTAAATTTGTTTGCTAGTGTAATCTAATATAATTTTCTATCCGGCCTGTGTGTTTTGCTGACATAGAGAGCCTACTGTGTTTACTTGCTGCCCTCCCTAGTCTATGAGCCACGACTCATATGTGTTTAACCTTTTTTTAATTCCCCCCCCCCAAAAAAAATAATTTCAATCATTTTTCTAGTGTAATCTAATAGTATTTTCTATCAGGCGTGTGTGTATCCGACATACAGAGCCTACTGTTTTTAATAGCTGCCCTTCCAAGGCTATCAGCCACGACTCATATGTATGTGCTTAACCTTTTTCTTAAAATTTCCAAAAAAAAGTCTTTAAATCATTATGCTAGTGTAATCTAATTGTATTTTCTATCAGGCCTGTGTCTAACTGTCTATCTGACTTACACAGCATACTGTTGTTATAATTGCTGCCCTACGTAGCAGCCAGCCAGTGCAACCACTCATAGAGTCATATGTGCATTGCACTTCTTAACATAATTTTAATATTAAAATCTAAAATTTTAAAATATTTTGCTAGTGTAATGTAACTTAATTTTCTATCAGTCCTGTGTTTTTGTCACTTACACAGCATACTGTGTTAAATTGCTGCCCTACCTACCATCCACGACTCATATCTGCCAGCCTGTCTGCCAGGCCCAAGTAGCCAATTAGTGGCACCAATCACAATTCTTGTAACAGTAATAAAAAAAAAAAAATATATAATTTTTTGGACTGCAAATATTCAGTCTCCTAGGGCCATTGAATTTCATTTACCTCCTGCCTGCCACTGCCAGCCTTTTGTGCCAGGCCGTCTAGCCAACTATTTACACCAATCATAATTGTTGTCACAGTCAGACAGTATAGTTATTAATTTAAATGAAAAAAATTTTTAGTGTTGATCTTAACCCTCAGTTTGCTCGTGCCTTTGAATTGCACTTTTCTACAGCCTTCCAAGCCTGTGTGCCAGGCCTACTTAAAAAATATTTACAACAATCATATTTGTTGTGACAGTATTCTAATAATTAAAAATTAAAATTTTTGGTAATAGTTGCTGTGATTTGAATCCTCAGTTTGCTGGTGCCATTGAATAGCACTTTCCTCCTGCCTTGCAGCCTGCTGTGAGCCAGGCCCACCTAGCCAATTGTTGTCAGCAATCATATTTCTGTTAACAGTATTGCAAAAATTGTCAATCATCACTGTTTAGACTGTCAGTAATTAGTCTCCTAGTGTCCTTGAATTGCATCTCCCTCCTGCCTGCCATCCTTTTGTGCCATGCCGTCTTGCCAACTATTTACACCAATCCTAATTTTTTGTCACAGTATAGTTACTAATTAAAATTAAAAAAATCTTTATTGTTGATGATCTTAACCCTCAGTTTGCTTGTGCCTTTGAATTGCACTTTTCTACAGCCTTCCAAGCCTGTGTGCCAGGCCTACTTAAAAAATATTTACACCAATCATATTTGTTGTGACAGTATTCTAATAATTAAAAATTTAAATTTTTGGTAATAGTTGCTGTGATTTAAATCGTCAGTTTGCTGGTGCCATTGAATAGCACTTTCCTCCTGCCTTGCAGCCTGCTGTGAGCCAGGCCCACCTAGCCAATTGTTGTCAGCAATCATATTTCTGTTAACAGTATTGCAAAAATTGTCAATCATCACTGTTTAGACTGTCAGTAATCAGTCTCCTAGTTTCCTTGAATTGCATCTCCCTCCTGCCTGCCATCCTTTTGTGCCAGGCCGTCTTGCCAACTATTTACACCAATCCAAATATTTTGTCACAGTATAGTTACTAATTAAAATTAAAAAAATCTTTATTGTTGATGATCTTAATCCTCAGTTTGCTCATGCCTTTGAATTTCACTTTTCTACAGCCTTCCAAGCCTGTGTGCCAGGCCTACTTAAAAAATATTTACACCAATCATATTTGTTGTGACAGTATTCTAATAATTAAAAATTAAAATTTTTGGTAATAGTTGCTGTGATTTGAATCCTCAGTTTGCTGGTGCCATTGAATAGCACTTTCCTCCTGCCTTGCAGCCTGCTGTGAGCCAGGCCCACCTAGCCAATTGTTGTCAGCAATCATATTTCTGTTAACAGTATTGCAAAAATTGTCAATCATCACTGTTTAGACTGTCAGTAATCAGTCTCCTAGTGTCCTTGAATTGCATCTCCCTCCTGCCTGCCATCCTTTTGTGCCAGGCCGTCTTGCCAACTATTTACACCAATCCAAATTTTTTGTCACCGTATAGTTACTAATTACAATTAAAAAAATCTTTATTGTTGATGATCTTAACCCTCAGTTTGCTCGTGCCTTTGAATTGCACTTTTCTACAGCCTTCCAAGCCTGTGTGCCAGGCCTACTTAAAAAATATTTACAACAATCATATTTGTTGTGACAGTATTCTAATAATTAAAAATTAAAATTTTTGGTAATAGTTGCTGTGATTTGAATCCTCAGTTTGCTGGTGCCATTGAATAGCACTTTCCTCCTGCCTTGCAGCCTGCTGTGAGCCAGGCCCACCTAGCCAATTGTTGTCAGCAATCATATTTCTGTTAACAGTATTGCAAAAATTGTCAATCATCACTGTTTAGACTGTCAGTAATCAGTCTCCTAGTGTCCTTGAATTGCATCTCCCTCCTGCCTGCCATCCTTTTGTGCCAGGCCATCCTTTTGTGCCAGGCCGTCTTGCCAACTATTTACACCAATCCAAATATTTTGTCACAGTATAGTTACTAATTACAATTAAAAAAATCTTTATTGTTGATGATCTTAACCCTCAGTTTGCTCGTGCCTTTGAATTGCACTTTTCTACAGCCTTCCAAGCCTGTGTGCCAGGCCTACTTAAAAAATATTTACACCAATCATATTTGTTGTGACAGTATTCTAATAATTAAAAATTAAATTTTTTGGTAATAGTTGCTGTGATTTGAATCGTCAGTTTGCTGGTGCCATTGAATAACACTTTCCTCCTGCCTTGCAGCCTGCTGTGAGCCAGGCCCACCTAGCCAATTGTTGTCAGCAATCATATTTCTGTTAACAGTATTGCAAAAATTGTCAATCATCACTGTTTAGACTGTCAGTAATCAGTCTCCTAGTGTCCTTGAATTGCATCTCCCTCCTGCCTGCCATCCTTTTGTGCCAGGCCGTCTTGCCAACTATTTACACCAATCCTAATTTTTTGTCACAGTATAGTTACTAATTACAATTAAAAAAATCTTTATTGTTGATGATCTTAATCCTCAGTTTGCTCGTGCCCTAGAATAGCACTTTTCTACAGCCTTCCAAGCCTGTGTGCCAGGCCTACTTAAAAAAATATTTACACCAATCATATTTGTTGTGACAGTATTCTAATAATTAAAAATTAAAATTTTTGGTAATAGTTGCTGTGATTTGAAACCTCAGTTTGCTGGTGCCATTGAATAGCACTTTCCTCCTGCCTTGTAGCCTGCTGTGAGCCAGGCCCACCTAGCCAATTGTTGTCAGCAATCATATTTCTTTTAACAGTATTGCAAAAATTGTCAATCATCACTGTTTTGACTCTAATTAATCAGTCTCCTAGTGTCCTTGAATTGCATCTCCCTCCTGTCTGCCATCCTTTTGTGCCAGGCCGTCTTGCCAACTATTTACACCAATCCTAATTGTTGTCACAGTATAGTTACTAATTAAAATAAAAAAAAAATCTTGATTGTTGATCTTAATCCTCATTTTGCTTGTGCCATTGAATTGCACTTTTCTACTGCCTGCCAGCCTGTGTGCCAGGCCCAACTATCCAATTAGTGCTAGCAATCATATTTCTTTTAACAGTATTGCAAAATTTGTCAATCAACACTGTTTTGACTGTCAATCTGCAGTCTACTAGTGCCCTTGAATTGCATTTTCCTCCTGCCTGTCTGCCTGTGTGCCAGTCCCAACTAGCCAATTAGTGCCACCACTCATATTTATTGTAACAGGATTGGAATTTTTGTTAATCATAACTGTTTTGACTGTGATTCTTCAGTCTCCTAGTGCCATTGAATTGCAGTTTCCTTTCTCCCAGCGTGTGTGCCAGACAGGCTCATTTGCCAAATAGTGCCAAACAATCATATTTGTTGCCACAGTACTAGTAATATTTCAAAAAATTAACAATTTGTGATTTTTAAAACATCTGTCTTTTTTGTTGTTGTCAGTCTCACAGCGTATACTGTGCCCACTTTGACAGTGCCACCACTCAATTGGTGTAATAGTATTGTTAGTGTCCATTTTAAAAAAAATGACAGGCAGAGGCAGGCCACCCCGCAGGTTCCGTGGTCGTGGTCGTGGTGCTGTGATTCCTTTAGACCCTACAAATATGCACATTGTTCAGATGCCGGGTGCCAGGGGGGATGCAAAAACTTCTGAGGAGGACCTAGTTGAATGGCTAACACAGGAAACCCAATCTTCTTCAGCTTCCGCTGCTAGTCCTCCTAACCTTGACGCACCATCTAAGTCCAGCTGTGCTTTGGGCAGGTCTCAAGTGACCAGTGCCACTCCGCCGCCTGTCGCCACCACCAACACTAGCACCACAGCCGCTTCACTTGATCTGTCACAGGAGTTATTGACACATCATTTTGAAGAAATGAGTGATGCGCAACCATCATTGACAGAGGATGTAGATAATAGTGATCAGTCTCAGTCAGGCAGCATTACCGACATGGAGGTACGGTGTGATGATGATGATGATGTTGTACCCGCTGCTGCTTCCTTTCTTGATGTTTCAGATACAAGTGAAGCGGTTGATGATGATGTGTCGGTGGATGTCACGTGGGTGCCTGCTAGAAGAGAAGAAGAAGAGGGGGAATGTTCAGATGGGGAGACAGAGAGGAGGAGGAGGAGGAGGAGGAGACGATTTGGAAGCACGGGGAGGTCGTCTCAAGGAGCTAGTGGCACAGTCAGACAGCATGCATCGTCACCAGGGGTCAGCCAGACAGCCCGCCGACGCCCATCAATGCATGCTGTTGCCACCACCAGAATGCCATCATCGCAGAGCTCAGCAGTGTGGCATTTGTTTTGTGTGTCTGCCTCTGACAACAGCGATGCCATTTGCAACCTGTGCCAAAAGAAACTGAGTCGTGGGAAGTCCAACAGCCACCTAGGTACAACTGCTTTGCGAAGGCACATGGTCTCCCATCACAAAGGCCGATGGGAAGAACACATGAGTAGAAGCAGCACACAAAGTGAAAGCCGCCCTCCTCCTCCTGCTCCAACATCTTCAGCCACGTCAACCAGTGCTGTCCTCCTTGCCCCCTCTAAACCATCCTCCACTTAGTCTCTCTTACGTAGCAGTTCCTGGTTATCTGCCAACAGTCAGGTGTCTGTCAAGGACATGTTTGAGCGTAAGAAGCCAATTTCTCAAAGTCACCCCCTTGCCCGGCGTCTGACAGCTGGCTTGTCTGAACTCTTAGCCCACCAGCTTTTACCATACAAGCTGGTGGAGTCTGATGCTTTCAAAAAATTTGTATCTATTGGGACACCGCAGTGGAAGGTACCTGGCAGAAATTTATTTTCACAAAAGGCAATCCCAAACCTGTACTCTGTTGTGAGAAAGGAAGTTATGGCATGTCTGGCACACAGCGTTGGGGCAAGGGTCCATATGACCACGAATAGCTGGTCTGCAAAGCATGGTCAGGGCAGGTATATCACCTACACTGCGCATTGGGTAAACCTGCTGACTTCTGAGAAGCATGGAATGCGTGGCTCTGCAGAAGAGTTGGTGACACCGCCACGACTTGCAGGCAGGCCTGCTGCTACCTCCTCTACTCCTCCTACTCCATCCTCTTCCATAACCTCTTCCTCAGCTGAGTCCTCTTCAACTTCTGCGTCTTGCTCCACATCTATGGCACCCCCCCAGCTCCCCAGGTACTATGCTAAATCCCGGGTACGGCAGTGTCACGCCGTCTTGGGGTTGACCTGCCTGAAAGCGGAGAGTCACACCGCACCAGCACTCCTGACCGCCCTGAATGCACAGGTGGATCAGTGGCTGACTCCGCACCAACTGGAGATTGACAAGGCTGTTTCTGACAATGGAAGTAATTTGGTGGCGGCATTGAAATTGGGCAAGTTGACACATGTGCTGTGCATGGCACATGTGTGTAATCTGATTGTACAACGATTTGTCCATAAGTACCCAGGCTTACAGGACGTCCTGAAGCAGGCCAGGAAGGTGTGTGGCCATTTCAGGCATTCCTACACGGCCATGGCGCACTTGTCTGATATCCAGCATCGAAACAACCTGCCAGTGAGGCGCTTGATTTGCGACAGCCCGACACGGTGGAATTCAACACTCCTAATGTTTGACCGCCTGCTCCAACAAGAAAAAGCTGTTAATGAGTATTTGTATGACCGGGGTGCTAGGCCAGCTTCTGGGGAGCTGGGGATATTTTTGCCAAATTACTGGACGCTCATGCGCAATGCCTGTAGGCTCATGCGTCCTTTTGAGGAGGTGACAAACCTTGTCAGTCGCACCGAAGGCACCATCAGCGACATCATACCATTTGTTTTCTTCCTGGAGCGTGCCCTGCGAAGAGTGCTGGATCAGGCAGTAGATGAGCGTGAAGAGGAAGCGGGAGAGTTGTGGTGTCCATCACCCCCACAAACAGCCGAATCAGCATTGCTTGCTGGACCTGCGGCAATGCAGGAAGAGGATTGTGAGGAAGAGGAGTCAGAGGAGGAATGTGGCTTTGGGGAGGATGAGGAGGAGGAAGACCGAGCACAACAGTCATCCCAGGGTGCTCGTTGTTGTCACCTCTCTGGTACCCGTGGTGTTGTACGTGGCTGGGGGGAAGAAGATACCATCAGTGAGATCAGTGAGGAGGAGGAACGCGATATGATTAGCTCAGCATCCAACCTTGTTCAAATGGGTTCTTTCATGCTGTCGTGCCTGTTGAGGGACCCTCGTATAAAAAAGCTGAAGGAGAACGACCTGTACTGGGTGTCCACGCTCCTCGACCCCCGGTATAAGCATAAAGTGCCTGAAATGTTACCAAATTCCCGCAAGTCGGAAAGGATGGAGCATTTTCATAATAAATTAAAAACTATGCTTTACACAGCGTATAAGGGTGATGTCACAGCACCACGGGAATGTAACAGGGGAAGAGATGATATTAATCCTCCTCCTCCCACGACCACGGCGGCAAGGACCGGGCGCTTTCCTGACGTCTTGTTGATGGAGGACATGCGTACCTTTTTAACTCCCATGCACCATCAGAGCCTTTCGGGATCCAGCCTTAGAGAAAGACTCAACCAACAGGTAGCAGACTACCTAGCTTTAACTGCGGATCTCGACACTCTCAGGAGCGATGGACCCCTTGACTACTGGGTGTGCAGGCTGGACTTGTGGCCTGAGCTATCCCAATTTGCAATGGAACTTCTGGCCTGCCCCGCTTCAAGTGTCCTGTCCGAAAGGACTTTTAGTGCAGCAGGAGGTTTTGTCACTGAGAAGAGAAGTCGCCTAGGTCAAAAAAGCCTTGACTATCTCACTTTTATAATAATGAATGAGGGCTGAATCCCGAAGGGACTGACATTGGGCGATACATTTGAATAAAAAACTACTGATGATGATATGAGCTGGCTTGGGCTACAACTGGTACACAGGCTGGCATTTTTTTTTTGGTTATAAAGACGGAGGACTTGGTTGACTTATCCGCCAACAACTAGTGTTCAAGCCACAAGCTTTTAGGGCACTTTATAAATGTTTTACAAACATCGATTTTTCTGGCCGCTGCTACAGCAGTTGCTACAACAATACCCCAATTTTTCAGTCATTTGTACATTCCTAATTTTTCTGACCTCTGCTGCATCTCTGTGGGTACAAAACTCAAATAAAAAAAATAAGGCACATAACACTAGTGATTAAACTGTTACAAATTGTACAACTTTACACACCACTCATATCCGGTGGACCATTCAATTGAACGCAAAATGCAACAAATTTGAAAGAGTAGGACCGACCAAGCATCTTTATCCGTTTCTTGGTTGCTCTAAATTATCTCCGTGTTCCATCTATGCCATACCTGTACTCTATTGTGCAAAAGGGTGGCATATGTTGTGTTTCATGCTGTTGTGCCTGTTGCGGGTCGTGCCCATGATATAAAAAGGCTGAAGGAGAACGACCTGTAGTAATGGGTGCCCCATCCAGTTTTTAGAAAAATGTTCCTGGTTCCTCTCAATTATCTTTGGGTTTCTAAAATGGATGCCATACCTGTACTCGCTTGTGCAAAAGGATGGCATATGTGGTGGTGTTTCCTGCAGTTGTTTCTGTTGAGGGTGCTGGACCCTCTTATAAAAAAGCTGAAGGAGAACGACCTGGAGTGGGAGTCCAAGCATGGTTTTTGGGGCTATTTCACTTTTACAAACAATTATCTGTGGGTTTCACAAATCAATGCCGTACCAGTACTCTATTGTTCCAAAGTATGCCATATGTTCTCTTTCCTGCTGGTATTTTGTTTGAGGGTCCTGGACACTCTTATAAAAAGGCCTAAGGTGAAAGAGGTGTACTGGGTGTCCACTCATTTTTATTTTCTATTTCTCATTTGACCAAAATTATCTCTGGTTTTGTAAAATCAATGCCGTACCTGTACTCTATTGTTCAAAAGGATGCCATACGTCCTCTTTCCTGCTGGTGTTTTTTTTGAGTGTTCAGGACCCTCTTATAAAAAGGCCTAAGGAGAAAGAGGTGTACTGAGTGTCCATCAAATCATTTTTTTAATTCAAATTTCCATTTGCAAAAAATTATCTATGGGTTTCTAAAATAAATGCCTTTCCTGTACTCTATTGTTCAAAAGTATGCCATATGTCCTCTTTCCTGCTGGTGTTTTTTTTGAGGGTCCAGGACCCTCTTATAAAAATGCCTAAGGAGAAAGAGGTGTACTGGCTGTCCATCGAATCTTTTTTTTTATTCAAATTTCCATTTAAAAAAAAAATTCTATGGGTTTCTAAAATCAATGCCTTTCCTGTACTCTATTGTTCAAAAGGATGCCATATGTCCTCTTTCCTACTGCTGGTTTTGTTGAGTGTCCTGGAGCCTCTGCTAAAAAGGCCTAAGGATAAAGAAGTGTAATGGTTGTCTATTCAATGTTTTTTGAGATTTCCCGGTTGTAACTAATTTTTTCTGTCTTTCAAAAATCAATGCCTTTCCTGTAATCTATTTTTCAAAAGGATGCCATATGTCCTATTTCATGCTGTTCTTTCTGTTGAGGCTCCGGGACACTCTTATAAAAAGGACTAATGATAAAGAAGTGTACTGGGTGTTCAATCAATGTTTTTTTTCTATTTCCCGGGTCATATAACTGATCTCTGTGTTTCTAAAATCAATGCCTTTCCTGTAATCTAATTTACAAAAGTATGCCATATGTCCTCTTTCCTGCTGCTGGTTTTGTTGAGGGTCCTGGAGCCTATGCTTAAAAGGCCTAAGGATAAAGAAGTGTACTGGGTGTCTAATCTATGTTTTTTTAGATTTCATGGTTGCAAAAAATTATCCACGGGTTTCTAAAATCAATGCCTTTCCTGTAATCTATTATTCACAAGGATGCCATATGTACTTTTTAATGCTGTTGTTTCTGTTGAGGCTCCGGGAGCCTCTTAATCTTATTAAAAAGGCCTAATGAAAAATAAGTGTACTGGGTGTATAATCAATGTTTTTTTCTATTTACCGTTTGCAACTAATGATCTCTGTGTTTCTGAAATCAATGCCTTTCCTATAATCATTTTTTCAAAAGGATGCCATATGTCCTCTTTCCTGCTGCTGGTTTTGTCGAGGGTCCTGGAGCCTCTGCTGAGCATAAAAAATTTTTTTTTTTTATTTAACTTGACTTAATAACTGAAGCATGACTTCAGGAGTCAGGTGTGGTCGTAGGTAGTGGTTGTTGTTAGCAGATTATTTTTATTGCAAATTGCAATTGCCACAGCGTGCATAAAATGTGCGTCACTAGTCCAAATTTTAAGGTTTTTTTTCATTCAGGATTAGTTTGTAGACCGGCGCAATATTCGAAATGCAAAAAACAGGTCTCCGTACCCGTTGATATAAGGGGTGACTACTACTGCTTTTACCAGGCTCCTCTTGGATAGCCCCAGAAAGTGTGACTATGAATCCCAAAAAGAAAATTAAATTAAGGTTGAAAACTAACTCCAAAGTAACTTGTAAGACCTGGAGCTCCTCAAACACACGTCCTACCACAACAGCTATAGGCTCCGCCACCCACAAATCTTAACTTTTTCATGCCAATTGATATTGCCACAGCTGGAACAACAGTAAATAACATGTGCGTCACCACAGTCTCCGAAGCTGTTGTCGGATGTATACAAAAACACTGATAAAGTATTCCTTTAGGAGCGCAAAGAGATGGCTACCGGAACACTCCAGGAACTTCACAAGAGTGGCTGTATTGTGTTTCTGGTGATGTTTGAGACATCTGGGTAGTTTACAGGGAGGGCAAAAATCGTCTCCATCTCTGTGCACCACAGGACAGGACGTCCTTGTCATCCATAAGCACATGAAATTGCTGGCATTTTCGTTGCTTCAAGAAGTTCATTTTTTGTGGTGATAGATAGTACAGAATTAAATAAACTTTGGTTTCCTACCATACTCAAGACAATCTTGTATTTCAATATTCGTACTTGCTGTGGGAAACAGTGGCCTGTCCATAACAGGAAGATGATTTAGACAGAAGTAACGAGCTCTACTTGCAGGTGACACATGTTTATCGTCAATCATCAAAGGGGTTGCGTGCAGAATATGGCTGATGGCCCCTTATTCACGTTTGTCCAGAGCCACAACATTTGCAAACAGCCAGAAGAAAGGTTGTTT
Source organism: Bombina bombina (assembly GCF_027579735.1). Taxonomy (NCBI): domain Eukaryota; kingdom Metazoa; phylum Chordata; class Amphibia; order Anura; family Bombinatoridae; genus Bombina; species Bombina bombina. Next base: position 1,068,987,642 of record NC_069500.1, read on the forward strand.
CTCACCAGCCTTAAGTTGAGCTTCATTTACCAAATGCTGATATTCAAAAAAATAGACAAACAGTGCCTTAAATAACACATTTGCAATATGGATTCACCAGAGCAAGGTCATTGCAAGTACTAAGTTCCCACGATAACAAAATTAAAATGCCACAACTATCCAATCTTCACCTTCAGATTATTATTGTCACACTCCATTGTACTCCTATGCCCAGCTCCCTGCTCTTGTTTTTGTTGAGGGTCCTGGAGCCTCTGCTGAAAAGGCCTATGGATAATAAAGTATACTGGGTGTCTGTTCAATGTTTTTTTTTATTTCCCGGTTGCAAGTAATTATCTCAGTGTTTCTAAAATCAATGCCTTTCCTGTAATCTATAATTCAAAAGGATGACATATGTCCTCTTTCATGCTGTTGTTTCAGTTGCGGCTCCGGGACCCTCGTATTAACAAGGCCTGAGGATAAATAAGTGTAACCGGTGTCTAATGAATGTTTTTTTCTAATTTCACGGTTGCAAATAATGATCTGTGGGTTTCTAACATCAATGCCTTTACTGTAATCTTTTATTCAAAAGGATGACATATCTCCTCTTTCATGCTGTGGTTTCGGTTGAGGCTCCGGGACCCTCGTATTAAAAAGGCCTGAGCATAAATAAGTGTCACGGGTGTGTAATCAATTTTTTTTTCTAAATTCACGGTTGCAAATAATGATCTGTGGGTTTCTAAAATCAATGCCTTTACTGTAATCTTTTATTCAAAAGGATGACATATCTCCTCTTTCATGCTGTTGTTTCGGTTGAGGCTCCGGGACCCTCGTATTTAAAAGGCCTGAGCATAAATAAGTGTCACGGCTGTCTAATGAATGTTTTTTTCTAATTTCACGGTTGCAAATAATGATCTGTGGGTTTCTAAAATCAATGCCTTTACTGTAATCTTTTATTCAAAAGGATGACATATCTCCTCTTTCATGCTGTTGTTTCGGTTGAGGCTCCGGGACCCTCGTATTAAAAAGGCCTGAGCATAAATAAGTTCACGGCTGTGTAATCAATGTTTTTTTCTAATTTCACGGTTGCAAATAATGATCTGTGGGTTTCTAAAATCAATGCCTTTACTGTAATCTTTTATTCAAAAAGATGCCATATCTCCTCTTTCATGCTGTTGTTTCGGTTGAGGCTCCGGGACCCTCGTATTAAAAAGGCCTGAGCATAAATAAGTGTCACGGCTGTGTAATCAATGTTTTTTTCTAATTTCACGGTTGCAAATAATGATCTGTGGGTTTCTAAAATCAATGCCTTTACTGTAATCTTTTATTCAAAAGGATGACATATCTCCTCTTTCATGCTGTTGTTTCGGTTGAGGCTCCGGGACCCTCGTATTAAAAAGGCCTGAGGATAAATAATTATGTAACGGGTATCTAATGAATTTTTTTTTTTATTTTATGGGTCATATAAATGATCTCTGGGATTCTAAAATCAATGCCTTTCCTGTAATCTATTATTCAAAAGGATGACAGTACTGCCAAAATACAGCCAATGAAGGGCCTTAGGAAGACTGAGCCAAGGTTGGATTGTAGTATTTGGTTAGGCTAATCATGATGGCCATGTAGACCACCACCACCGAGAGTCCTGGAAGTAACAGGGATGATGAGATGAAAGAGCTAAGAATAGTAGAACTTGAAACAACAGAGTTAGCCATGGGTGTTAGTGCAAAACCGCTTGGCTTTTTTTTGGCTTTGGGTGCGGCTATTCATGCAGGCCATATAGAGCTGACAACATTCGGTGTCGTATCAGCTATTAAACTAATAAGAACAGTACTACCAAAATACAGCCAATGAAGGGCCTTAGGAATACTGAGCCAAGGTTGGATTGTAGTATTTGATTAGGCTAATCATGATGGCCATGTAGACCACCACCACCGAGAGTCCTGGAAGTAACAGGGATGATGAGATGAAAGAGCTAAGAATAGTAGAACTTGAAACAACAGAGTTAACCATGGGTGTTAGTGCAAAACCGCTTGGCTTTTTTTTGGCTTTGGGTGCGGCTATTCATGCAGGCCATATAGAGCTGACAACATTCGGTGTCGTATTAGCTATTAAACTAATAAGAACAGTACTACCAAAATACAGCCAATGAAGGGCCTTAGGAAGACTGGGCCAAGGTTGGATTGTAGTATTTGGTTAGGCTAATCATGATGACCATGTAGACCACCACCACCGAGAGTCCTGGAAGTAACAGGGATGATGAGATGAAAGAGCTAAGAATAGTAGAACTTGAAACAACAGAGTTAGCCATGGGTGTTAGTGCAAAACCGCTTGGCTTGTTTTTGGCTTTGGGTGCGGCTATTCATGCAGGCCATATAGAGCTGACAACATTCGGTGTCGTATCAGCTATTAAACTAATAAGAACAGTACTACCAAAATACAGCCAATGAAGGGCCTTAGGAAGACTGGGCCAAGGTTGGATTGTAGTATTTGGTTAGGCTAATCATGATGGCCATGTAGACCACCACCACCGAGAGTCCTGGAAGTAACAGGGATGATGAGATGAAAGAGCTAAGAATAGTAGAACTTGAAACAACAGAGTTAGCCATGGGTGTTAGTGCAAAACCGCTTGGCTTTTTTTTGGCTTTGGGTGCGGCTATTCATGCAGGCCATATAGAGCTGAAAACATTTGGTGTCGTATTAGCTATTAAACTAATAAGAACAGTACTACCAAAATACAGCCAATGAAGGGCCTTAGGATGACTGGGCCAAGGTTGGATTGTAGTATTTGGTTAGGCTAATCATGATGGCCATGTAGACCACCACCACCGAGAGTCCTGGAAGTAACAGGGATGATGAGATGAAAGAGCTAAGAATAGTAGAACTTGAAACAACAGAGTTAGCCATGGGTGTTAGTGCAAAACCGCTTGGCTTTTTTTGGCTTTGGGTGCGGCTATTCATGCAGGCCATATAGAGCTGAAAACATTCGGTGTCGTATTAGCTATTAAACTAATAAGAACAGTACTACCAAAATACAGCCAATGAAGGGCCTTAGGAAGACTGGGCCAAGGTTGGATTGTAGTATTTGGTTAGGCTAATCATGATGGCCATGTAGACCACCACCACCGAGAGTCCTGGAAGTAACAGGGATGATGAGATGAAAGAGCTAAGAATAGTAGAACTTGAAACAACAGAGTTAGCCATGGGTGTTAGTGCAAAACCGCTTGGCTTTTTTTTGGCTTTGGGTGCGGCTATTCATGCAGGCCATATAGAGCTGAAAACATTCGGTGTCGTATCAGCTATTAAACTAATAAGAACAGTACTACCAAAATAGAGCCAATGAAGGGCCTTAGGAAGACTGGGCCAAGGTTGGATTGTAGTATTTGGTTAGGCTAATCATGATGGCCATGTAGACCACCACCACCGAGAGTCCTGGAAGTAACAGGGATGATGAGATGAAAGAGCTAAGAATAGTAGAACTTGAAACAACAGAGTTAGCCATGGGTGTTAGTGCAAAACCGCTTGGCTTTTTTTTGGCTTTGGGTGTGGCTATTCATGCAGGCCATATAGAGCTGACAACATTCGGTGTCGTATCAGCTATTAAACTAATAAGAACAGTACTACCAAAATACAGCCAATAAAGGGCCTTAGGAAGACTGGGCCAAGGTTGGATTGTAGTATTTGGTTAGGCTAATCATGATGGCCATGTAGACCACCACCACCGAGAGTCCTGGAAGTAACAGGGATGATGAGATGAAAGAGCTAAGAATAGTAGAACTTGAAACAACAGAGTTAGCCATGGGTGTTAGTGCAAAACCGCTTGGCTTTTTTTTGGCTTTGGGTGCGGCTATTCATGCAGGCCATATAGAGCTGAAAACATTCGGTGTCGTATCAGCTATTAAACTAATAAGAACAGTACTACCAAAATACAGCCAATGAAGGGCCTTAGGAAGACTGGACCAAGGTTGGATTGTAGTATTTGGTTAGGCTAATCATGATGGCCATGTAGACCACCACCACCGAGAGTCCTGGAAGTAACAGGGATGATGAGATGAAAGAGCTAAGAATATTAGAACTTGAAACAACAGAGTTAGCCATGGGTGTTAGTGCAAAACCGCTTGGCTTTTTTTTGGCTTTGGGTGCGGCTATTCATGCAGGCCATATAGAGCTGACAACATTCGGTGTCGTATCAGCTATTAAACTAATAAGAACAGTACTACCAAAATACAGCCAATGAAGGGCCTTAGGAAGACTGAGCCAAGGTTGGATTGTAGTATTTGGTTAGGCTAATCATGATGGCCATGTAGACCACCATGTAGTAATAAGAACAGTACTACCAAAATACAGCCAATGAAGGGCCTTAGGAAGACTAAGCCAAGGTTGGATTGTAGTATTTGGTTAGGCTAATCATGATGGCCATGTAGACCACCACCACCGAGAGTCCTGGAAGTAACAGGGATGATGAGATGAAAGTGCTAAGAATAGTACTACTTGAAACAGCAGAGTTAGCCATGGGTGTTAATCCAAGACCGCTTGGATTTATTTTTGTATTGGGTGCAGCTAATCATGCAGGCCATATAGAGCTGACAACATTCGGTGTTGTATCAGCTATAAAAATAATAAGAACTGTACTATCAAAATACAGACAATGAAGGGCCTATGAAGACTGAGCAAAGGTTGGATTGTAGTATTTTGTTCGGCTAATCATGATGGCCATGTAGACCGCCCATAACAGGGATGAAAGTGCTAAGAATAGTACTAATTGAAACGACAGAGTGTTAGTCTAAGACCACTCGGCTTTTTTTGGGGGTTTGGGTGCAGCTAATCATGAAGGCCAGATAGACCTGCCACCATTTGGTGTTGTAACAGGTATGAAAATGCAAAGAACAGTACTACTTAACACAACCTACTTACCATGGGTCCCAGAGCATATGTTTGGTTGTTATATTTTGTAAGGGTAATCATGCAGGCCATATAGACCTCCACCGATAGGGTGAGTATGAGTAACAGCTATTAAAATGCGAAGGACATTACTAATTAACACAACATAGTTACCATGGGTCGCAGACCAAGAGCAGATGTCTTATTATTATATTTTGTATGGGTAATCATCCAGGCCGTATAGACCTCACCAAATATGGGGAGTTACAGAGATTAAAGTGCTAAGAATGGTAGTACTTAAAACACAACCTCGTTAAAATAGGTAGCAGACCACATGTCTTATTATTATAATTTTTCAGGGTAATCTGGCAGGCCATATAGAACTCCCCCGATAGGGGGGGGGACAGGGATTAAAGTGCTAAGAAAAGTACTAATTGACACAAGCTAGTTGGGTCCAAGAACGCATGTTTGGTTATTAGAATTTATTAGGGTAATTATATATCTAACAAATCTATCTATTTCTCTTCTATCGATTCTATCTAACTATCAATCTATGTATATCTATCTATCCTATCTATCACTATCAATCTATCTTCTGTCCGGGATGTTTTGAGACAGCCACTTTGGGAATGTTAGTTGATTTAGACCCATTATGGCTTAAAAGCAGACTCTGCATCAACTATGTAATTTTCCATGGGAGTTTTGCCAGGGATCCCCCTCCAGCATGCAACAGTCCAGGTGTTAGTACCCTTGAAACAACTTTTCCATCACTATTGTGGCCAGAAAGAGTCCTTGTAGGTTTTAAAGTTCGCCTGCCTATTGAATTCAATGGCGGTTCGCGCGTTCGCGAACAATACCAGAAGTTCGAGTCCGCGGTTCGCGAACCGAAAATTTTAGGTTTGCGACATCACTACACCTAATCTAAGCCCCCTAATAAAATAAAAAATCCCCCCAAAATAAAAAAATGCCCTACCCTATTCTAAATTACAAAAGTAATCAGCTCTTTTACCAGCCCTTAAAAGGGCTTTTTGCGGGGCATTGCCCCAAAGTAATCAGCTCTTTTATCTGTAAAAAAAATACAACCCCCCCCAACATTAAAACCCACCACCCACATACCCCTACTCTAACCCACCCAAACCCCCGGGCTGAAATCTTCATCCAAGGTGCGCAGAGGAGGTCCTTCATCCGGTAGAAGTCTTCATCCAGGCGGCGTCTTCAATCTTCATCCATCCGGAGCGGAGCCATCTTCCAAGGAGCCGACGCAGAGCGATCCTCTTCATCCGGAGTCTTCGAACACAATGACGGTACCTTTAAGTGACGTCATCCAAGATGGCGTCCCTTCAATTCCGATTGGCTGATAGGATTCTATCAGCCAATCGGAATTAAGGTAGGAAAAATCTTATTGGCTGATGCAATCAGCCAATCAGATTGAAGTTCAATCCGATTGGCTGATCCAATCAGCCAATCTTATTGAGCTCGCATTCTATTGGCTGATTGGAACACCCAATAGAATGCAAGCTCAATACGATTGGCTGATTGGATCAGCCAATCGGATTGAACTTCAATCTGATTGGCTGATTGCATCAGCCAATAAGATTTTTCCTACCTTAATTCCGATTGGCTGATAGAATCCTATCAGCCAATCGGAATTCGAGGGACGCCATCTTGGATGACGTCACTTAAAGGAACCTTTATTTGTTGGGAGTCGCCGGAAGAAGAGGATGGATCCGTGTCTGCTGCTTCAAGATGGTCCCGCTCCGCGCCGGATGGATGAAGATAGAAGACGCCGCCTGGATGAACATGTCTACCGGTCCGGATGTCCTCTTCTTGCCAGATAGGATGAAGACTTTGGACCCTCTTCTGGACCTCTTCTTGCCGGATAGGATGAAGACTTCGGACCCTCTTCTGGACGGATCGGTGATACCCGGCATGGGGAAGATAAGGTAGGGAGATCTTCAGGGGCTTAGTGTTAGGTTTTTTTAAGGGGAGTTTGGGTTACATTAGGGGTATGTGGGTGGTGGGTTGTAATGTTGGGGGGGTATTGTATGTTTTTGTTAAATGCAAACCCACCACCCACATACCCCTACTCTAACCCACCCAAACCCCCGGGCTGAAATCTTCATCCAAGGTGCGCAGAGGAGGTCCTTCATCCGATAGAAGTCTTCATCCAGGCGGCGTCTTCAATCTTCATCCATCCGGAGCGGAGCCATCTTCCAAGGAGCCGACGCAGAGCGATCCTCTTCATCCGGAGTCTTCGAACACAATGACGGTACCTTTAAGTGACGTCATCCAAGATGGCGTCCCTTCAATTCCGATTGGCTGATAGGATTCTATCAGCCAATCGGAATTATGGTAGGAAAAATCTTATTGGCTGATGCAATCAGCCAATCAGATTGAAGTTCAATCCGATTGGCTGATCCAATCAGCCAATCTTATTGAGCTTGCATTCTATTGGCTGATTGGAACACCCAATAGAATGCAAGCTCAATACGATTGGCTGATTGGATCAGCCAATCGGATTGAACTTCAATCTGATTGGCTGATTGCATCAGCCAATAAGATTTTTCCTACCTTAATTCCGATTGGCTGATAGAATCCTATCAGCCAATCGGAATTCGAGGGACGCCATCTTGGATGACATCACTTAAAGGAACCTTTATTTGTTGGGAGTCACCGGAAGAAGAGGATGGATCCGCGTCTGCTGCTTCAAGATGGTCCCGCTCCGCGCCGGATGGATGAAGATAGAAGACGCCGCCTGGATGAACATGTCTACCGGTCCGGATGTCCTCTTCTTGCCAGATAGGATGAAGACTTTGGACCCTCTTCTGGACCTCTTCTTGCCGGATAGGATGAAGACTTCGGACCCTCTTCTGGACGGATCAGTGATACCCGGCATGGTGAAGATAAGGTAGGGAGATCTTCAGGGGCTTAGTGTTAGGTTTTTTTAAGGGGAGTTTGGGTTACATTAGGGGTATGTGGGTGGTGGGTTGTAATGTTGGGGGGGTATTGTATGTTTTTGTTAAATGCAAAAGAGCTGTTTTCTTTGGGGCATGCCCCGCAAAAGGCCCTTTTATGGGCTGGTAAGGTAAAAGAGCTGTTAACTTTTTATTTTAGAATAGGGTAGGGCATTTTTTTATTTTGGGGGGCTTTGTTATTTAGTTTAGTTGATTTAATTGTAGATAATTGTAGATAGTTTAGTTAATTAATTTATTGATAGTGTAGTGTTAGGTTTAATTGTAACTTAGGTTAGGATTTATTTTACAGGTTATTTTGTAATTATTTTAACTAGGTAGCTATTAAATAGTTATTAACTATTTAATAGCTATTGTACCTAGTTAAAATAAATACAAAGTTTCCTGTAAAATAAATATAAATGCTAAAATAGCTACAATATCATTATTTGTTATATTGTAGCTATATTAGGGTTTATTTTACAGGTAAGTATTTAGCTTTAAATAGGATTCATTTATTTAATAAGATTTATTTTATTTCATTAGATTTAAATTAAATTTAATTTAGGAGGTGTTAGTGTTAGACCTAGCTTTAGGGGTTAATACATTTATTAGAGTAGCGGCGAGGTCCGGTCGGCAGATTAGGGGTTAATACTTGAAGTTAGGTGTCGGCGATGTTAGGGAGGGCAGATTAGGGGTTAATACTATTTATTATAGGGTTTTTGAGTCGGGAGTGAGGCGGTTTAGGGGTTAATACATTTATTATAGTGGCGGCGAGGTCCGGTCGGCAGATTAGGAGTTAATAAGTGTAGTTAGGTAGCGGCGACTTTGGGGGTGGCAGATTATGGGTTAATAAATATAATATAGGGGTCGTTGATGTTAGGGGCAGCAGATTAGGGGTACATAGCTATAATGTAGGTTGCGGCGGTGTACGGAGCGGCAGATTAGGGGTTAATAATAATAATATGCAGGGGTCAGCGATAGCGGGGACTGCAGATTAGGGGTTAATAAGTGTAAGGTTAGGGGTGTTTAGACTCGGGGTTCATGTTAGGGTGTTAGGTGCAGACTTAGGAAGTGTTTCCCCATAGGAAACAATGGGGCTGCGTTAGGAGCTGAACGCTGCTTTTTTGCAGGTGTTAGGTTTTTTTTCAGCTTGTTTTTTAAGCTGGCCGCGTCCGTAAGCAACCCTGGTATTTAGAGTTGCAGTGGCTGTAAATTATGCTCTACATTCCCTTTTTGGAGCCTAACGCAGCCCTTCAGAGAACTCTAAATACCAGCGTTGTTTAAAAGGTGCGGGGGAAAAAAAACACGCGTAGCTAACGCACCCCTTCTAACGCAAAACTCTAAATCTAGGTGTATGTTTAATGACTTTCTCTTTAGCCATTTTTATATTATATAAACGTTCATTAGTTCTAGTTTTTATCTTTCTTTTTGTGCGCCCCACGTACAATAGGCCACACCCACAGCTAAGTAAATAAACTACAAAGGTCAAATCATAAGTAGTTCTACATTCAATATTAAATTCTTGTGTACTAACCCAATTACTGAATTTAGATTAACTATCTACATGACTGCACATATTACATACTGCTTTCCTACATCTAAAAGTTCCTTTGGTGGCAATAAGCCAATTAGATCTACTTATCGATGGTGTTGGGTCCCTAAGTTTGCTTGGTGCCAACAAATTCTTCAGATTTTTCCCTTTTCTGAAGATTGCTTGCAGATTATCTGTCAACTTAGTTCCTAAGACAGGGTCTGTTTTTAAAATGTTTCTTTAAAAAAATTTGAACCATATTGGCCACTGCATTGTACTTAGTCATAAATCTAGGGGTATCATTATCTTGATTTCCCTCTAATTTATGTTTTTTAATTTTATTTAGAAGACTATTCCTATTAGTGTTAAGCTCTTTTACCTTTTAAAAAAACTAACGGCTAGATTACGAGTTTTGCGGTAACAGGGGTGGGGTGCTAACTTGCAGTTTATTCTCACCGCTCACTTACCTGCAGCGCTGGTATTACGGGTTTTTATCAACCCGGCATTATCAGGCAAGAAGTGAGCGTAGAGCAAAATTGAGCTCCACACTGCACTCCAATGCCAGCGCTGCTTAAGTCAGCGGTGAGCTGGTTATACGTGCACGATTTCCCCATAGACATCAATGGGGAGAGCCGGCTAAAAAAAAGTCTAACACCTGCAAAAAAGCAGCATTTAGCTCAGTAACGCAGCCCCATTGATTCCTATGGGGAAACACATTTTATGTTTACACCTAACACCCTAACAGGAACCCCGAGTCTAAAAACCCCTAATCTTACACTTATTAACCCCTAATCTGCCGTCCCCGACATTGCCGACACCTACATTATACTTATTAACCCCTAATCTACCGCTCCGGACATCGCCGCCACTAAAATAAACATATTTACCCCTAAACCGCCTCACTCCCGCCTCGCAAACATTAGTTAAATATTCTTAACCCCTAATCTGCCGCCCCTAACATCGCCGCCACCTACATTATACCTATTAACCCCTAATCTGCCACCCCCAACGTCGCCGCAACTATTCTAAATTTATTAACCCCTAAACCTAAGTCTAACCCTAACCCCCCTAACTTAAATATAATTTAAATAAATCTAAATAAAACCTACAATCATTACCTAAATTATTCCTATTTAAAACTAAATACTTACCTGTAAAATAAATCCTAAAATAGCTACAATATAACTAATAGTTACATTGTAGCTAGCTTAGGGTTTATTTTTTATTTTACAGGCAAGTTTGTATTTATTTTAACTAGGTAGAATAGTTACTAAAAAGTTATTAACTATTTAATAAATACCTTGCCAAAATAAATACACATTTACCTATAAAATAAAACCTAACCTAAGTTACACTAACACCTAACACTACACTACAATTAAATAAATTACCTAAATGAAATACAATTAAATAAATCAAATACAATTTGCTAAATGACAAAAAAAAAAAAACTAAATTACAGAAGAAAAAAAAAAATTACAAGATCTTTATACTAATTACACCTAATCTAATAGCCCTATCAAAATAAAAAAAAGCCCCCCAAAATAAAAAAAATCCTAGCCTAAACTAAACTACCAATAGCCCTTAAAAGGGCCTTTTGCAGGACATTGCCCCCAAGAAATCAGCTTTTTTACCTGTAAAAAAAACACAATACACACAACCCCCCAACAGTAAAACCCACCACCCACACAACCAACCCCCAATAAAACCCTAACTAAAAAAACCTAAGCTCCCCATTGCCCTGAAAGGGGCATTTGGATGGGCATTGCCCTTAAAAGGGCATTTAGCTCTATTGCTGTCACGCCGCACCGCTCTAGCCGTTGCTAATTGCGCGGCGTCTTATTCCTGCTCGTTGCCTAGGGCTGTGTCGGCTCTGGATGATTGCGGCGCTGACGTCATCGCCGCACGCTCCTGATGCTGACCGGTCCTGTGGCACCAATTCTCTCCTTATTTAAACTGGCAGCAAACAATCTGTCACTGCCCAAGTATAGGTGCTACTTCATGTATATGTGTGATAGATCGTTTGCTGGACAGATTTATTGTTGATGATCCCTGCCTGTCTCACTACGCTACCTGGTTAACCCCTGCATTGCTGGACAGATTTATTGTTGCTGATCCCTGCCTGTCTCACTTCACTACCTGATTAACCCCTGCATTACTGACTGATATATTGTTGCTGAACCCTGCTTGTCTCACTACGCTACCTGGTTAACCCCTGCATTGCTGGACAGATTTATTGTTGCTGATCCCTGACTGTCTCACTTCGCTACCTGGTTAACCCCTGCATTACTGACTGATATATTGTTGCTGAACCCTGCTTGTCTCACTACGCTACCTGGTTAACCCCTGAATTGCTGGACTGATTTATTGTTGCAGAATCCTGCCTGCCTGACCATTCTTGTAATTTGCCTTGTGCTGTCCTGCCTGTGGTGAGTGCCACTCTCTAATTTGTCTAATATTCTCTGCTCTGGGATATTCCCTATCTTTCCAGCTCGATGCCGGGATAACAAGACTACTGGCCGAGTTCGGTCTGATAGAGGAGTATCCCACGAGCATTACATTATACTTAGACCATGCAGCCAGATGAGGTGGCACAAGCTGTTTATCTTCAGGGACAGATGTTGGGAACCCATACCACGCAGCTGCAAAATATGGATTCCAAGCTAGAGGCTATTACCGCTCAACTCGCCTTACTAGTGGCCACAAGGGATGCCGCTCCTGTTGCTATACCACCAGCCCCTACTCCCAGTGCCGTGACCTCTCCCTCCACTCCTGTAAGTATACCCCGGATACCCTTGCCTGACAAGTATGATGGTACTACTGACTGCAGGGGCTTTCTGAACCAATGCAGACTGCACTTCCGCAATGATCCTCACACCTTCCAGTCTCATCAGTCAAGGGTCACCTTTATTATTTCTTTGTTAAAGGACAAAGCTCTAGCCTGGGTCTCTCCCCTTTTGGAACAGAATGCTACACTCCTGCAGGACACTGATGAGTTCATTACTGCCATGTCTTCTGTGTTTGGGACTTCTGGCCGTACCTCTGCTGCAGAATATTCTCTCCTGGATCTCCGCCAAGGCAGTAAAACCGTGGCACAATTTGCCATTGAGTTCCGTACCTTGGCACTAGAAACCACTTGGGATGGCAGTGCTCTCAAGGCAGCCTTCAGGAGGGGTCTCCATGAACGCATCAAAGATGAACTTACTTATCGTGATATTCCCTCTTCTTTGGATGATTTCATAGTGCTTTGTATCAATCTGGACACTCGCTTTCAGTAGAGACAAGCTGAGAGAGACAGAACTAGGAGGGTCCTTCCCTCCCGACGTCCTGTTCGCCCAGTTTCGACAGCTACCGCTACCCTTTCAACTACTCTCCTCCTTCAAACCTTCAGAGTCTGAAAGACAGAGAAGAAGGAGACTGAGACTATGTTTTATTGTGGATCTAACACCCACCAGCTGAAGGACTGCAACATTCGGCCAGGAAAAGACAATGCTTAGGGGATAACACTGGGGTACCTCTATGCATGGTCTCAACGAAATCCCCTCACTCCTCTCAACTCCTGGTACCTGTTACCTTTACCTTTCTTCAAAATACTGTTCACACTCAAGCCTTCATTGATTCAGGGGCAGCTGGAAACTTCCTGGGTTTTATGATACAAGCCGGTTTACCTCGTCTGCAGAAAAGACATTGTCTCAAAATAACCACCCTGGATGGCACCCCCCTTGGTTCAGGTGTGATCAATTTTGAGTCAGCACCCCTGACCCTGACTGTGGGAGTTCTCCACTCTGAACAGCTGCAGTTTGAGGTCATTCATTTCCCAGCACAGCCTGTCATCCTTGGTCTTCCTTGGCTTCGGATACACAATCCACAGTTCGACTGGGCTGAGGGACAACTGGCCTCCTGGGGTACCTCCTGTTTCCATTCCTGTCTTGCTTAAGTCATTCCTCTGCTCCGTATCCCCATAGCCAGTATACAGACTCCTTCAAACCTTCCTTCCACATACATGGACTTTGCGTATGTGTTCGAGAAAAAAGCAGCCGACGTGCTGCCACCCCACCGTCCTTATGACTGCAAGATCGACCTCTTTCCCGGAGCCCCACTTCCTAAAGGGAGGACTTATCCACTCTCCAAGGCTGAAACCAAATCCATGGTGGAGTACATCCAAGAGAACCTAGCCAAAGGGTTAATTCGCCCTTCCTCCTCTCCTGCTGGGGCTGGCTTCTTTTTTTGTCAGTAAGAAGGATGGCGGGCTCAGACCCTGCATTGACTACAGGGCCTTGAATAAAATAACCATCAAGAATCGCTATACCATACCTTTGATCACTGAACTGTATGACTCACTCCAGAATGCCCGCTTTTTCACCAAATTGGACTTACGTGGGGCATACAATCTGGTTCGCATATTTCCTGGCCATGAATGGAAGACCGCCTTTAACACAAGATCTGGGCATTACGAATACTTTGTAATGCCCTTTGGGCTGTGTAACGCCCCTGCAGTCTTCCAAGCATTTGTCAACAATGTCTTCCGTGATCTCCTTAACCGCACGGTCATCGTTTATCTGGATGATATTCTTGTTTTCTCTTCCACTTTAGAGGAGCAACATAGGCACGTGAGACAAGTGCTTCTTCGCCTCAGAGAGAATTCTTTGGTAGCCAATTTAGAAAAGTGTGAGTTTGATCGGGAGCAAATCCAATTCCTTGGTTATGTCATCTCGAAGGAGGGTTTTGCCATGGATCCTGCTAAACTCACCGCAGTTCTACAATGTCCTCAACCTAACTCTTTGAAGGAATTGCAGAGATTCTTGGGATTCTCCAATTATTAACACAAGTTCATAAGGAACTTTTCCCAAACTGTGGCTTCTCTCACTGAATTGACAAAGTGGAACAAAGACTGTAAACATTGGCCTCCTGAGGCCATAAACGCCTTTTCTTGTCAGAAAAAGGCTTTTTGTTCAGCTCCAGTCCTTCGCCATCCTGATCCTGACCTACAGTTCTTTTTTAGAGGGCTGGAGCAATTCTTACCCAGAAGGCCCCTTTGACTTCCAAGTCACACCCTGTAGCATTTTTCTCTAAACGCTTAATTCCTGCTGAGAGGAACTACAATGTGGGTAACCGTGAACTCTTAGCCATTAAGATGGCCTTGATGGAATTGCGTCACTGGTTAGAGGTTACCGCCAATCCTATTCAGATTCTCACCGATCAAAAAAATCTGACTTAACTAGAGACTGCTCATCGACTCAATCCTCGACAGGCCAGGTGGGCCTTGTTCTTTTCCCGTTTTAACTTTGTGGTCTCTTATCTTCCTGGGACCAAAAACAAGAAGGCGGACGCCATTTCCCGTCAGTTCCCTCACTCACATTATTCCTCAGAAGCTCCTATAGAACACATCATACCCCCCTCCTGTGTGGTCGCTCAACTCAATACCACCCTTCTGCAAAGATTGCAACATGCTCAGTCTAGTAAACCTCCTGGTGCCCCCATGGCCTCCGATATCCTCTTTGTACCTCTGAATCTACGTACCCCTGTGCTAGCTGGCGCTCATGATAGCAGACTTTTGGGACATCTTGATTCGACTAAAACTTTCAAACGTCTTTCCCAACATGTATGGTGGCCTTTATACACTGGGATAATATCATTTTAAGTTATCATTTGTAGGTCACTGTGACTTGAGAGACAATAGTATTTTTGTATATTTAAAAATTAACCTTTATTAGTATCTTTTAAAAAGACAGCTTATGTGGATGATAGTGCTGCCCTTGAAAATTAAAAACACTCTCACTGTGTTAGGTGAATCAACAGCATATGCTCTTTATGTTAGAAAATTGCAACTGAACTTAGTATGACTTTAGCAATAGATTTCAAATGAGCAGTGTACCAAAGAGTTATACTATATCACAGAATCCTTGTTGGCATGTATTAGCTCTTTAATAGTATCCAAATTATTGTGCTCATATATATAGAAATCTATATGATATTGATAGATATATGCTTGAGCTCAAAAAATTCCTGCTTGTGATATAACAATCTAAAACTTCTGATATATCTAGGTACAAGCAATCTGTTATGTACCTCTGGAGGTGACGGCCTATAAATAACCAATGAGACTTAAATTACTATTTCAGATAATTGGTTTTAACACCACAATGTGGTGGATAAATCATAAAATAGTGTGATAACAAGATATACTATGTTTTATTTATAGCTGATCTCTCCGTTAAATAACAATGGTTATGGTGATCAATGGCACAGTTTACTCATAATGCTTGATGAGTGATACCTAGAGTGATATTCTTATTACTGCAGGGTGTGCAAAGAATAGCCTTCCCAAATATATGTGAGTTAATCAGTTTTTGTTACAAATCGTAACCTATAGTATTACAAACTTGTACAATTGTTACTGTTCACTAGATTATATTATTCCACAAAATAGAGTATTAGTGAATTATTACTGATAATATATTGTTTGTAAAATATATAGAACGTTGTATAACTAGATTAAGTCTAAGCTACAGTTACAGGCTAGTTCTTTGAAACGATTGTGTTAGCTAGTGCTAACTGCTGATAGTATTATAATAACTCCTAAGGTTGTAGCATAAATCAGCGTGAGAGAAAGAAACCTATCTCTCTATTTCTCAGTGATCAAACACCGAACCGAAGCTAGATTGTTTGTGCTATGATTAGCTAGATTCAGTTAGAGTATTGAGCGTGAAATTCAAATATCTGGCATTAGCGCCTATTCAGAGCTAAAGCGGCTAAGTCCCATGCTAATATTTTAAGTATTTTCAGTAAAGCATGCTGATATTTCTATGTTTTAACAACAAGTGAGGCTTATTAAAAGTAAGGAGACCCCTGACGCGGCGTTTCACTAACGCTTCCTCAGAGGGGTTACGCGGGCCGACTAACTTCCGGTGTTATATACCCGTATGTTGTACTTGGCTCTGAGTCCTAATTGGGCTATGGGTTGAATTTTCTATTGGTTAGAGTGCGTGTCAATCATCCTTAGTGCGGTGGAATATCATTGTCAGATGAATTGCGGTATAGAAACAGTGTTACAATTGCTGGGTAAACAATGTAACATTCTGTATTCAGCAAATACAGCGTTTATACTTTAAAGAAGTAAAACTAATGTGAAATACCTCTCATACTTAGATAATAAATGTTTATCAGATTGGATAAAAATTACTATTGACTAAGATGCTGGCTTGACTTGAAATAATAAGAGGAGAGGGAAAAAAAAGAGATAAAAAAGGAGAATTGTGTATATTAACGGATGAATACTAAACTAAACATGAAAACCAAAGGTGAAAAATATAAATTTTGTAAGGAATATAAATAATCCAAGAGGTTTAATAGAAAAATAAAAAAAATAAAAAAATATATTATATGAATTGGATTGAAAGAATTGATTAACTGTTATGTGTATAGTGATATGTGAATTATTATTTTAAAAAATCATTAATGTTGTGTTATTATTGTTGTATTGTAAAGTGCAAAACTACTATATGTTCTTGCTATGAATATAGCTTAATTAATACAATGTGAATAAACTAAAATAAAAATAAATTAAAAATATAAATCCAGTGTCATCACTCTATAAAAATATCTTTTAATAAATATAAGTAAATACTTATGTGTCCTAGTGAGAGTAGTGAATTCTTAACACTTAAAATTCTGGACTTATATGAATCCAGATGTGATGCTACCTGAGTATATATTTCTAGTGCCGGGTTAAGTGACCTAAAGTGCAATTTATACAATGAGGTGAAAATTAAACATGAATTATCTAAAGTGAAAATATGCTGAAAGAACTTGTGTTGATGTCTATTCAACTAAAAAACAGAAATCAAAATTCACAATGTTTTAAAAATAATTTGCAATCTAGTGTTGTGGTGACTTAGTAAAAGTCAAGGTTGCTTACAGTAATTTGTACATATATAAATTAAAAGCGATATGTTTACTATGGGAAATAGATTGTATATCCCCTACTAAAAAAATAATTTGTCTGTATTGTTGTTGTTTACCCATTATATATTTTAACCTACTATGTTGGTATAATTTTGTTGTGTAGGATACTAGGGCTGATTTACAGATATACATGATAATTGTTATGATCATTCAGTCCATATGGTTTTACACTATTTAAAAAGTGTATCCATCTACACTCCATTTTCAACAGTGTTTGCTCTAGGTTGCCTCCTCTAATTCCTAGGGTGGCCTTTTGTAACACTGAAAATTTGAGTAGGGAATCATTACTGTTGTGTTTGTGATAAAAATGTTTGGCCACACTGGTTATCTGTTTGTTTTTTTCCAGGTCTTTGTGAGCATTTTTGATATTTCTGCTATGTTCCATTATTCTAGTTCTGGCCTGACGTGTCGTCATCCCAACATAGAATAGTTTACATGGACACTGGAGGACATACACAACACCTGCTGTGGTGCATGAGAAATGGGCTGATAATACGTGTTTGTTTGAATATTTATCAGTTATTTCCTTCATTTTCCACACTTTAGGACATGTACTGCATGTTCCGCATGGGAACATGCCTTTAGATTGACATGCTCTCTTTGGCATGTGAGTGTAATGGCTTGAAACTAGAGTTTCTTTCAGATTTCTAGGTCTTTTATAACCTATGGATACTCTGTCCCCAATCTGACTTGACAATAGAGGATCATTTTGTAGTATATGCCAATGTTCATTCATAATTTTAGTTATTTGTTTGATCTGTGGGTTATATGATGTTATCAATCTGGGTTTGTTGTCAATCTTTTTTTGCCTTGGTTGTAATAGTACTTGGCGGTCTGTACACATAGCTAACGTTTTTGTTTTTTTAATGGAACGTTTACTATAGCCACGATCCTGGAGTCTATTTGATAATTTAGTTGCTTCATGCTTGAATGTACCAAGGTCAGAACAGTTTCTATGCAACCTAATAAATTCCCCTTTAGGAATGGCTTTCAGGGTACAGGGTGCATGGGCACTTGTGTGATGTAGTAAGGTATTGGTGGCAGTTTTTTTCCTATATATGGTCGTGCTTACTATTCCTTGTGGATCTACTAGTATTTGTAAATCTAGGAAGTTTACCATATGTTGACTGTACTCATAAGTGAGTTTTATATTCAGCTTATTGTTATTCAAGATATTCATGAATTCCATCAATTCACATTCTGGGCCTTCCCAGATGAACAGGATGTCAGCACTGCTCCTTGAGTGTTGAATAATAATAGTTGACATATTTATTATATTGATAAACACCCAAGTAGTAATTTTATACATTCTATCATTATAATTAGGTTCCAATTCTCTTTTCTCAGTACATGTATGGTGGCCTACTATGAAGTCTGATGCTCAGGATTATGTGAAAGCCTGCACGATTTGTGTGGCCAACAAGATTCCCTGATCCTTGACTGCTGACTTGCTCCAACCATTGTCTATTCCCAAACAACCCTGGACACACATCACTATGGACTTCATCGTGGACCTTCCCTCTTCCAACCACCATACAGTTATCTGGGTGGTGGTAGACCGGTTTTCCAGACTGGCTCACTTCGTACCACTAACCAAACTACCTTCTGCTCAAGAATTAGCTTCTCTTTTTCTCTTGCATGTGGTACGACCTCATGGCATTCCTGTGAACATTGTTTCCGACAGGGGTCCACAGTTTATCTCTGCCTTTTGGAGAGCCTTTTGTAAATTGATTGGAACCAAGGTGTCCTTGTCTTCTCGCTTCCATCCACAGACCAACGGTCTAACTGAGAGAGCAAACCAGGATATTGAAGCCTACCTTAGAGCCTTTGTCAACGCTAGTCATACCAACTGGTCTGAGTTGCTACCCCTAGCCGAACTGGCAAGAAAAACTCATTGGCATTCTTCTCTTCGATGTTCTCCATTTCAAGCCGCAGCTGGGTATCAACCTCATGTGTTCCCTCTTTCGACTCAGTCCACTGGGGTTCCTGCCGCAGACCGACACGTTACCGGACTCACCACTCATTGGCAATGTATTCGCTCTCAGCTACATTCTGCTGTCTCAAGATATAAGAAGTTTGCTGATCATCATAGGGCTGTACGTACCATACTCCTTCTCCTTCCTGCTCGTTGCCTAGGGCTGTGTCGGCTCTGGATGCGTGCGGCACTGACGTCATCGCCGCACGCTCCTGATGCCGACCGTCCTGTTGCGCCAATCCTCTCCTTATTTAAACCGGCAGCAAACGATCTGTCACTGCCCAAGTATAGGTGCTACTTTGTGTACTCCTGGGTGTGATGGACAGATTTATTGTTGATGATCCCTGCCTGTCTCACTACGCTACCTGGTTAACCCCTGCATTGCTGGACAGATTTATTGTTGCTGATCCCTGCCTGTCTCACTTCACTACCTGATTAATCTCTGCATTACTGACTGATATATTGTTGCTGAACCCTGCTTGTCTCACTACGCTACCTGGTTAACCCCTGCATTGCTGGACAGATTTATTGTTGCTGATCCCTGCCTGTCTCACTTCGCTACCTGGTTAACCCTTGCATTACTGACTGATATATTGTTGCTGAACCCTGCTTGTCTCGCTACGCTACCTGGTTAACCCCTGAATTGCTGGACTGATTTATTGTTGTTGAATCCTGCCTGCCTGACCATTCTTGTAATTTGCCTTGTGCTGTCCTGCCTGTGGTGAGTGCCGCTCTTTCATTTGTCTAATATTCTCTGCTCTGGGATATTCCCTATCTTTCCGGCTCAACGCCGGGATAACAAGACTACTGGCCGAGTTCGGTCTGAAAGAGGAGTAAAGTATCCCACGAGCATTACATTTGCGGCCCAAAGCCCTAACCTAAAAATAAAACCCACCCAATACACCCTTAAAAAATCCTAACACTAACCCCCGAAGAACCACTTACCGGGAGAAGTCTTCATCCAAGCCATCCAAGCAGAAAGATGTCCTCAATGAAGCCAGCAGAAGTGGTCCTCCAGATGGGCAGAAGTCTTCACCCAGACGAGTCCGACAGCTCTGTCTCTCCTGGTCGTCCTTTTAACTTGCTTACTCTGGTTAAAAAATATGTGCTAAAATAATCCTAGTATTTACGCTCTCAGCCTCCAGTCTTAACTATAATTGGTTAAAATTTAAATCAGCCCTCGGATTGTAAGGGTTTAGCTTATTGTAACACAATTGTGACTGTGGGCTGTTTGATACTATTATTAATACTCATTATAGTAGATATCCACTTTGGATCTAACCGAGTTTAAGTGTTTTTAATACTTTAGCCTTTTGCTACTGAATGCATGTGTGTTCCTAGTTGAATAAAATAAAGGATATTATGTATGAATGAAATGGAACTTTTAAATACCTTATATAATTTGGGACTCTTATACTCTACAGAGTTTATGTTCATGGTATAATTGTGGATCTGTTTGCTACAAACCTTATTGTATCTCTTGTTACAATTAGTTTATCTAGTTGTGTTCTGTCCAAATTCAGACTCCACAACAGGTATTGTTTATAAGAATTATTATAATTGATATAGAGTTTATGTACTCACTATACTAGAATACTGATATACAAACTATACCTGTTACTTTCCAAACTCTGTTACCCCCAAACCAAATATGTTCTGAAGTTCACCCAGATGGCACCTTCTATCTTTATCCATCCGGCGTGGAGCGGGTCCATCTTCAAGACATCCAGCGCAGAGCATCTTCTTCCAATGACAACTACCCAACGAATGAAGGTACCTTTAAGTGACGTCATCCAAGATGGCGTCCCTTAGATTCCGATTGGCTGAATTCTATCAGCCAATCGGAATTAAGGTTGAAAAAATCCTATTGGCTGATGCTATCAGCCAATAGGATTGAACTTCAATCCTATTGGCTGATCCAATCAGCCAATAGGATTGAGTTCGCATTCTATTGGCTGTTCCAATCAGCCAATAGAATGCAATGGAGCCATGGAGCGTGGAGGATCCTCTTCGTACGATCGCCGCTTTACACTGAATAGTGAATACAAGGTACGCGATTAAATATGGCATCCCTTGCATTCCTATTGGCTGATTTGATTATTCAAATTCAAATCAGCCAATAGGATGAGAGCTACTGAAATCCTATTGGCTGATTTGAACAAGAAGACTTCACCGCCGGACTTCAGGAACCGTGAGTACCTATCTAGTGGTTAGAGTTAGGCTTTTTTTTTAGATTAGTGATTTGGGCGCTTTAAAAGAGCAGAATGCCCTTTTAAGGGCAGTGCCCACACAAATGCCCCTTTAGGGGCAATGGGTAGTTTAGGATTTTTTAGTGCTAGTTTTTTTTTATTTTGTGGGTTTTGGTGTGTGTGGGGTTTTACCATTAGGGGGAACTTACGGCTAGATTTAGAGTTTTGTCGGTAAGGACCCGCGTAGCTAACGCCGGTTTTTTTCTGGCCGCACCATAAAAATAACTCTGGTATTGAGAGTCCACATAAAGGCTGCGTTAGGCTCCAAAAAAGGAGCGTAGAGCATATTTAACGCAGCTTCAACTCTAGATACCAGAGTTGCTTACGCAAGCGGCCACCCTCAAAAACGTGCTCGTGCACAATTCCCCCATAGGAAACAATGGGGCTGTTTGAGCTGCAATGGGGCTGTTTGAGCTGCAAAAAAGCCGCGTTCAGCTCCTAACGCAGCCCCATTGTTTGCTATGCGTAAACACTTCCTACGTCTGCACCTAACACCCTAACATGTACCCCGAGTCTAAACACCCCTAACCTTACACTTATTAACCCCTAATCTGCTGCCCCCGCTATCGCTGACCCCTGCATATTATTATTAACCCCTAATCTACCGCTCTGGACACCGTCGCTACTTACATTATCCCTATGTACCCCTAATCTGCTGCCCTAACATCGCCGACCCCTATATTATATTTATTAACCCCTAATCTGCCCCCCACAACGTCGCCTCCACCTGCCTACACTTATTAACCCCTAATCTGCCGACCGGACCTGAGCGCTACTATAATAAAGTTATTAACCCCTAATCCGCCTCACTAACCCTATAATAAATAGTATTAACCCCTAATCTGCCCTCCCTAACATCGCCGACACCTAACTTCAATTATTAACCCCTAATCTGCCGACCGGAGCTCACCGCTATTCTAATAAATGTATTAACCCCTAAAGCTAAGTCTAACCCTAACACTAACACCCCCCTAAGTTAAATATAATTTACATCTAACGAAATTAATTAACTCTTATTAAATAAATTATTCCTATTTAAAGCTAAATACTTACCTGTAAAATAAATCCTAATATAGCTACAATATAAATTATAATTACATTGTAGCTATTTTAGGATTAATATTTATTTTACAGGCAACTTTGTAATTATTTTAACCAGGTACAATAGCTATTAAATAGTTAAGAACTATTTAATAGTTACCTAGTTAAAATAATTACAAAATTACCTGTCAAATAAATCCTAACCTAAGTTACAATTAAACCTAACACTATACTATCATTAAATTAATTAAATAAAATACCTACAATTACCTACAATTAAACCTAACACTACACTATCAATACATTAATTAAATACAATATCTACAAATAACTAAAATGAAATAAACTAACTAAAGTACAAAAAATAAAAAAGAACTAAGTTACAAAAAATAAAAAAATATCTACAAACATAAGAAAAATATTACAACAATTTTAAACTAATTACACCTACTCTAAGCCCCCTAATAAAACAACAAAGCCCCCCAAAATAAAAAATGCCCTACCCTATTCTAAATTACTAAAGTTAAAAGCTCTTTTACCTTACCAGCCCTGAACAGGGCCCTTTGCGGGGCATGCCCCAAGAAGTTCAGCTCTTTTGCCTGTAAAAAAAACATACAATACCCCCCCCCCAACATTACAACCCACCACCCACATACCCCTAATCTAACCCAAACCCCCTTAAATAAACCTAACACTAAGCCCCTGAAGATCTTCCTACCATATCTTCACCATACCAGGTTCACCGATCGGTCCTGAAGAGCTCCTCCGATGTCCTGATCCAAGCCCAAGCGGGGGGCTGAAGATGTCCATGATCCGGTAGAAGTCTTCATCCAAGCGGGGCAGAAGAGGTCTTCCATCCGATTGAAGTCTTCATCCAGGCGGCATCTTCTATCGACATCCATCTGGAATGGAGCGGCAGCATCCTGAAGACCTCCGACGCGGAACATCCATCCTGGCCGACGACTGAACGACGAATGACGGTTCCTTCAAATGACGTCATCCAAGATGGCGTCCCTCGAATTCCGATTGGCTGATAGGATTCTATCAGCCAATCGGAATTAAGGTAGGAATATTCTGATTGGCTGATGGAATCAGCCAATCAGAATCAAGTTCAATCCGATTGGCTGATCCAATCAGCCAATCAGATTGAGCTCGCATTCTATTGGCTGTTCCGATCAGCCAATAGAATGCGAGCTAAATCTGATTGGCTGATTCCATCAGCCAATCAGAATATTCCTACCTTAATTCCGATTGGCTGATAGAATCCTATCAGCCAATCGAAATTCGAGGGACGCCATCTTGGATGATGTCATTTAAAGGAACCGTCATTCGTCGTTCAGTCGTCGGCCAGGATGGATGTTCCGCGTCGGAGGTCTTCAGGATGCTGCCGCTCCGTTCCAGATGGATGTCGATAGAAGAAAAAAACTTTATTATAATAGCGGTGCGGTCCGGTCGGCAGATTAGGGGTTAATAAGTGTAGGCAGGTGGAGGCGACGTTGTGGGGGGCAGATTAGGGGTTAATAAATATAATATAGGGGTCGGCGGTGTTAGGGGCAGCAGATTAGGGGTACATAAGGATAACGTAGGTGGCGGCGCTTTGCGGTCGGCAGATTAGGGGTTAATAAATGTAGGTAGCTGGCGGCGACGTTGTGGGGGGCAGGTTAGGGGTTACTAAATATAATATAGGGGTCGGCGGTGTTAGGGGCAGCAGATTAGGGGTACATAAGGATAACGTAGTTGGCGGTCGGCAGATTAGGGGTTAAAAAAATTTAATCGAGTGTCGGCGATGTGGGGGGACCTCGGTTTAGGGGTACATAGGTAGTTTATGGGTGTTAGTGTACTTTAGAGTACAGTAGTTAAGAGCTTTATGAACCGGCGTTAGCCCAGAAAGCTCTTAACTACTGACTTTTTTCCTGCGGCTGGAGTTTTGTCGTTAAGTTCTAACGCTCACTTCAGCCACGACTCTAAATACCGGAGTTAGAAAAATCCCATTGAAAAGATAGGATACGCAATTTACGTAAGGGGATCTGTGGTATGCGGCTGAAAAGTGAGCGTTAGACCCTTTTTTGAGTGACTCCAAATACCAGAGTTAGCCTAAAACCAGCGTTAGGAGCCTCTAACGCTGGTTTTCACGGCTAACGCCAAACTCCAAATCTAGGCCTTAGTTTTTTATGTAATGTTAGTTTTTTTATTTTAATTGTAATTTAGGATTATTTTAATGTATTTAATGGGGTTAA
This sequence comes from Bombina bombina, assembly GCF_027579735.1. Lineage (NCBI taxonomy): Eukaryota > Metazoa > Chordata > Amphibia > Anura > Bombinatoridae > Bombina > Bombina bombina. The sequence goes on from NC_069500.1 coordinate 1,069,012,448, forward strand.
TTTAGGGGGTATTAGGTTAGGGGGCTTAGTGATTAGTTATTTGCGTTGTGGGGTTTGGCAGTTTAGGGGTTAAAAGATTTATTAGGTTAATTGCGATGTGGGTTATTGGTGGATTAGGGGTTAATAGTTTAAATAGCTAGATTGCGGTGTGGGGGGATGGTGGTTTAAGGGTTAATAACTTCGATAGATACTGTGCAGTATGGGGGTTGGCGGATTAGGGGTTAATACATTCGTTATTGCGGTGGGGGGGTTGCGGTTGAGAGGTAGATATCGCACATGCGTTAGGTGTTTGATTTTATTCTAACAGCAAGCAACAGGTAAAATATACGGTGCCGCACTTGTATGAGGCACTTGTATGCAGTGCCGTATATGTGATTGAGTGTAGTGTAAGATTGGGTTACCATAGTAACCCTATTAATGTTTTAGTAATCCGGCATCGGGTGGAAACGTTAACACGAGGTTAACTTACACCTACACGAAAAGAGCGACCGCTCGCCAAGCGGAAACCTTTTCAATGGAAATCTGGTACTAAAATGGAGCCGCTTCGGTAGCTTACGGCTCCATTTTTAACGGCTCGATGAAAGCAAGCTGTCTGTTGTTGCAGAGTCTGTTGTTCCCTGGAGTATCTGATTTGGCTGTTGCTGAAGGGGAAGTTGGGATTTTGACTGTTGATAAAAAATAAAAACATAAACTGCACAAAGCAGTTTTTAGGGGTTAAAACTGGTGGGTGTGGGGTGTTAGAGAAAAACAGCACTGAAAAGTGCCTTTACATTGCAGTCTATGGGGAACTGTGTTCCCTGTAAAAAAAAAATGTAAATTCTTATATACATATATATATATATATATATGTGTATATACACCTATTAAACCATAAATATATATATGTATATAATCATATGCATATATATTTAACATTTTCTGCCCATCGCTGCGTGACCCCCTTTGCTGCACTAGATTCTCAGCCATGTCTGACGGCATGAGAATGAGGCTCCCATTGGAGCCTATGGAAGCGCAATCTTGTGAGTGCAATGCTTCCATGCCTCGTGTTCGCATTGTGACTAACTTGTAATACCAGCACTGCTATTACTAAGTGGAGCGCAAATATCACTTTCGCAAAAGCGATATTTTGCTATCCACTTGTAATCTAGCCCTAAATGTATCTGATATAACATTTTGAGTTTAATTCTAAAATGTATTCACGCTCTTGTTATATATACTACATGAATGTCAATACATTGGGGTAGATTTATCAAATGTCGGGCAGACATGATCCGCTGTAGTGGATCATGTCCACTCAACATCGATAAATGCAGACAGCATTCGCTGTCGGCATTCAACATTGCACAAGCATTTCTTGTGAAATGCTTGTGCACTGCAATACCGCCCCCTGCACATTCGCAGAGGTGGTGGATGAGTTAAGGAGCAGCTGTCTTAAGTTTCAGGCGAACTTGAAACTTCGGGGGTAGATCGCAGCATCCGATAAATCTACCCCATTATATGCAACAGGTTTAAATGTTTAAAATTCCTTAGATGTTTTTCCTATCTTTTATCCTTTTCTTTAGTTTTATTCTTGTCCTGCCAACATATTGCACTTAGCATTCATATTAAATTAAATCAATTACAGAAGTGGAATTGTACAATATACTATATGACAAATAAGGACTTCTTCTGAAATGTATTATTATCTGTTTTTAATATTTCTCTATCAAGATGTTTTTTTTCAGACTTTTATTAAATATTACAATAATGACAATAATGCAAGATTCTGTTTCTTTTCTACTTGTACTTAATGTTTGTTACCTCTGACATGAAAGCTAAAACTGCATTCTATGTCTCAAGCTATTGACCTACATTCCAGTGTTGCCCATTGTATTTAATTAATGTATTTCCATGGTCCAATAAGCTATTTTTAAATTCTTAGTGATAAGAATTATTATAATGAGCTCTATTGTTTGGGCAACTCTAGTGTATCAGATATTTGTCATTAGGCTGTGAAACAACCGCTATTTAAATTAAAAAATAAAGGATAATGAAAAGGCAGAAATTCTAATTTAATTATCAAAACATCCGACCTAAAACAGATCCAAAACCATACACATAAGATTTTCATGCATGATCATGTCTCATTTAAACAATTTCACATAAAAAGGTGAATAGCCACATTAAAGTTTCCACTTTATTGCATCTTTATTAGGGTTTATTAGGAAAAAAGCACAACACACAAATATCAGGGTTTGCACAGTTATTTGTGTGTTGCACTTTTTTCTCTAATAAATCTTGCACAGGAAATAGCTGATTGCCGCAGACTGCACCCATTTTTGGGATTTGTTTAACTAACTAATAGCAAATTCTGAAAAAACACACATGCTTAGTATTTTTATAAAAACATTGCATAATTAAGTATATAACACTTGCAGTTATTATTATAAGACCAGCAATACTACATTTTGCATCCAGCCTTGGCAGCCCATAAACACTTGTTTGCAAGTATAGTGAACAGTAGTTTAGACTGAGGGAGCTACCACTATACAAGAGAGAATCTGTCTTGCTTAGAAGTGGCTGATTCATCACTGCTATTTCAAAACCTGTAACTCCAGGTCTAGGCTGATGCATCTGCTTTCTCTGCTCATATAACATGTGCAGTCACCAATCAGCAAATAGCACCCAGGTGCTGAACCTACTTAGCTAAGCTTTTCAACAAAGAATACCTTAATAACGACGCAAATTAGATAATAGAAGTCAATTGGGAAGTTGTTTAAAATTGTATGCTCTATCTGAATCATGAAAGAAAAATTTTTGGATTCCTGTACCTTTAAGACTTTAATAATATTGATCTGCATCCCCATGCAAGAAGAAATTGACAGTTGTTAATCTATGATCACCTACCTGGGGAAGACCTCACAATAATATAAAGTTTTAAAATATCATCTCATAAAAGATGTGTGAAAAAATCAAGTTATTATAAGAGCTTGTACTAAAACACAGGATGCCTATGCTTGCAGAGTAACCTCTGTAAACAAAGGGTGCCGTTTGCCAACTGTACACCTAAAAATAACACAGTACAGCTGGAGCTGTACACAAACAAGGAAACTAAAGAATCAGTACTAAAAATATCCGAAGGATGCATCAAGTTTGTATTGTATATTGCGGCTTATCAGTCTGGTCTTCCACAAACAATACTCAACTAAAAAAAGAAGGGAAATATAGTGAACAGAAACAGTGATAAAAATATAACACCAGATATCAGTGCTATGAGTATACACTGGAGGTCCTTCAGATACACCTGAAGAAAGTACAACGACTAGGTGCAGGGAATAGTACAAGCCAGTAGTTTAAAGGGCAAGTAAACGCAAAAAATGTTCTAACTTATTTAGATAATGTTTGTAACGATTAGTAGTGAAAACTGTAGCCCAATTTTGATATAAATATACTGTGCAAGTAAAAAGACTTACTAGTTGTCCTTCGGCCATTTTGATCCTACAAGTTCCTGTGATTCACGCATGCGCAATGCGCCGATTTTATTGAAGGGGGCTTTTTCAAGAAGGAACAAAAAACAACTGCTCAGTATCATAGCGGTTCCTATATGCGGCGGACCAGTGTGCATTCTATCCAATGCACACTGGTTTGCCGCATATAGGAACTGCTAAGATACTGAGCAGTTGTTTTTTGTTCCTTATTGAAAAGCCCCCTTCAATAAAATCGGTGCATGCGCAAATCACGGGAAAGTGTAGGACAGCAAAGTTCCATTCAGTGGAAGATGAGTGGAAGATGGGGAAGACATCAGCGAAAGGAGGAGTCAGGTAGTTATTTCAAAATGGCCGAAGGACAGCAAGTAAATCTTTTTACTTGCACAGTATATTTATATCAAAATTGGGCTATAGTTTGCACTACTAATCGTTACAAACATTATCTAAAAAAGTTGGAACATTTTTTGAGTTGACTTGCCCTTTAACAGTAAACTGTGTCACATGACCTTGCAACAACCACACCACTTGATTTATTGCAGCCTCATTCATTCGTGTGCTATTTTTCTACCATACACAATAGGGAATTTGTCTCTCCACTAGTCCTTCACCCATTTACATTCTCCGCCAACACTTTGTGTTTCCTTATCACATTACATAGAAAACCAGTTTTTGATCTTAATCACAATTGATATAATAACAAAAAAACTATTAAAAGGGGAACAAATCAATGCGAGAAGTTAATATAAAGTAGCTATTCTTATGTATTATTCATTTATAAGTAATTTTCTTTCTGAAACTCTCAAGAGGTCATCAAGATGCTAATCTATAAGTGTAAGAGGATTTGTAAGATCAACAGAACTGCTAAAGTTAATTTAAGACCGTTGGCAGGCTGAAAATCTGCATAATACAGTCTTAAAATGCTGTTATATATAATGGAGCAGAGTAAAAACAAAAATCCTTGTAGTTTCCTGGAATAAATATTATTTCAATGAATAAAATGATTCAAATCTGCTAAAGCAGACAATTTATAGTATGTGTGACCTAAGATAAGTGTGACACACCATATAATTATTTTATTATTGCTTACTATTTTCATTATTTTATTGGAGGTAGTTCATCAGATTTAAAGCGACATGAAAGTCTATATTAAACTTTTATGCACTGGGTAAAACATGTAATTTTTAAAGTCTTTACAATTTATTATCAAATTTACTTAGTTCTTTTTGGTATCTTTTGTTGAAAAGCATACCTAAGTCGGTTCAGGAGCAGTGATGCACTATTGGGCACTGCTATATGCATATCTCTCTTGTCATTGGCTCACCAGATGCGTTTAACTAAGTTCCAGTAGTACATTGCTGTTCTGGAGCAAGGAGGTTAACTGCAAAGGGATTTATCACAATCTTGCACTTCTTTTCAGTAGATACTGAATTCTGATAGTCAGCTGGGATTGTTGGTGTTTTTCTCCAGTGATAACAAAAAATAGTTCTACCTTTAATACTCCTGAAGGTCAGAACTGTTACTTACAGAAAACAAGACAAAGGGGTCAATTTATCAAGTTCCGTATGGGGCTTGATGCTCCGTGTTTAAGGCTCGCCGGAAACAGAAGTTATGAAGCAGCGATCTAAAGACCGCTGCTCCGGCCCGCCTGCTCTAAGGCGGACAGAAATCAACAGGATCGAATACGATCGGGTGGATTGACACCCCCTGCTAGCGGCCGATTGGCCGCGAATCTGCAAGGGGCGGCATTGCACCAGCGGTTTACAAGAACTGCTGGTGCAATGATAAATGCCGAGAGCGTATGCTGTCACCAATTTTTCGATGCGCTGCGGACATGATACGCTATATCGTATCATGTCTGTCTGCACAATAATAAATAGACCCCAACATCATTATCTGCTTAGTTAACCCCTTAATGACCACAGCACTTTTCCATTTTCTGTCCGTTTGGGACCAAGGCTATTTTTACATTTTTGCGGTGTTTGTGTTTAGCTGTAATTTTCATCTTACTCATTTACTGTACCCACACATATTATATACCGTTTTTCTCGCCATTAAATGGACTTTCTAAAGATACCATTATTTTCATCATATCTTATAATTTACTATAAAAAAATTTATAAAATATGAGGAAAAAATTGAAAAAAACACACTTTTTCTAACTTTGACCCCCAAAATCTGTTACATATCTACAACCACCAAAAAACACCCGTGCTAAATAGTTTCTAAATTTTGTCCTGAGTTTAGAAATACCCAATGTTTACATCTTCTTTGCTTTTTTTGTAAGTTATAGGGCCATAAATACAAGTAGCACTTTGCCATTTCCAAACCATTATTTTTCAAAATTAGCGCTAGTTACATTAGAACACTAATATCTTTCAGGAATCTCTGAATATCCATTGACATGTATATATTTTTTTTTAGTAGACATCCCAAAGTATTGATCTAGGCCCATTTTGGTATATTTCATGCCACCATTTCACCGCCAAATGCGATTAAATACAAAAAATCGTTCACTTTTTTACAAATTTTTTCACAAACTTTTGGTTTCTCACTGAAATTATTTGCAAACAGCTTGTGCAATTATGGCTTAAATGGTTGTAAATTCTTCTCTGGGATCCCCTTTGTTCAGAAATAGCAGACATATATGGCTTTGGCGTTGCTTTTTAGTAATTAGAAGGCTGCTAAATGCCACTGCGCACTACACGTGTATTATGCCCAGCAGTGAAGGGGTTAATTATGGAGCATGTAGGGAGCTTCTAGGGTTAATTTTAGCTTTAGTGTAGTGTAGTAGACAACCCCAAGTATTGATCTAGGCCCATTTTGGTATATTTCATGCCACCATTTCACCGCCAAATGCGATCAAATTAAAAAAAACGTTAAATTTTTCACAATTTTAGGTTTCTCACTGAAATCATTTACAAACAGCTTGTGCAATTATGGCACAAATGGTTGTAAATGCTTCTCTGGGATCCCCTTTGTTCAGAAATAGCAGACATATATGGCTTTGGCGTTGCTTTTTGGTAATTAGAAGGCCGCCAAATGCCGCTGCATTTCACACGTGTATTATGGCTAGCAGTGAAGGGGTTAATTATGTAGCTTGTAGGGAGCTTGCAGGGTTAATTTTAGCTTTAGTGTAGAGTTCAGCCTCCCACCTGAAACATGAGACCCCCTGATCCCTCCCAAACAGCTCTCTTCCCTCCCCCACCCCCCAATTGTCCCCGCCATCTTAAGTACTGGCAGAAACTCTGCCAGTACTAAAATAAAAGCTATATTTAGGCTTTTTTTGTGTGTTTTTTTAGCATATTTACATATGCTGCTGTGTAGGATCCCCCCTTAGCCCCCAGCCTTACTGATCCCCCACCAAAGAGCTCTCTAACCCTCCCCCTCTGCCTTAATGGGCGCCATCTTGGGTACTGGCAGCTGTCTGCCAGTACCCAGTTTAGTGAAAAAATGTGCCTTTTTTTAAAAAAAAAAACCCTTTTCTGCAGTGTAGCTTCCCCCCCCCAAGATCAACCCCCCACCCCTTCCACATCTCTTAGCTGTTTATTTACAGCTTTGAAAAAGTTATTTTGTTTGTACTTTTTAAACTTTTTTTTTCTGTAGTGTAGCGGTTCCCTCCCGCTCCCGCCCCGTGCACGCACCCACCCGCCGCCCCCCATGCACGCGCGCGCTCCCGTGCGCGCTCCCGCCCCTCCCGCCCCCGATCCCGCCCCCCTCCACTCCACTGGGCACATCGATGGCCGCCCACCCGCCTCCCAGACTTGCTCCCACCCACCAACGATATCGGCCACCGATGTCCGGTGCAGAGAGGGCCACAGAGTGGCTCTCTCTGCATCGGATGGCCAAGGGGGGTTATTGCAGGATGCCTCCATATCGAGGCATCACTGCAATAACCGGAAAGCAGCTGGAAGCGAGCAGGATCGCTTCCAGCTGCTTTCCAGACCAAGGACGTACGCCACACGTCCTCGGTCATTAACTGTATTTTTTTTGAGGACGTGTGGCGTACGTCCTTGGTCCTTAAGGGGTTAATGTCCCAATTTCATACTCAAAAAAATAAATAAATGGTGGTTTTGGTGATTGCATCACAGGTTTAAGGGCTTGTTTGTTATTGATCCCTTGCAATAGTGTGTAGTGCTGCTAATAGAGAACATGTGCGTAATTAACCTGTTGTGCTGTAAAACCATAGAGAAATGCATTTTTGTCACTGTGAGATTTGATCAGGGGCATTATTGGTATTGTGGGGATATGGGTAATGGATTCGGCTTAATATTACTTATTTAAACTTTAACTGAATAACCAAGTAGAGTTTGTATTTGGTGACAACACTTAATAATGTCATGCAATATTGCAGGCGTAATGTCAGTATCAGAAGAATATTTAGGTTGTATGCCCTAGGCACTCAAAATTCTGATGTGTGAATAAAATGGCACATTACACCCTCACCAAAAAAAAATATTATGGTCAAAAAGGCCTAAAACATGGGGGGGCATTATTTTTTTTGGTGAGGGTGTAACGCCTTTTTTCCACAGTATTTCCAAAGTAAATGTTCATATATGTGTGTGTAGTGAGACTCAAAGGGGCCGATTTATCAAAGCTTCAACTGATAATACGATGGAATCCAGTTGAATCTCGTGTCATATTCTACACAAATTGAATATGCCATAATTAACAAAGCATCAACATTGTCAAATGTTGAAATGTGTGACATAATGCAATCTCAATTTGACACAGATCGATGCTTGCATCATTCCAGATGTTTTCGAATTCACATTCGACTCTATTTGACCCTCTTCCCAATTTATCAAACGTTCAACAGGTACGCTCGCGTCTTTTCCGCCCCAAGATACCTATCGTCCAAACTGCCACCCTTGAGGCCGCGAATGCCATAGAAATCAATGGGAGCCTGAAAACCCAGAAAGGTTATGTGAGATGCTGCAAGAGAATGAAGTTTATTACATATTTATGTAAATTAGAAAGTTGATTACAATTGTATACTCTTTCTAAATCATACAGACAACAAAGTCGCATGTTTAGTATCTAAATAATATGTTAAATAATAATATTATTATCACATGTCATTTCAAGGGACAAATTCATTTCAAAAGTAGTTTTAATGACAGGTAATGTCTATCTGGCAGCAGGACTAGTAGATATAGGGATACAAATTAAATAAATACATTACATACTACAGCTAACTTCCTTTTTTTGATCAATCTAATTTCACCATGTTTAACGCATGTAATACAAGTCCCACTGCATTTGACGCAATACTTCGCACCAAATTTGACGCAATACTCGAACTCCTAAACAACCCACAAAATATTGAAATTTTCCACCACTTTTGATTTGGAAATGCATAATCACATAATTTATGACATCAGCCAATCTGATTTAAATATACATTTTATACTATCACTAACAAATCAAATTGCTCAATACTTGTGTCATTGATCATCACTCATCAGAACTTGTAAGTGCCATTTGTTACATTGTGTATTATACTTTGAAAGTATGTATATGTGAAATTAGTATTAAAATTAAACATTGATGATGACATTAGGACACACAGTGTAATATTTTTTGAAAATTATTTTAAAAATCGATTGATGTTTGAGTCAATATAATCGTAAAATGATAGCTCAAAGGGATAGTCCCCCTAACATTAAATTGTCATTAATCAGATACAGCAGAAATTAAAATCAACTCTTTACTGTCATGATGTTTTCAGTGTTTTTCTTCCTTCTCTTGAATTTAATTTTCATTAAAAAATGTCATCTTATATGCCAGCCCATTTTATAACACCTGTGTAGGGGTGGTGTTTAAAAGTACATTGCAATCAGTAAGGGTTACACTGGTGCAGAAAGAAAACTGTCCCAGCTCTTAAAATATCCATTGTTTGCAAATAAATACCTATTATACCCTGATTACATGTTATATTCACAATTATTCTTCCTCAAAATAATAATATATTTACACTATATACATATAGTGGTATAAATAAACACAGAGATATGAAAGACAACATTGTTTAGAACAAAATAAAATTTAGGGACATGTAAAAATGTTTGGAAAAGATTTCTGACATAACACATATATATATATATATATATATATATATATATACAAGCATGTGCAAATATATATGTACAAATTCTAGCATTAATAATCATTTTAAAAAATAAAAAAACATGAGATAGTCATATCATGATTTCTAGAAATACAAATACACATTAATTTATCGAAAATATTATATTTTGTTCAGGTATAAATTTAGCTATTTCTTGGACATTAACAGAGGAAAAATAAAAGATTAGCTTTAGATAAATGTGCTTGTTCATGGACAGTAATGATATGGTATAAATAAAGTTGTTAAAAAACAGAATATCCGTGACATCAATGACTCTTATTTATCAACAGTCAGATGCTCATCACTCCATATTTGACGCATGTGTTTTTGACAGACTTTTTAAATAAATAAGGGTGTCTATGTGGATTTGCGGCAGCGATGTTTGACGAGCTTATTGACTTCAGCGAATGCATCGAGATTGACGCTTTTATAAATCGGCCCCAAAGAGTGCTGCCTCCCAAAATCTCTCGCCCTAGGCAAGTGCTTGGTTTACCTAGGCCAAAATACGCCACTGGTCAGTATGTTTTGTTCGTGTACAAAACTAATGGGACATTTGAAAACATTTAGGGTGCTCTGTAGTAAGTGGGAAATTGTTGTCTGAGGGTTTATCAAGTCCTATTAGAACTTGTGAAAAATGGCCCCATATATGATATGAGGCATTGTTTATCAAGAGTTTGGATGATGTTCAAAAAGACTGGCACATATTAAGTATAGGATTATTTTTTTCAATTAATCTATAATGTAAAAAATGCTGTCAATAAGCAACGAACACAGCTGATTGTTATTGCATTGACAGCTGTTAAAATGTCATGACAATAATTGTTAAACAATATTGTAACCAACCCCATAGTTAGATCATTTTATGGTTGCGCTGTTGCACAAAACACATTCAAGCAATTCCTTTTTTGTACTTTTACGTTCCTTCAAAGAAAAAATTATTTATGTGCTGTCATGCCTGGTTAATCTGTGATCATATCCAGTATAAAAATATAGCAAGTCCTGTTTCTCTGAGTCAAGAAACGTAAAAGAATAAAGACAGAGAATGACAAAGATGCAAAAAAAATCCATAACAGATGAAACGGATTGAAGACAATTTGTGCAGTGTGTGCATGAATAAAAGACAAAAACACATCTTTAGCTTCATTGTGAAACAAGATGATCCTGGATATATCTGATACTTAGTGAGGTTTTCCCTCTCCTTTCAAATACATTTCCTTTTCTAGGGTCTCTGTATGATTCAGACAAGAAGGAAAGAATTCAACAGTGAAAGGAATTGAAATGATGTCAGAATAATATATTTATATGAGGCAGATATGGGAAATTGCTTCATACCAAATGTGGCATTGTCAAAAATAAATAAAAAATAAAGAGACAGGTAAATTAGTTATAAATGTAAAAGGATATTACTCTATTTTATATTTGCATCAGCAATTCAACTCTGCATGAAGATTTGCATACAAAAAAATATTTTATAAGAATTAAAATTAAAATTTTGAAGGCAAATTTTTAAATATTTTGCAGTCCAGGGACACACTCATTGAAAAGTCTATTGAGCCTCAATATTTTACCTCTTTAGCTGTAGCCACTTAGGGGCACAGCTAAATAAATATCTTAACATATAAAGCAATTACACATGTATTAAGGTCAGGGTTCTAGCTGAATGCTTTTTTGGCCCCTTTTGCGCAGTAGCAAAACTACAATTTTCCATTTAAATTACTGAGAAAGCAGGGGAAATAAAGTGCTTTTTCCAGGACTTCAGATATTGCTGCCGCATTAATGTTCCCTGAAGACTTTTCTGTTCAGGGAAGCCTACCACCCAACTCAATAATAAATTAATTTCACTTACCTAAAATATCCCTCATCTAACTCTGTATTAACATCTTTCTCAATCTTGCAGTCCTTACCTCCTGTTTCTTAACCTCCTACCCTTCTAGATTGTAAGTTTCCACGGGAATAAAGCCCTCAATTCCTCCTGTATGTGTTTGTAAATTTTGTCCTGTATCTTACAAGTCTTGTATTGTTTTATTTAAATGAATTGTATCCATGGACAGCACTGAGGAATATGTTGGCGCTTCATAAATAAAGTATAATAATATAATAGTAATTAACTTATTTTTCCAACTTCTTCAATGGAGAGCACAACTTAAAAAAAAAAAAACAGCACCTATCGCTTGTGTGCTAACCTGAGACCGTGTTCAACCTACAGCACTAACCCGAAATGAGTAATAAACGTTTTACATTCCTATGTTCATAGGATAAAATGTTCTTTTTATTCATAAATATTTATTTTATGTAAAATATATATTTTTTTTAAATATATATCTATATGAATATATACAGGTATATAAAGCAGCAGCAGCCGTTTTCAAGTATGCTCTGTGAATTTCTGATGATCATGTATAACATGAATTTTAACAAGCAATAAATCGAGTTTGGAATTGGAGAAGCCGTCTGCATTTGTTTTTTCTTCTTTTATATATATATATATATATATATATATATATATATATATATATATATATATATATATATATACTGTATATAGAAATAAATATTTAGAAATACAAATAACGTTTTCCCCTATGTGAAGAACATTGGAATGTAAAATATTTACAGTACACACTTTATTAAATATTAATTATGAATAAAAATTATTTTTCTTATTTTTAGGTATTTGAGTGGAAAGGGCTCCAAAGTATATATACTTTGTGTGTGTATACACACACATATATATATATATATATATATATATATATATATATGTGTGTGTGTGTGTGTGTGTGTTTATATGTATAGATATGTTTATACATACATATACACATATAAACACATAAATACACACACACACACATATATATACATAGATACAAATTTAGACGTACATATGTATGTCTTTCCAGTCAAACACCTTGTCATATTCCATATACATTTGAACCCTTATTACTTTTTTATTTTTATATTAATAATCTATATTAGATAGTGTATTTATGAGTGTAACTTATTTTTTTTTAATGTATTCATGTTGTATTTGGGGCACATTTTTTTAACCCTTTATGTGAGGTCTTCAGTCGCATTAGCCCGACAAGTGCAAATTTAGTTTGCACTCAAGAGGTCGTGTTTACTTTTCACTTGTAATATTGCTCTAAAGTTAGTGCTTTGTGCGCCACTTGTAACCTAGCACTATGTGTGCTGTTTCTTGACACTTCTCAGAACTGATTCTCACCAATACAAATACAAAACTCTAGAATTTCTTTCCTTATGCTTCTCACTTCTTCTGTTTAGAAAACCCACAATTAATCTTGTAATGAAGAACTTTTTTTATGGCATGAGTTGTAGGTGAACTGTAAAATAGTTCAAATACAAAATATATCAGTTTTTAAATCTAAATAAAATTAGATTGACTTGCTATTTTTTAAGATTTCGAATATGATTTTTGCTTGGGAATGCATGGAACTTGGGGACTATTCAATAACAGAAATATCAATCAAGATATAATTTTAAAGGAAATATATTTGAATATGCTTTTATAAAGTTTTAAAATTATAATGGGGAAAAATAAAACTAGGTATGTGTCCATTAATTAATAATAACAAATCAAAACATATACATATACAAAACATGTATCTCCCAGCAATCCAGGAGATGGAGCTTTGGACAGTGGACCATTGGTATTTGGTAGGCAGAGCCATACCAGGAGCGGTGGTATTTGGTAGGCAGAGCCATTCCAGGAGCGGTGGTATTTGGTAGGCAGAGCCATTCCAGGAGCGGTGGTATTTGGTAGGCAGAGCCATTCCAGGAGCGGTGGTATTTGGTAGGCAGAGCCATTCCAGGAGCGGTGGTATTTGGTAGGCAGAGCCATACCAGGAGCGGTGGGATTATTGGTCGTGGAGCCATGGGCGTAGCAGTCTCCGGAAATAGGACATTTACTCTGACAGGGGAAGCTGTGGGAGGATAGTGGGCAAATGTCCCATTCTTTCAAAATCACATAAAAATACGATATTCGGAATGTTTTCATGTACTTGGTTTGCTACATTTGAAAAAAAAATACAGAAACAGAGCAATCAAGTTATTAACTGATGGAGAATCAACTATGCCTATTGATTAAGGTGATTTGATTTCCAAGACCAAAATTCTGGACACTTTCAACCCATAAATGTTTAGTAGATGTTACAAAATTAAGGAAATTTTCAATTGCAAAAAAAGTTTACCTGAAATAAAAATCTATAGTAAAAACTATTGCTGAGATAAAACTGTTGTTATCCTTACTTTAAAATTAGGAAAAAGAGGAGCTGCTGTATTTTCCAGAGCTGTGAATTTTAGGTCTTTCTTCATCTTTAGCATCTGTCTACACTAAGTTGAGTTTTTTCACTGGACCATCTGCTATGATGGAAAATTCAGTAGCAGCATTGGTTCCAGAAAGGCAGAAAAGGAACTCTACTAACTTAAGAACATTTGAACAAAGAAAATGTTTTGTTGAAAGTATTGTGGATGATGTGGCCTACACATCCAACTCCTATCAAACCATACCCAAGGTTTGCCAGTATTTTGGTGAAAATATTGTTTTGGGCTTTCATTTCTGCACGTCCTAAAATAGAACTTGTGCTTCTGCACACCGTCCAACAAATTTTCTTACTAGTCCAGGGTTTCTCAACAGCCGGCCCATTACCTGATGCTGGGCCATGAATCAACATATACTTTTGGTGCTCCCTTGCTACAATCTGCAGGGCTGGTGCTAGGATTTTAGGCTACACAGACAAATATATATTTTGCCTCCCCCCTGCTAATCAAATGACATAACATCCCTGTACAGCTTCTTCACAAAATGTTATAGGGATGTGGTAAAACAGACACAGATAACTATTTTATCAATTATTTCTTAATTATATAGATCCTATAATGTATAATGGAGCACATACCTATATGTGCACACTAACACAGACGGGCATACACAAATATAAAATCATGCATATAAATGTATACATAAGGGAGAATATACTAAGACAGACATACACAAATATGAAAGCATATACATAAGGGAGCATATACTAACACAGACGGGTATACACAAAAATGAAAGCATGCATATAAATGTACACATAAGGGAGCATATACTAACATAGACGGGCATACACAAATATGAAATCATGCATATAAATGTACACATAAGGGGGCATACACTAACACAGACGAGCATACACAAATATGAAAGCATGCCAGGGGCGTATTATGGCCTAGGCCAACAAGGCCGGTGCCTAGGGCTGCAGATTTGGGAGGGGCAGCACATCCTCTCTCTAAAAGCCAGCATACAGTACAGTGAGAAGATAAAGTGCAGGCTTTTACAGAGAAGACAAGGCACGTGCACTGATTAAGGTCGCTCTTTACAGGCAGTGCTCTTTTAAACTGTTTTAAGATTGGATATCAGAGCGCCAAACAACGTAGGCAGGGTCTATGGGCAGATAATCAAATACCAAAGGTAACAATAGGTTGAAATAATATGATTTAATACATAAGATAATAAAGTTGGTACATTTAAAATTAAACAACAATTAGTCATGGATCCATGTTACACTTTAAAATATATATTGAAACACTAGGAACAATTTAAAAATGCTTGTAGAACAATAAATAACAACAAAAAAAAATCTAACAAATAATGTCTATCGCATAAAACTTAAATTCTAATATGTGAATGCTAGGAGCGCTTATGCACACTCTATTTATAAAAACAATGGGTTACAATGCACAGGTGGATAGATTCCAGGTTGCTTGAAACCGATGGGTGTGAAATGTAAGTGGCTCCGAATTGGGGGTTTGCCTATGTGTTTATCCAAAATTGTGTAAATCCTAACAGGTGGACAAAAAATGTTACAGGAATGTCTAGAACCTGAATTCAAAATATAAGACCTGAGGTTGTGCCTATGTGTTTATCCAAAAAGGGTGTAAATCCTAACAAGTGAAAAAATGTGAGAAAAATATTGCAGGGGTGTGTGCACCTTATTTTCAAAATAAACAATGAATTCAAAATAAAACGATATACAAGTGAATTTTTGACAAATCAACTAATGCAAACATAAAGCATAAATTGAACCAAAAAAAAAAAAACAACAGCACAACTTTAATGTGTGTTCAAATGTGTTTCTGCTTGCAAACTGTGATGTGATGTGAACAAATATCTATTATAAACACTGAATAGTGGCAAAACTTTTTGATTGGATTGAAATTGAACACAGGCTCTAAATTGATACCCTAAAATACAAATCTAAAGGGCTCAGAGTTGCTGAGCTAGATATAA
The DNA here is from genome assembly GCF_027579735.1 of Bombina bombina. Lineage (NCBI taxonomy): Eukaryota > Metazoa > Chordata > Amphibia > Anura > Bombinatoridae > Bombina > Bombina bombina. The sequence continues at coordinate 1,069,028,334 of NC_069500.1, forward strand.
GGGACTTGCTCAAAGAGCCTCGAGATGTTAATTAGAAGAGACCATATAACAACAGTGGGTTAAAAAACGGATGATATAACATAAAATGCTTAAAAGTCCAAATAAATATTCAAATTGGATAATAAGAATCTTGCTATAGTCTATCTCAATATGGATCCCAACTGCTGATTATGTAGAAATCTTCTTGGGCAGTAGTTAACAAATAATTCCAACTTGCAAGGTAAGGGACAACATTGCAAGTTGGAATTATTTGTTAACTACTGCCCAAGAAGATTTCTACATAATCAGCAGCTGGGATCCATATTGAGATTGACTATAGCAAGATTCTTATTATCCAATTTGAATATTTATTGGGACTTTTAAGCATTTTATGTTATATCATCCGTTTTTTAACCCACTGTTGTTATATGGTCTCTTTTTTTTTTTAAAAAAAAAGTTTTTTATTGAGGTTATGCTAGTGAGTACAATATGTGTAAAATATCATATAACATAAGAAAAAAAAAAAAAATACAACATCAGTGTCACATTTACAATAATTATTCTTATACATGAAATAGCAATGTGGTATAAAGCTAGGTATATATCAAGAACCTCTATTTTATTTTTTATTGCTTATATTTTTCAATTATTTCCTCAATAGCGCAAGTGGCCACTTTTGGACCAGTAATGGCAAATGTTGTCTAGAGGAATGATAACGAATGTATTGGACACTTATGGTCCCACACATATAATGTAAAGGGTAAATTATCGACTGACATTTTTATTTTCAAAAATATAAGGGGGGGGGGAGAAAATTCAGCGGATAAGCACCGCTTGTCAAATATAGGGTAGTATGGGGGGGGGGCGGAGCCCAAGGCAAGGGTTACATAAAGAAATACCATGGGACCTACTAGATGATTTCTGAAAGATTAGGGGTAAATCATAGGGTTAGAAAAGAACATGTGATATATAGCATCTATGAATAAAAGGGCATATAAAAAAAAATGATATGATCGGGGGTTATTACCATATATGTAGACTTTTGGCTGGTGGGATCATAAAGTATACTCCTGAAGGGAATCCAAAACTGATAGAAAATATGGATTAAGGAAGGCATTGCACTAACTTCAAAACCTAAAAGTAAGAGATGTCCCCTCTAGGGTTAATAATTTTTGGAAGGTAACTATGACATTAGCATAATCAAATGAGTAATATTTTCTAAAACCTAGGCCCTATGTTAGTTATAATATAATATTGGGGGGTAATCTAAGGCAGAAATAGGAATTAGACATTTGGGATATATATTATAATAGGGATAAATAAGCCTTCAGTTATTAAACTTGCAATACTACTATTCTAATATGGACATATATTAATATGCAAAACATTATATCAAACCACCACATATCAGCAGTCGTGGAAACTAGGCTTAGGAGCAAGTGTGATGTCAGGGATAGCTCATATAGCAAGTTAGGAACTGTGGTACCATCGTAATTATGGAACTTAAAGTAGTGGGCATGTACCCCTCTAAGACTTACACTATAAGTAGGTACTCTGCACATAATAATATCAGAATATGTAACTATTAGGGGATCTTAAAAATAGTAGGAACCTAAAAAGGTCTAGGGACATAAAAATAAGAATTAATATTTTAGAACCAACTATCTCTCAGTCTCAGATATTGACCTTCCTAGGACACAAAACCTTATATAGTAGTATGAGGTATATCATTAAATGCATACCAAAATCATCAATACCATGAACAGATGTATAACAAAACTTGTGAAGGATAGGAGTTAGGGACTCAAGATCTCAAGGATTATATCTCTTATAACTATCATGCAGGAGATCTCCAAAGCCAAATAACCAATAATTTACAAATTGACCCCGGCATAAGCCTGACACAGTATCGTTAAACCTAACCATGCTCCTGTGTGAGTTATGCCCACGCACTCAAAAATATATATAACATTATACATGAAACAGAATGCAAAACATTTGGAAAACATATAACTAGACTTGCGATTAAATAGAGTCACAGGTAATTACCCATGAATGCAAAGTAGGAGTAGTGAATTTCTCAAACAGGAATCCACATGTATAACCCATTACGTGAGTAAGTTTACTGTATTTGCTGCAGTATATATTAATTGACACCATATTGCTTATGTGAGATTAACCCCTCAAAACAAACGTTGTGTATACATTATGGCAGACCTCTTAATAACACCCAGTACAAAGGTAGTACTATTAAACTCAGAAACAGCATGTAAGCAATTCAGTAGCGCATAAAGAGTTTACCAGTCTCAGTGGGAAGGCACTGTAGCTAACCAATATAAAGATAAGGTTAAATATCCTGTTTAGCTGCAAGTGTGTGCGATATTGTACCATGTTTTCAAAAATATATTTAAGACTGCTGCAGCAAGTATTCCACCGAATAAAGGTCATATCCCCATAACAAAACATGTTTAGCTTCCCTATACATTGTGTGTAATCTATAACTGCTATTAAGGTAAGCTACTTATATAGTTCTATCTATACAAAACAGTGAACAGAAGTGACTGCTCCACTAAGCAAAAAAAAAACAGTCAAGGATATCCTTATCACTCAGGGATGGTGATTAGAGCGCTGAGAGTGCAGTCTTTATCAGGGGTTAACCAATACCTGTTTGTGGTTGAAATATCATGAGAACGTATGTAGGAGACCACAAACAAGCAGGATTGCCATTGCTAATATGTGACTTGGAAAAGCGTATGTCCTGTCCGGTCACCATCTGCTTTCCAAAACCCACCAAGTAAGCAATCTGTTCTCCTCCGGATCTCTGCACCACTAGACCTGTACATTCTTATCTGTTTATCGACACATTTGGGGAGAAGTACTTTGCGAGCTAGTGTTAAAGCTGAAATCACGGGAAATCCCGCTATAATCTGAGGGCACAAATGAGTTCACGGATCCTCAAATTAGCCCCTCCGGTAGGCAGCCTGTGGTTAGGCCGAAATAAAAAGTAGAAAGTTTACCTCCCGGATCAAAGGTGCTCCTCAGCCATCTAGTTGGGATCATATAAATCAGCCATTGGGTTCTCTGTCTCAAACTCAGAGCGTGCGCTAGTGGACTAAGCACAGGTAGAAAGCAGTGTAATCCCCAATTATGCTTAAGCGGCACCAGATGAGTAGATGGCCCGCAATCTCCCTGGATGGAAGCTATAGAGCAGATGCAGGGGCCAATGGCCTCCGGGCTATCCTCACCTCCACACCAGGCCGTCTCAATCGGTGAGCGAGGGGACTCTTCTATTTGCCCATAATGCTTCTCTGCGGTGTCTGCAGCCCCTACCATGCTGGATGCTGGCGTTATTAGCCAACCTAGGCAGGGAGGGTGAAGGAGTAAGGAGCGCTGTTGCTCCGCGGCCTGTAAGTGTCTCGCTGACTTAGACACAGCTGCCTCTATTTGGACCAGGTCGGCTAGGTATGTTTGTGGCGGACCCATGCCAGGTAGAATTGTAGCTGGATGTCGACTGGCGTGTTTGTCTTGCAGTGCCTCATATGAGTGTAGAGTAGATGACAAGTCGGCCATGTGGGTGTCATGTCTGAGTAGGTGAGCAGCGCCATCTTGGCTGCGGAGCTCCACAATGCTGGCTCTTAGACTTCCAAAATGATTGTTAGCTTTAACAATCAGTTCCTCCAGGATAGAAACAAGGTGTGTAGAAGGTTCTCCCATCCTAAGAGCTTGATAGATAAAGTGTTCAAGTTCTTAAAATACCATAAATAACGATTTTAATACCCAGATCTCAGGAGCTCAGTAAAAACACGTCTTTCCTCTGTGACAGTTGGCTCCGCCCCCCTATATGGTCTCTTTTAATTAACATCTCGAGGCTCTTTGAGCAAGTCCCTTATCTCTAGCTCAGCAACTCTGAGCCCTTTAGATTTGTATTTTAGGGTATCAATTTAGAGCCTGTGTTCAATTTCAATCCAATCACAAAGTTTTGCCACTATTCAGTGTTTATAATAGATATTTGTTCACATCACATCACAGTTTGCAAGCAGAAACACATTTGAACACACATTAAAGTTGTGCTGTTGTTTTTTTTTTTTGGTTCAATTTATGCTTTATGTATGCATTAGTTGATTTGTCAAAAATTCACTTGTATATCGTTTTATTTTTAATTCATTGTTTATTTTGAAAATAAGGTTCACACAACCCTGCAATATTTTTCTCACATTTTTTCACTTGTTAGGATTTACACCCTTTTTGGATAAACACATAGGCACAACCTTAGGTCTTATAATTTGAATTCAGGTTCTAGACATTCCTGTAAAAAATTTTGTCCACCTGTTAGGATTTACACAATTTTGGATAAACACATAGGCAAACCCCCAATTTGGAACCACTTACATTTCACACCCACCGGTTTCAAGCAACCTGGAATCTATCCACCTGTGCATTGTAACCCATTGTTTTTATAAATAGAGTGTGCATAAGCGCTCCTAGCATTCACATATTAGAATTTAAGTTTTATGTGATAGACATTATTTGTTAGATTTTTTTTGTTGTTATTTATTGTTCTACAAGCATTTTTAAATTGTTCCTAGTGTTTCAATATATATTTTAAAGTGTAACATGGATCCATGACTAATTGTTGTATAATTTTAAATGTACCAACTTTTTTATCTTATGTATTAAATCATATTATTTCAACCTATTGTTACCTTTGGTATTTGATTATCTGCCCATAGACCCTGCCTACGTTGTTTGGCGCTCTGATATTCAATCTTAAAATTGAATCCACCCTTGGCAACTAGGTGCCAATTTATTAGAGCTGGAGGTCTGTTGCGTTATATAGTGTAAGAATCAGTAGGATTTGTACTGTCCCTTAAGTGTGGACACAATTCCTATAGAGATTAATAGAAGTTTTGGTGTTGGCTAGGCAATCCAGGAAAGGCTATCCCAGGATTCCCTAGTACATTTATATTAGCCAGGAGAGTAGATAGAGTAAATTCATATGTCTTAAAACCACTCAATCTAGTCTGAGGCAGTGACAGTTTAGGTATCTGTAAATTTGGTGAACACAGCGTACAGCCAGCAAACAATTCTCAAAGCAAGGTGACGAAAATCTCTTAAGGAAATAAGTTATATAACTCTGACCTGGAAATATGGAGGCGGTAGTCCAGTTTAACTCACAGAGAGCCTTGGAGTCCTTTAGAGTGAAACTCCGGTAAAGAAACCTCAGCTGCGTGTGGAGCGGTGACCGTGAACAGTCAGGGAGATGTGCAGCCGGCTGTGTCTGATGACGTAAGCGGCAGCATGTACCGCACAGACACAGCTGATCTTGGAAACAGAAACGCTGAAGCCTGCAGGTAACTCTGGACGGAGAGGGAGAGAAAAGGTCAGGTTAGTGACAACTTGTAAATCCTCCGGATTAGGTTTGAGAGTGGCTGAATTCAAAGGAGAGTGCCAGGAAATCCTGTAGAGAGAGCCTGTACAGGATGTAGCTGAAACCAGTTCAATAAAGCAGCATTGGAGCATGGGTAGGATGTGGCTTAAATAGGCAGGTGCTTAAAGGTATAGCGAGACAGACTTAACCCTTACAGAGCCCCCTCCCCAAAGAACCACAGCGTGGGTCAAGGCCTGGGACGATCCGGGTTTCGTCTGTGAAAAAGGGACACAAGACGAGGAGCCGAGACATTGGAAGCAGGCTCCCAGGAATCCTCCTCATGTCCAAAACCCTTCCAATGTATGAGGTAAAACAGAGTTCCTCTACGAATACGGGAGTCCAGGATGCTATGTACAACAAATTCCTGGTCCGGAGGAGGAAGTGGAAGGTGATGAAGCAGATGTAGTATATGGCTTAACCAGAGACACGTGAAATGTCGGGTGAACCCTGAAACTGGATGGGAGCTGTAAGGTCACGGTAGAAGGATTGCTGATTCGCACAATAGGGTAAGGACCAATAAACAACTTTCCCAATTTCCTACAGGGGTATGAGAGTCTCAAATTTTTGGTGGAGAGCCAAACCTTCTGACCAACAGTATACTCGGGAGTGGACCTATGACGGAGGTCATAGTACTTGGACTGGCATTTCTGCGCTTGTAGTATATTATCACGGACTGCAGAAAACAAATTGGAAATGTCGTTGACAAGGTCATTAACCAGAGGGCATGGTGTCTCAATCTTGGGAAGTAGAGTGAAACGAGGGTGTAACCCATAGTTAATGTAGAAAGGAGAGAACCCAGTGGAGGCATTTTTGTTGTTATTATACGCGAATTCAGCGAGTGGGAGGAATGTTGCCCAGGAATCTTGTTGATGTGCACAGTAGCACCGCAGGTACTGCTCTAACCACTGGTTCACTCTCTCAGTCTGTCCGTTGGTCTGGGGATGGTATGCGGTGGTAAGCTTTTGTTCTATGTGGAGAGATTTACACAGGGATCTCCAGAATCTGGAGGGGAACTGAGTTCCGCGGTCACTGATCACTGTTAAAGGAATACCATGCAACCAGATAACATTCTGAATAAATAAATCGCAAGTGGTTTTAGAGGTCGGCAGAGAGGTTATGGGGATGAAATGAGACATTTTCGAGAATAGGTCAGTAACCACCATGATTGTGGTGTAATTGTTTGATTGTGGGAGATCAACAATGAAATCCATGGAAACAGTTTCCCATGGAACATGGGGAGCGGGTAATGGTTGTAGAAGACCAACTGGCAGTTGTCTAGATGGTTTAGAGGTAGCACAGATGGTACATTGATTAAAAAATTCCTTGAGATCGGAGATGGCCACCAATAGGATCTAGTGAGTAAGTCCATAGATTTGTCTCTGCCCATATGACCTGCTAACGGAGAGTGGTGGATGGAGTGCAATACATCCCTACGAAGATGTAAAGGAACATACAACTTGTGGTCTTTGCGAAAAACTCCAGTAGAATCAAGTACCAAATCCTGACGTAGAATTGTAGTGTCAGAAGCAAGGGCTTTTTGGAAAAGAGGTTCAAGACCTGTCAAAATACCTATTATGCATTCCTTAGGTATGATAGTAGTCGGTGTGGTGCATTGTAAGGGTTTAGTGGTTTGCCTGGAGAGGGCATCAGCCTTACCATTTCTGGTACCTGGTCTGTAAGTGATAATGTACTGAAAACGAGAGAAGTAGAGACTCCATCTTACTTGTCTGGAAGATAAGGTACGGTTAGATTGTAGGTACTGTAAATTTTTATGATCCGTGTAGATGACTGTAGGTTGAATAGCACCTTCTAAAAGGTGTCTCCAATGATCAAAAGAAAATTTTATAGCCAATAATTCTTTTTCTCCAACCGGGTTAACTCGGCAGGTTGTAGGAGTCTGGAGAAATATGCCACTGGGTGTAAAGGATCCTTGAATGATTTTCTCTGAGAGAGAATTGCCCCAATGGCGAAATCAGAGGCGTCCACCTCAAGTATGAATTGTTTCTGCATATCTGGATACTGCAAAATGGGGGCTGAAGTGAATTTTGTTTTTAGATTTTCAAAAACTGACTGAGTCTGATGGTTCCAGTCAAACTGCTGGTTAAGTTTGGTGAGTTGAGTCAATGGTCTAGTGAGGGCTGCAAAACCTGGGATGAACTTTCTATAATAATTTGAAAATCCTAGAAAACGCTGTACATCTTTCTTTGTTTGGGGTGTAGGCCAATCTAAAATTGCCTGTACCTTGTCGTTTTGCATCTTTATCCCGTTAGGGGAGATATCATATCCAAGAAAGGATATATTTTGAGACTCAAATATGCACTTTTCTAGTTTTGCATATAGGCTATTTTTCCGAAGTCTAGAGAGGACTTCTCTGACGTGTTCTCTGTGTGTATCCAGGTCTTGTGAAAAGATCAGAATATTGTCCAAATAGACAACTATATACACATCCAGAATGTCTCTGAAGAGATCATTGATAAGACATTGGAATGTTGCTGGAGCGTTGCATAATCCGAATGGCATCACTGTATATTCGAATAGACCGTATCTAGTTCGAAACGCAGTGAGCCATTCGTCTCCAGCTCTCATTCGTATCAGATTATAGGCACCACGAAGATCCAATTTGGTGAAAACCGTGGCTCCCCTCAATCTTTCTATCAATTCAGGAATTAAAGGGAGGGGGTACCTGTTTTTCCTCGTACGCTTATTTAATTCTCTATAATCGATAATGGGTCTCAAGGTACCATCTTTGTTTGTAACAAAGAAAATACCAGCGCCAGCTGGGGAGGTACTGGGTCTGATGAAACCCTTTTTAAGATTCTCATCAATGTAGTTCTTTAAATGATCCAACTCTGGCTTAGAGAGTGGATAAATGTGGCCATATGGAATGGAGACCCCTGGTAATAGGTCAATAGGGCAATCGTAAGCCCTGTGGGGAGGAAGAATCTCGGCTTCTTTTTTATCAAATACGTCAGCGTATTCAGCGTACTGAGAGGGTAAGATGCTTAAATCAGTTTGACAAAGGATAGAGACGTCAGTGATAGGGGTAGCAAGGGTAGAATTTGGGAATGTAAGGCTGAGGTTATCCCAATCTAGAACAGGTTTGTGGGTACACAACCATTCTATACCGAGTATAATGTCAAAGATAGGGGAAGAGATAATATCAAAGACACAAGAGTTAGTTACAGAATTATCAACAGTTACCTGAATAGGTTCAGTTTGGTATAAAACAGGCCCAGAGGTGAGTAAGGACCCATCAATAACCCTCACAGAGACTGGATTATTTTTGCACACAAATGGAATTTTATTTCTTTTCACAAAACCTAGATGAATGAAGTTTCTACAGGAGCCTGTGTCTACAATAGCTTCAGTGGATGTCTGGAAGTGGTCCCACTGTAAAAGAATCGGGATAGTGATATAAGTGCTTTTAACTGACTTTAGCATATAACTAGTGTGTGAGGATGATAACCTACCCTTCTTATTCTTAGTAAGTATAGGGCAATCCTTCACTTCATGAGAGCGGGAGGCACAGTACAAACATAGACTATGCATTTTCCTTCTTGCCTTTTCCTGTGGGGTGAGGGGCCCCTTCATAAAGCCGATATCCATAGGTTGTGGGCTTTCTTTCACCTGATAAGGAGGAGAAGGAAGAAAGTTCTTAGAACTAGTAGCCTTTTCATTTCGACATTCTCTAAGGCGTCTGTCAATGTTTATAGTTAGCATGAAGAATTCCTCCAGGGAGTCAGGGATACCGATACGTGACAGTTCGTCTTTTATTTCTTCAGATAACCCTAGACAGAATTGTGTCTTGAGGGAGACCTCATTCCAGCCTGAATCACGTGCAGAGATCTTGAACAGTGTGATATAATTTTCCACTGGATTTTTCTTCTGTTTTAATGACCTGAGAGTATTTTTGGCAGAGACCTGTTTGAAAGGGTCATCATACAGTGCCGACATCTGGTCAAAGAAATTAGAGAGAGACCCTAAAACAGGGTCTTGATTCTCGTAGAAGGAGTCAGCCCAGGCCCTAGGCTCCCCCCTTAGGTAGGAAATGACTGTTAAGACTCTGACCCTTTCTGTAGGGTAAGTACGTGGTTTTAGGTCAAATAGTAATAAACATGAATTCCTGAACTCCCTGAAACGAGCTCTGTCTCCAGAGAATTTCTCAGGAGGGGAGACCAAGGGCTCAGGTGTTTGTTCAAGAGGAATTGGCTTGGGGGCTAGTACCTCCCTTAAACAGGCTTTTAAGGCCTGATTCTCAACTTGGAGTTCATGAAAAGAGCCTGATAGAGCATCCAGTCTATCAGACAAAACTTGGACTCTATCAGGGATAGGCTCTTGATCCATATTGTCAATAGAGTATAATAATCTATACTCCAGAAATCTATAACCACCAAAACCTCTAATAATCTTTTTATGGCTGCTTTATTATGTAAGAATCAGTAGGATTTGTACTGTCCCTTAAGTGTGGACACAATTCCTATAGAGATTAATAGAAGTTTTGGTGTTGCCTAGGCAATCCAGGGAAGGCTATCCCAGGATTCCCTAGTACATTTATATTAGCCAGGAGAGTAGATAGAGTAAATTCATATGTCTTAAAACCACTCAATCTAGTCTGAGGCAGTGACAGTTTAGGTATCTGTAAATTTGGTGAACACAGCGTACAGCCAGCAAACAATTCTCAAAGCAAGGTGACGAAAATCTCTTAAGGAAATAAGTTATATAACTCTGACCTGGAAATATGGAGGCGGTAGTCCAGTTTAACTCACAGAGAGCCTTGGAGTCCTTTAGAGTGAAACTCCGGTAAAGAAACCTCAGCTGCGTGTGGAGCGGTGACCGTGAACAGTCAGGGAGATGTGCAGCCGGCTGTGTCTGATGACGTAAGCGGCAGCATGTACCGCACAGACACAGCTGATCTTGGAAACAGAAACGCTGAAGCCTGTAGGTAACTCTGGACGGAGAGGGAGAGAAAAGGTCAGGTTAGTGACAACTTGTAAATCCTCCGGATTAGGTTTGAGAGTGGCTGAAATCAAAGGAGAGTGCCAGGAAATCCTGTAGAGAGAGCCTGTACAGGATGTAGCTGAAACCAGTTCAATAAAGCAGCATTGGAGCATGGGTAGGATGTGGCTTAAATAGGCAGGTGCTTAAAGGTATAGCGAGACAGACTTAACCCTTACATATAGTTGGCGCTTAGTTATCACATTTCCACTCTTTTAAACTGTTGCTTCATTTAGAGCCGCCGGCATTTTTGCAGTGGAAGTGTTCTTGGTGAGAAACTTGCCCGGGGATATGCTTACAAGGTGAGGCTTGAGGAGAAGACCATGTGCCGATATGCTGCCTCCCCTTGTCAGCTGTGGTGGGTCTGCGAGCACAGTACTTATTGCAGGTCTTAGTAACTAACAGACTGGATGTGTCTGTGCACTGCTTAGATCAGCTTGAGATGTCTAATCATAAACTATAATAGCTAGATAGCTTTTTCTACATTCATCAACCCACAGAGTAAATAGTAAACGGACAATTAAAAAGTTTAATTACTTGAATAATGGTAATTACTGTATTTTCACGACCTGTTTGTTTCCAACGCTTTCAACCTTTTAGCTATTACTGAAACCTGGCAATCTTCCTCTGACACTGCTCCCATTGCTGCTCTCACACACAGTGGTCTTCACTTTAGCCACACACCTAGGCCAGGTGAGAGACACGGTGGTGGTGTTAGCATCTTACTCTCCCCCTCCTGCTCCTATCAGTACCTATCCCCATTTCCATCTCTCTCCTTTTCTTCCTTTGAAGTCCACTGCATACGCCTGTTCTCCCCTCTCTCTCTCAGAGTGGCAGTTATCTATCGCCCCCCCTGGACCAACTTCCCAATTCCTTGACAACTTTGCTGCCTGGCTTCCTTACTTTCTCACCACAAATACACCTGCTATAATCCTAGGGGACTTCAACATCCCCATTGACAACCCACCTGCCCCTGCTGCCTCTAAACTTCTCTCACTCACTAACTCCTTCGGCCTCTCACAATCCACCCTATTCCCTACCCACCGCGATGGACACTCGATTGATCTGGTATTCTCCTATCTCTGCTCTCTCTCATGATGTTGCATGTCGCCCATTTCCCATCTCAGACCACCATCTGCTCACCTTTAATCCTAATATAGATACTAAACCTACTTCCCCCTCTCGCCCCCGCACCAGTAGAAATCTGCACACTGTGGACGCTCCCCAACTCTCCAATCTTATTCAACTATGCCTCCCCAAAACTTCCACGATATGCTGCCCTGACCTTGCTATAACCCACTATAACAATACTCTCTCCGCTGCACTTAACACTCTCGCTCCACCCCAACCTCGCAAAGCCCCACGTTGTCAGCTCCAACCCTGGCACTCCCAACAAACGCATCACCTACAAAAATGCTCCCGCACTGCTGAACGTGTCTGGAGGAAATCCCACTCTGAACCTGATTTCATGCACTATAAGTTCATTCTCTACTCTTACACCTCTGCCCTTTGCTTAGCTAAGCAAACCTACTTCTCTTATATCCACTCACTCCTCAAACCCTAAAAGACTCTTCTCCATTTTCAACTCTCTCCTCCACCCACCTGCACCACCACCCTCATCTGCATTCAGTGCTCAAGACCATGCTGACTATATTCTCAATAAAACGCTTGCAATCCGAGGAAACATCCCAGTCACCCCCTCTGCCACTCTTTGCACCCTCCTCCCAACCACTGAGAGTGAAGTGGCTTCCCTTTTGTCTTCCTCACACCTCACTACCTGCCCACTTGATCCTATTCCTTCACATCTAATTCCTCCTCTGTCTACCACCCTCACTCCGGCTCTTACTCACATATTTAACCTATCCCTTTCTACTGGCTCATTCCCTGTCTCCTTCAAACATGCGAAGGTCACCCCCATCCTCAAAAAACCCTCCCTCGACCCTAAGTCCCCTGCAAACTACCGCCCCATATCACTGCTCCCACTAGCTTCAAAACTCCTTGAAAAACTAGTTTTCAATCGCCTAACCCACTTCCTGTCCTCCAACTCATTGCTCGACCCCCTGCAATCTGGCTTCCATCGCCAACACTCAACTGAGACTGCCCTCACCAAGGTTACTAACGATCTCCTTTCTGCTAAAAACAAAGGCTACTACTCTATACTCATCTTACTTGACCTATCTGCTGCCTTTGACACTGTTGACCATCCCCTTCTCATACGGTCTCTCAGTTCTCTTGGTCTCTGTGACACTGCCCTCTCCTGGATTCACTCTTATCTCTCTAACAGATCCTTCTCCGTCTCTTTTGCTGGTGATTCCTCCTCTCTATTGCCCCTGTCTGTTGGAGTATCAACAGCTATGGCTTCAGCTATCACCTCTATGCTGATGATACCCAGATCTACCTTTCCACCCCTGCACTCTCTCCTTCTGTCAACTCTCACATCAGCGACTGCTTATCTGGCATTTCCTCCTGGATGGCCTCTCACCACCTAAAAATAAATATGTCCAAGACCGAACTACTTCAAATTCCCCCCTCTAGCTCCACTCCAGTCTCTAATTTTTCTATCACTGTTGGCGGCACCACTATCTCCCCATCACCCCAAGTCCGCTGCCTCGGAGTCACGCTTAACTCAAATCTGTCCTTCATTCCCCACATCCAACTGCTCTCTTCATCCTGCCACAACCACCTACGCAATATCTCCAAAATTCGTTTGTTTCTGAGTGCTGAAACTACCAAACAGCTCATCCACTCCCTGGTAATTTCCCGACTTAAAGGGACAGTCTACTATAGAATTGTTATTGTTTTAAAAGATAGATAATCCCTTTATTACCCATTCCCCAGTTTTGCATAACCAACACAGTTATATTAATATACTTTTACCTCTGTGATTACCTTGTATCTAGGAACCTTCTTCCAGCCCCCTGATCACATGACTGTGACTGTTTATTATCTATTATCTTAAATTTAGCATTGTTTTGTGCTAAATCTTAAATAACCCCCAGTGCCTGAACACAGTGTTATCTATATGGCCCACATGTACTTGCTGTCTCTTTGTGTTGAAAAGAGATTTAAAAAGCATGTGATAAGAGGCAACCCTCAAAGGCTTAGAAATTAGCATATGAGCCTACCTATGTTTAGTTTAAACTAAGAATACCAAGAGAAAAAAGCAAATTTGATGATAAAAGTAAATTGGAAAATGTATTAAAATTAAAAGTCCTTTCTGAATAATGAAAGTTTAATTTATACTAGACTGTCCCTTTAACTATTGTAACAACTTACTAACTGGCCTCCCTCTCTCCTGCCTCTCTCCCCTCTAATCCATCCTAAATGCATCTGCCAGGCTAATCCACCTCTCTTGACACTCTGTTTCTGCTCCACCTCTCCGTGAGTCCCTTCACTGACTCCCCATTCACAACAGAGTTAAATTCAATATTCTCACCTGACCTACAAAGCCCTCACCAATGCTGCCCCACCCTACCTGTCCTCACTCATCAACAAATATACTCCTGCCCGTCCCCTAAGTTCCAACAACGACCTGCTTCTTGCGTCCTCTACCATCACCTCCTCTCATTCTAGACTACAGGACTTCTCTCGTGTGGCACCAACCCTCTGGAAGGCACTTCCTCGAGATGTCAGACTTGCCCCTAACCTCTCCTCCTTTAAACCTTCCCTAAAGACCTTTCTGTTCAGGGAAACTTATCACCCAACTTAACAACAAACTAACTTCACTTAACTAACAGTTGCCCTCTATCTCCTCACTAATATCATTCTCACCTCTGCAGTCCCCACCTCCTGTTTCCAATCCTCCTACCCGTATAGATTGTAAGTTCCCATGGGAATAGGGTCCTCAATTCCCCCTGTATTTTTCTGTAAAATTTTGTCTCTTATCGTATTGTACCCATGGGCAACGCTGAGGAATCTGTTGGTGCTTAATAAATAAAGAATAATAATAATAATAATAATAATAATGTTGTTGCATGTGAATGGCAGTGATTGTTTCAAAGTGTATTCTTCTATCCCACCCTTCCTCTTCTCTCTCTTCTTTCCCTTTCTCCCTCAACTCCCTTCCTCCATTATTCATGCTATATGTAAAGTAACTTATTTTAGACCTACAGCCTAACTATAAAACATAACATGATTTGCAGTACTACTGTTAAAATAGTAAGTGAAAAGGCTTCACCTACCATGCCTTCTTCTTTCATGCACAGTGTTCCTTTTCCTCATAAATAATGGGAGGGGTAGGGAGGAGTCAGCTATCACACCTCACATGCAATATCATTGCTAAACCTCAGTCCAGTCTCCAAAGCAGCAAGTTAATTACCACTTTTCTTCTTGACTCCCTGCTGTAGTCATGCTGCTCCTCCCTCTCTTACTAGCCCCATCCATTGCACTTGCGAGGGGGGTTTGATTAGCAATACAGGATGGGGGTGCTCTAGAGATGCTCAGTTTAGACTGCTATGGGTATTAGGGCATTTAAAAATTAAAATGTAAAAAATAACATTAAAAAAAAGTATATATATTTTATATATATATATATTATATTATATTATATATTATTATTATTATATTATTATGTTATTTTTTACATTTTAATTATATATATATTTTAAATATAACTCTCCTCACTTGCGCCCCCCTGCAAAAGCGCCCTCAGTCAGTTGCCTAAGTTGCTTATATACAAGCGCCGGCTCTGATAATCTGACTACCTCCCACAATTCCATATGTATGGAGCTGTGGGCCTATTAGAGTGCTATTGTGCATGCGTGCTATGTACACTTAACAGCCTTCGGGTGGGAAGATATCGCTGGACGAGGAACAGACAGGTCCAGCCCTGGACACCACAGTTAAGTACCTTTAGTGTTACCAGCCTCCCACTGACATCCATGAACCCACTGACACCAATGAAAATATATAGTTATATATTTTCTTCCCTCACTGACACAAATGCATTAAATAATATATATATATATATATATATATATATACACACATGCATGCACCCACTCCCCCTCCTCACCCATGACTATTGAGCCCTAGGCACATCTGGCTAAAATGTACCGGACCTTGAGGTCACTTCATTTGAGAACCACTGTACTAGTCTATTTCCTGTTAGGCAGAGACTCAAATAATCACGCACAATAACAGATGTTTCACCAGGCAACCATTTTAGTTCTAATATTTTAACGTTCTCACTAGTTTTGTAATTGGTTGCATCAATCAACACAGAAATAAATGTAGCGTTTTCTAAATCACAATGCAACAGATATTAAAGCATGAGGTGCAAGCACGATCAAAATAATAGCTTCTGTTTTGATACTTGCACATTCAAATGTGGGCTTTAATGTTACCTAGAGTAATTTTGATGTACAATCAATGGAACTAAAACTATGATAGTATGAAACTGTATGATATGTGAAAGCACCTTCAGTTGTAGCTAACTACTGTTCCTAATCCCCAATTTTATGACGATCTAGGTACTGCTGCAGAAATTGCTCTTTTATGTTTATCTCTACTTAAAGGGACAGTATACTATAAAATAGTTTTTTCCTTAATGTGTTTCCAATTACTTTTTTTAACAGCTGCAGAGTATAAAATGTATGAGATTTGCCTTTTTAAGGCTTATTTGTGTATATGAATCAGCTGATTTTGTGTTTTGAAGCCACAACCTAATAAAATGGGTTGAGCTTGTAGGTATTATCAGATCTCATTACTTTATCACATTGTGCAAATATAACTGCTTCTTTATCTTCTATCTGTCCATAAACCAATCACCAATACTTGGTGAGAACAATGGAAAATTAACATTTATTACCTTATCTCTTCTATAACCCACTGGGAGTGTAATTTCTTCTGCTTGCTATGTTTACACAGCTTGGCCTTGAGGCCAAAAACTTTAAGTATAGGTGTGGATACCACAGGCTAAATAAACTATTTCAAATGCCAATGTAAGGACAATGGAAATACTTATAAACAATTTAATACACTCCAGCAGGTAAAGTGGATCATTGGGAACAAATTAAAGGGGAGAACATTTTTGAGTAAACTGTCCCTTTAAGTGAGTATTAAAGGGACACTCAATCAAAATTAAACTTTCATTATTCAGATAGAGCATGCCATTTTAAACAACTTTCCAATTTACTTCCATTAACTAAATGTGCACAGTCTTTTTATATTTAAACTTTTTAAGTCACCAGATCCTACTGAGCATGCGCAAGAATAAGTGTGTATGCATTTGTGAATGGCTGATTGCTGTCACATGGTACGTATATGCACTTGTGATTGGCTGATGGCTGTCACATGGTACAGGGGGAGTGGAAAAAGACATCACTTTTAAAATTGTCGGAAAAAAAAACCATACTACTCATTTGAAGTTCAGACTAATTGCTATTGCATTGTCTTGTTATCTTGCATTTGTTGATTATGCAAATCTACTGTATTGAATAATCCTTTAATCTCATCACCTCCACCACAGCTGATGCATATGTGATGAACTTCATCACATTTCCTCATATTTTATAATTTTTTATAGTAAATTATAAGATATGATGAAAATAATGGTATCTTTGGAAAGTCCATTTAATGGCGAGAAAAACGGTATATAATATGAGTAAATGAGTAAGAGGAAAATTACAGCTAAACACAAACACTGCAAAAATGTAAAAATAGCCTTGGTCCCAAACGGACAGAAAATGGAAAAGTGCTGTGGTCATTAAAGGGTTAAATGCTATAGTAGAAAGGCACACAAATCCATTTAAAAACAGACCATATGAAATTAAGTTTTATATTTATAATTATTAACCCTTTATAGTAGGAGCCAGAAATAGAAAAAATATCAAATATTTGAATATTCCCAAATGCACTTAGAAATACTTACATTCAAAAATTATGAAGGACTCTTAAAGTAAAGGATTTTGGTAGGAGCCAGAAATATAACATATTACCAAAGGCATTTAGAAATTCTTTAGAATGATGACCCGTATGGTAGGAACCAGAAGTGTATCCCAACAGAGAATAAAGGACTCTTAAGTTAACTCCTATAGAATCAAAAATATAAAATGTTCCCAAAGGCACTTAGATATGAAAAAAATAATGCAACAATTGGAAACCCAGAAATTAGTAAAATAATGCCAATATCTGGTCTACTCTGCGTCCAGCAGGGTGCAGTTAGAACTCACTTGAAAATGCAAGGCAGGCAAAGAGACAAGTTTGGCCTGTAAAGGGGCCTTTTTAAACTGGTACTGTAAATAGCTGGTAGGCAGAGGCACACATACAAAAATAGCTGCTGCCTAGCTATATACTAGCATGGGCATCCACCGGAGCGAGGGATGTGGGGCATCTACCCCTACTGGATTTTCCTCCAGACCTGGAGAACAAACTGCAGAAAACAAAGACAAATACATGTTGGTTTTTAAATTGTAATCCCCCTGAATGTAGCTCCATTTTAAAGGAAGAAGCACAGAATTCTGGGAGTTAAATAGCATTCTGGAATCTATCAGCCCTTTACACACACTGGGGAAGGCAGCTGGGAGTAATGTCTGACCCTTTAAACATTTAGGGGGAATTCACTATCACCTCCATATTATATATTTATTTTATGCTCAGACCCTCTACACAAGTGGTAGCACTGTGCGAGTGATCTTAAACTCTGCACCATGTTATATATATTTTACTCCCACCACCTTTTTAACAGTTAACACTTTCTGTGCAGAGTCCTCCTGCTCACATACTGGAACAGTTTGTTAAAAGTGTTGCCTATAGCACAAATAGAGGAATGTTTATTTAGCATATTTTAGGAAATGCACTGTTAGCAGATTTAGGGGTTGATTTATTGCTGCTTCTGACCCACTCCGTTTCAGGTCCCCTGAAGCGGAAGTTAAGAAGCAGCAGTCGTAAGCGTATGCTGTCGGCATTTATCGATGTGTGGCGGACATGATCCTCCGCCCGCACGTTAGGCTTTATATGCATATGTTAACTTATGTTGGTTCCTTTTGTGTTTAATTTTGATTATGTTTTTCTTCTTTATATCTGTATTATGCAACATTAAATAATAAAACTAAATACTACTTCTATTTTATTTTGGTGAGTCTGGATAAAGAAATGTGTAAATGTGTCTTAAAGTTTAGCATATAACAGGGGAGGGCTGACAAATTATGGACTAGGGACTAGAATAGTGGAATAACAGGCCACCCCTTTTTAAATGATACATTTAATATCAAACAAAAAGAGCAAACATGTTGCTCAAAGCAAAGTTCAGGATAATATTGTGTGCTGGGAGAGGCTGTCACCCTCGCGACATGTAGTGTTAAGTGTGCGGACAAACCAGGTAGCGGTACAACTTGTTCCCTTAGCTTGCAACAAATCTCAATCAGATCAAGCAGGTCATGTGACTTTCATGGGAGTATTGATAGGGCTGTATAGTCGTAATGTCTCTGAGCTATATATTCGTAATGTCTCTGAGCAGTGATAATAATAATAGTAGTAGCCTGTCAGCTCGAGTACATCAGTAGCGTTAATCAGGCTTGCGGTCAATACACCATCATACCTCCATATTAAAAAACCGGGTCTTAATAAATCAATACTTAAATCACAAATAAGCCCAAACAAGCTTACTCACAGTAAGGTGCTACGTTGTCATCTGGTTCCCTGCAGCAGTTCAGTTTTCAGCAGTTCAGTTCAAACACACTTACAACACTACTCAGCCTCTCTCTATGCAGCACGCCTTCTCTGGTCAGCTGGAATCATCCAAATCAGCTGTGATCCGTGTCGGTATGGATGTGCAGGCGGAAGTGTACTGTGTACTGTGTACTCCACAGTAAATAAAAAACAAAGCAATATCCAAAGTGCATCCAAGTGTGGGTGAAAAAGTCAATTGAGCTCCAGTTCCATATGTAAAAGGCAAACTTTATTGTGGTATTCAAGGATAAAACATGCAGATAAAACTCTCAGCAAGAGAGACAAGTAGAAAGTCTGACCGGTTTCGGCCCAGTGTGGCCGTAGTCATAGACTGTGTCAGGTATACAAGGAGTACACCTTATATACCTGTTAACCACTCCCCAAATGGGGGTGGTAACAAACTAACTCAAGTTAATTAGATTAAAAACACCTTGTAACTCATGACTGTATTGGGAAAGCAGTAAATATATATACATGTATACAAAATATATAGTATGCAATTGGAGAAAATACATAATATAGTATAATATAATAGCGTAAGGAAAATACAAAGATAAGTTAACTCTGGGCATAAACTTTAAATTTCCAGGTATATGTGACCAATTCATAAGTAAAAGTTTTAACATATATAAAAAAGACAGACAGCAAAAAGCATCAAATGATAAATAGTAAATTCCTAATTAATAAGCTACAAACTAGTGTTCATAAATATCAACATACCAAAAAACCCTTTAAAGAATATATTATTAGTAGTAGTGGAGTAAGATCTAGAGAGCCATGAAGTCAAATATTACTTTTATTATTACATACACTAGCCCGAAATACAATAGAATTAATGAACAGATATTTAAATAGTTAAATAGTTTATTTACCTAAAAGGGTACCATAAAGCCCTTAGAGTGGTGGATATCAAAAGGACTATATTTGTATATCTTAGCCCAATCCAGAATGAAACTATCTATGCCAGTAATTTATGATGTCGAATTCCGAATTGAAACCCTCAGGTATCAGGCTACCGAGCCTATGTATCCAGTAAATCTCTTGCCTGGAGAGGATATGAAATAAATCACCTCCCCTTGGTGGTCTGGATACTGACTCGATAGCCCGCCACCTGAGGGTTCCAACATCTCCCATGTGTACCTGCAAGAAATGTTTGGATAGGGCAGAAACCGTCCTTTCTTGGGAGACATAGGAGAGATGCTCCCTGATCCTCTTACCCACTGGCCTGGTGGTCCTGCCTACATACTGTTTTTTACACTGGGTGCATTCAATCAAATAAATGACATATATACTGCCACATATTTATATTTATATTTACAATAACAGCCTTAAAAAAAGTTAGAGAATAACTCAAAGAAAGTATGTGCGGAAAAATGGCACTCACAAACTGGTAACATATTTTCAGACGTTTATTGGTTGTAGGTACCCACATGGTAGTAGACCTACATTTACCAAAGTTGATAAATATATATATATATATATATATATATATATATACAGTATATACAGTATGTGTCAAAGACACCACTGAAGTCATTGTCTGGCATACCCTGGAGAAATGTAGGGCTTGTAACCTAGCAAGCTAACCATGTGCATACAGTTTATAATTAATTATTTTGGTACAAATAGCTGTTGCAGTGTGCAACATTGCTGCCCAGGTCTGTAGCAGAAGACATGTGAGCCTTCTTCACATGTCACAGTAAACTCTTTTTGGCATGAGCAACTAATATTGATTTCGGAATAGTTAACGTTATTTCAAATGGGAACAACTAATTTGAATAAAAAACTTAGATTATAAAATTTGACTAAAAAAAAAGAACCTATCATTCAATGGCAACATACCATATGGGGTAAATATAATTCTTTACAACAGTTAATCTAATTTTTTTTTTTACAAAATTTGCCATTAAAGGCTATGACCTGTCTGGACCTCCTGACTTTGTCATTTGCATCTGACCATTTTTAGTCAAAGTGATTGAAAATGGCTGAGCCTTCCCTAGTCTCCCACCTCCCTGTGATAGGTAAAGGCTTGATTGGACAAGCCTGTATGACTAAAAACAAAACATACTGCCTAACTGTCTCTAAACAGCAGTTATTAGTAATACTGTGGCAGGATTGAACAAGGGACATGGACATGTGCACATGAATGATCAGACACATTGTACATCATTAAAAAACTAAACTTTAATGATTTGACAAACTTATATACACCCTTTTCCACTTTCTGCCCCTTCCTGCCCCTTTTTTGGTGTCAAATGGTAGGAAAGAACAAACAAATCAATTTGATCAAGTAATCCTTCTTTCTTCATCCATTTTGTCCTATAATGTATTCATCTGCTGCTATATCGGAAGAATTCCCAAATTGGTATCAATTTGTCTAAAGCCCTAATGCACATCTCTAATATTTACATCAGTGTCTATGTCACCAAATAAAAAAATAACTTCTTGTTTAGTTTTATTGATGTAAATGTATTTATGATCTAAGATGTTATTTCTTTACAACACATTTTAGATGAATTAAAATATATATATATTTTAAATATTTGAGATATATTAGAAATTGTACATGGCACTAAGAAATTGCTGTAAATAACTAATATATTTTGATAAACTCATTAATATTGGCAGCTCAGAAGAAAAGCTGTAGAAGGGGCAGTGTCACTTGAATAAGGGGATTATCGATTGGGAAATACTTGTTTTTAAAAAAACCTCTCCATATTTTGTTCTTAAAATGTTTATGCAGCCTTAATATGTCACTCAAAATTCTATTTCTTTAATAAGTCAATTACAGCTTGACCCACCAACACCCAATGGGTTGCCAGAATTTAATGCTTCTCAGTGTCGAAGTCAATCATGATCAGCTAAAGAGGTAACAGCAGGATAAGGACGCAATAATGGCTGTATATGTGATTTTGCATGATTGACTCCTCTAGCAAAGCATCTGTACATAAAATACAACTGAAATAACTCATGTCATGAAAATTATTTGGATTCTATTCTTGTCAATATGTTTCTAATAAATGACATTTGTTTTAAATAAGAAATGTGTCTCACTTGTCTGTTGTAATGTGAATTTCTACTGTAGTGGAGCTTCAAAGAAGTTTCTAAATTTATTAAAGGGACATTAAATTATTTTTTCTTTGCTGCATCTAAAACAGAACATTTTATGGTTGCTAATTTTTTAAAAAAAAAAAAAATTTGCCCACCAATAGAGCTGTGGGAGTTGATCTTAAGAGCCAGTGAGAACTAGTGATGAGTTGTAGAAGAAATACACATTTCTTCTGTTTCAAAACAACTGTAACCAACTTTTTGTCCTGCAAACACGTTTTTAACTTGCTTAAGTAGTGCTGGTTCATAGGCTTGACAGAATGTTTTGTGTTTTACATCCCTTTAAAGCACTTTTTAAAGAATACTTTTGTTTTGTCAGCTGACCTTCCATGGCATCTATATATCACACTTTTTAAATACAATTATACATACATTTTAAAATCTTATAAATAAACAAGCAAAGGGAGTCAGGTAGCCTTTATACACTTACCTCAAAAGAATGGCACAGCTGCACACAGCATAAGTAGACACAAAGGGGCCTATTTATGATGTTGCGAGCGGACATGATCTGTTATTGCGGATCATGTCCGCTGCACATCGATAAATGCTGACAGCATACGCTCTTGGCATTAATCATTGCACCAGCAGTTCTTGTAAACTGCTGGTGCAATGCCGCCCCCTGCAGATTCGCGGCCAACCGTCCGCTAGCAGGGGGTGTCAATACACCCAATCGTATTCGATCTGGTTGATTTCTGTCCGCCGCCTCAGAACATGCGGACAGGTTATGGAGCAGCGGTCTTTAGACCACTGCTTCATAACTTCTGTTTCCAGCGAGCCTGAAGGCTTGCCGGAAACACGGGAATCAAGCTCCATACTGAGCTTGATAAATATGCCCCTAAGTTTATTGCGACATCCCAATAACCACAGGCAAACTATATACATATACAGAATAACTTATCTGCAGATAAGGAATAATAAACGTGCATACACAGTAACACAGTCATCCTGCTGTTTAAATTTATATTTAAACTTTTACAGTTAAAGGGATATGAAACCCAAAAAAAATATTTTGTGATTCAGACAGAACACACACTTTAAAAAACATTTCCAAATTGCTTCTATTATCAAATTTGGTTCATTTCTATGGAGTTCTTTAAGAGATACCTTGGAAGGTGGCTTGAGCACTATATGGCAGGAAATAGTGCTGCTATGTTCTTGCTAATGGAAAACATTCTTGCAAAACTGCTGCCATATAGTGCTCCAGACATGTGCCCGAACGTCTGTAATGTCCCTGCTTATAAACAAAAGATACCAAGATAATGAATCTGAATAATGAAAGAAACATTATGAGTTTCATGTCCGTTTAAGAAGTCTTTATATTCAAATATGTTGCACCAAACACAACATAAATACATTAAAATATACTGTTGCACTCATATAAACACTAAAATTATTGAAATAAATATTAATATAAAAATAATATAAGGATTCAATGGTATATGGGTATGTATTTGACTGCAAAGGGTTATAATATATATATACAGTATATATATATATATATATATATATATATATATATATATATATATATATATACATATTGTATAATATATACTGTATATATCTATAGTAATAGTATATATAGGTATAGGTAAATAAATACTGTATATATATGTGTGTGTGTGTGTGTATATATGTATTTAAAATAAAAATAAAATGTACCCCTATATAAAGAACATTGGAACATTTACAGTAAATACGCAGTAAAACATATTACTAAATATTATAATAGAATTATTACTTATATATATATATATATATATATATATATATATATATATATACACATACACTCACCGGCCACTTTATTAGGTACACCGGATAAATTGCTTGGTAACACAAATTTCTAATCAGCCAATTACAATGCAGCAACTCAATGCATCTAGACATGGTGAAGACAACTTGCTGAAGTTCAAACTGAGCATCAGAATGAGTATTTTAAAAGCTGCTGATCTACTGGGATTTTCACGCACAACCATCTCTCGGCTTTACAGAGAATGGTCTGAAAAAGAGAAAATATCCAGTGAGCGGCAGTTGTGTGGACGAAAATGCCTTGTTGATGTCTGAGAAGAATAGTCAGACTGGTTTGAGATGATAGAAAGGCAACAATAACTCAAATAACCAATCATTACAACCAAGGTATACAGAATACTATCTATGAATGCACAACACATCAAACCTTAAAATAGATGGGCTACAGCAGCAAAAGACCACACTAGGTGCCACTCCTGTCAGCTAAGAACAGGAAACTGAGGCTACAATTTGCACAGGCTCACCAAACTTGGACAATAGAAGATTGGAAAAACGTTGCCTGATCTGATGAATCTCGGTTTCAGCTGCGACATTTAGATTGTAGGGTCAGAATTTGGCGTAAACAACATGAAAACATGGATCCATCCTGCCTTGTATCAACGGTTCAGGCTGGTGGTTTAATGTCGTGGGGGATCTTTTCTTGGCACACTTTGGGCCCCTTAGTACCAATTGAGCATCATTTATACACCACAGCCTGAGTATTGTTGCTGACCATGTCCATCCCTTTATGACTACAGTGTACCTATCTTCTGATGGCTACTTCCAGCAGGATAATGCACCATGTAGCAAAGCTCATATTATCTCAAACTGGTTTCTTGAACATGACAATGAGTTCACTGTACTCCAATGGCCTCCACAGTCACCAGATCTCAATCCAATAGAGCACCTTTGGGATGAGGAGGAACAGGAGATTCGCTTCAGGGATGTGCAGCCTACAAATCTGCAGCAACTGCATTATGCTATCATGTCAATATGGACCAAAATCTCTGAGGAATGTTTCCAACACCTTGTTGAATCTATGCCAAGAAGAATTAAGGCAGTTCTAAAGGCAAAAGGGGGTCCAACCCGATAGGTACTAGCAAGGTGTACCTAATAAAGTGGCCAGTGAGTGTATATTCTATGTATTATTTAGATTTTTTTAGTACTAGTATTTTTTAATATTTTATATTTAATATTTCAATAACTCACCTTAAAGGACCAGTAAACACAGTAGATTTGCATAATCAACAAAAGCAAGATAACAAGACAATACAATAGCATTTACACTGAATTTCAAATCAGTAGTAGATTTTGTTCTAACAAATTTCAAAGTTATGTATATTTCCACACCCCCTGTACCATGTTACAGCCATCAGCCAATCACAAATGCATATACGTATAGTCTGTGAATTCTTGCACATGCTCAGTAGGAGCTGATGACTCAACAAGTGAAAATATAAAAGAATGTGCACATTTTTTTTAATGGAAGTAAATTGGAAAGTTGTTTTAAATTACATGCTGTATCTGAATCATGAAAATTTAATTTGACCTGAGTGTCCCTTTAAGATAACACCACAATAGACCTAAATTGCGGAGCTCGAAGTGTGTTACGCATATTTTACATTCATATGTTCCTCAAATAGAAAAAAATAATTTTGTATTATTAAATATATATTTCTATAAATATATATGTGATAATGTTAATGTAAAATACATATATATAGGAATATATATATATATATATTTAAAATATAAATAACATTCAACTAGATTACAAGTTTTGCGTTCCGGTTTTAACGCTGAAAAAATGTCCATTTCAGTGTAAAAAAACGGAATGCAGCCATTACGAGTCTTGTCATTATAGCTATACCTCAAGCATTTTAGCCTGTAAGGCAACGTCAGTCCCGCACTCAAAAAAATTATGTTTTTACGTGGGATTTCCATAGCGCTGCCATTACAAGTTGTGCGATGAGGCTAAAATGCTTGTGTTCAAGCCTATACCAACACGATACGTTACGCAATCTGAGACCAGTAGTTATGAGTTTTGCGCAACAAACTATCAAACTAACATTACTATTATACAAAAATTAACATAACTACAAATTAAATAAACTAAATTACACGTTAAAAAACCTAACCCTTCAAAAAAAAAAAATCTACAATTACAAAAAATAAAAAATACTAAATTACAAAAAATAAAAAACACTAAATTTGTATTTTTTTCAGGGAAAAGAGCTGATTTCTTTAGGGCAATGCCCTACAAAAGGCCCTTTTAAGGGCTATTGGTAGTTTATTGTAGGCTAGGGTTTTTTGTTTTTTTTGGGCGTTTTTTATTTTTATAGGGCTATTAGATTAGGTGTAATTGTTTTTATTTTGGATAATTACGTTTCTTATTTTTCGTAATTTAGTGTTATTTAGTTTTTTTTTAGTTTATTTATAGCCAGATTATGAGTTGGGCGTTATGACTCAAATATCGTTATGGGCTATAACGCTTCATTTTCCCTACCGCTGCTATTACAAGTTTCCGTTGCGCCACAAATATCACCATCTACGCTTAAATACCTAACGTTCACACAGACCCAGTAGTTAATGATATACCGATAACAAAAACATCCACGAATCACCTCAAAAACATTACACAAAGTACACCTACACTCATACAAACACTCTACAATATTTCATTTTTAAATTAAAATGTATCATGTCAAAATATAACGGATCAAAGTTACGAGATCTCGGGTGTTTGAAAAAAAATGCACACAAACCCATTTTACATTGACTTACATAGACATACGGGAACATACACTCATTTAGCTACATCTAACTACAAATATTATCACATATACATACACAAATCGATACATACAAACAATATACAGCACATTACCTACACAAAACATTAATTTATTATGAAATTAACACAATTTAGCTACTTTTTTACAGAAGGACATGACGTCACTCACTTTACGCTCAACACAAGTGTTGGGTTTTATTTCTCTTTAAATTTCTCTCCTCCATTGACTTTTATGGGGAATACGTGCTCGTGCATGCAACCGGCAGATTTACCGAACGCACGCAAAATTTTTAGACTTTAAAACTCGTAATACCAGTGTTAGAATTGTGGCGCTAATTTATTCATTCTTGCGTTAGTCCCGCTATGACAAATAGATCAAGAAATTACTATTTCCCACTGGAGTTATGGCTTTTACTTGTGTGAACATCACTACATCATCAAATTCTTTTAGGAAATTACATTACATCAACTATAAATCACCATCAATTCTATCATCACCAATACAAAATCGGTTTCAAAAATTAAATCATATGTAAACGGACAGAAAAATTATTTTTTAACATTTGATTATTCACAAACAGTAGCCAATTTTAAACACGTCTCATTTACGTCTATTATAGCATTTCATTTATTCAACTCATATGCTTGGATGAACAGCATATCTACATGGGCTCACCAGATGATGATTGATGGATGCACATACATGCCTCTTATCATTGCCTGATACATGTGCATTGATATTCATTAAAAAAAAGATATAAACAATGAACACATTTACATCATACAACTACATTGGAAGGTTGGTTAACATTGGATTCTCTCTCGGAATAATGAAAAGATCAATTATGGATTTAGTGTCCCTTTAACATCACGTTTACTCATAATATACCATACATACAATAATAACATATCATTAGAAAATATTAGAGTTGTCGCTTTTTTGGAAGAAACAACGCTATACTGCTTTATATAAATGAACAAATGTGGGAGAGAATCACAATACATACATAGATGTACATAACACACATCACACAACAACAAAACACACATTTATCTTTTTAATCAGCACACAATAAGAATTTTGCAAACTACAACAACAGAACGAAGATTTGCAAACTAGACAGGCATGTTGCTAATATGATGACCTCATTCTAAACTTCAACCATACAGATTACAGCATTAGGACTGTACCGCCCCTTTCATGAGTTTCTCACTCAATATTACATATACGTAAACGAAAGGGTTGGAAGATCTTCATTATTATTGCAATTTCAATGGGATACGTAAAATATTGAGATCTCGCCAATGACTTATATATACAATATTATAGATGTCACCCATTACATCGCTTGGCAACAATATTGCAGCAACATTGATCAATCAGATTCTATGCCATATCTATGCACATTATACACAAGTATACACTTTCAATCGTGTTAGCGTGGACATGTAGTTTTTACTATAACATCGCGTTTAATAATTATTTCTTATGCATATGAACAAACATTACGAAGATGCACTGTATATGTTACAATTTACACTTTCACATTGCGATTAATTGGGGGGGGAAATAAATTTCATCAAACACAAGAAAATCTGCCCACTTTGAAAGCATTCATGCCAGTCACATACAATAAAGTGTATACAATCAACAATCATTACGAACACGCTACCATTAGACATATTGCACTATAAATCCCCCAAACAACATGGCCAAAGCGTCTCTTGTGATCGACATTGTATCAAATCGCTTTTGTGTTTTTGCATGCCTTGTTACTCCTTGTTTGTTTGCTCTGCTGTTTTCCTTTGTGCTGCTTGGCTTGGCAAATATGGATGATCCCCAGTTAGTTGTTGCTGGTGCTGTTGCACGAATTGTGTACAACAGAATCAGGCGTGCTCGGCGTCTCCAAGAGAGGCGTAAGGCTCATCTGATCAAAGGTCCTCTTGTTCACAGGGTGAGGCCCACCTTGGATAACATGACCGACTTTGAGGTTTATGACAAGTATAGGCTCAATCGAGAGCAACTCATGGGCCTTTACAAAGTACTTAAACCTCATCTGGAGCCACGTAAATGTATGCGGACTGCAATTCCTGGCATGACCAAGATGCTAAGTTGCAAGGCCTCCGGAAGTTTTCAATCTGGAGAGGGGTACATGCATGGGCTGTCTCAGGGTACCTTCTCTGTGGTTTTTGACAATTCTCTGGATGCCATGGTACAAGTTTGTAAGCTTTACATAGGATTCCCTCAAAATGATGGTGATTGGAGGAGCCTGAAGAGGGAATTCTATGCAATATCTCGAATGCCCAATGTCTTGGGAGCAATAGATTTGAGGACAGACAGTTTCCCGATGGGTGGCTCATTGGTGAGTACTTGTGCACAGCACGGTTCAGAATTTAGACACTTGCCACTGTAATGTTCAAAACCAGTTGTGTTTGTGTAATGTGCAAAATGAGCAGCTATAGGATGCAATTTAAACATTTAATTGTCTCTTTCAGCTAATGTCTAGTTTTAGCTCCAAACAGATATGTAGCCTGTCCTAGCTTAAATGTGCAGCTATAGGATGCGATTTAACCATTTACTTCTCTTTCAGCAATTGTCTAGTTTATGCTAAAAATGCATATGTAGCAGGTCATAGCTTAAATGTGCAGCTATAGGATGCACTTTAAACATTTAATTGTCTCTTTGAGCTAATGTCTAGTTTTAGCTCCAAACAGATATGTAGCATGTCCTAGCTTAAATGAGCAGCTATAGGATGTGATTACACATTTACTTCTCTTTCAGCAAATGTCTAGTTTATGCGAAAAACGCATATGTAGCAGGTCATAGCTTAAATGTGCAGCTATAGGATGCGCTTTAAACATTTAATTGTCTCTTTCAGCAAATGTCTAGTTTTAGCTCCAAACAGATATGTAGCATGTCCTAGCTTAAATGAGCAGCTATAGGATGTGATTACACATTTACTTCTCTTTCAGCAAATGTCTAGTTTATGCTAAAAACGCATATGTAGCAGGTCATAGCTTAAATGTGCAGCTATTGTGTAACCCCGCAGGCGAGGCCCAGGAGTGCTACAATCAGGCGCACAAGCGGACTAGGGCTGTAGTGGAGCGGATGTTTGGGCTCCTCAAAATGCGCTTAAGATGCCTGGACAGGTCTGGAGGAGCCCTCCAATACAGTCCTAGGAAGGTGGCGAAGATCATTATAGCCTGCAGCGTCATTCATAACATAGCTCAGAAGGCTGGTATACTGCAGGCCGTCCAGGTGCCCTGAGACTTCCTCCAAGATGAGGAGGACAACCCAGTTCTAGAGGGGCCATTCCAGGCTGAGGGGCTCAATGTCAGAGACAACATCATCAACCGCAACTTCAGACAGTAAATACTAGAAGTTATATAGGAGCATTGCGAATATGTGTGAATTTTAGGGAAATGAGAAGTAGAGAATTGTGCAAACATGTTAGGATTATTCAACAAATGATTATATCCAAATATAATTTTGTATTTTTCTTATCATAGGTAATTTATACATCAGATGATTCTGGCATTGGCTCCTGTAATGACTTTGCCACCTGATTTTCAAAGACAACATCAGATGGTAAGTATACACAATGTATGGACGAGGGGGGGGGATTTTGCACAATGATCCATCATATGGCATACAATTTTAAATGTATTATTTAGTTTACATATTTTTAGATAGTCAGAAAGGGAGACTCTGAAGCACATAGTATTGCTAAAGTCATACATCAGAGGTTAAGTCTGTACAATGTATATGACTCAGCTTCACACTTGATTGATAGAACATAAGACAAAAGACGCTACATACGCTTAGTAAGCTATTGATCTAAACAGTTTAGGAAATGGTTGGGGGCGGGGATGCAGAACCAAGTCACACATTTTTATTAATGATTTTATTTACACTTTATTTTCCATTAGGGAGATGACTTCATCTACACACTGAAAGTGAAGAATCCCAGACTGAAAGTGAAGAATACCAATGTGATCATGTCTGTGGCATTGTCTTTCAACTGTGCTGACTTAGAAAAACATACAAAGACACGTTCACATGGTAAGTGGGCACAATTCTCTGGAACAAAAATGGGGATGCAGGATGCATCCTATGGGAGACACTTATGATTCATACTGTTATTTTTTTTTTAGATGGTATTTCACAATCCTCTATTTTGAAAATGATGAATAGGACAAATAATGAAGATAAACTGATATTTTGAATAGAATTACCTTTCAAAGACCATACATCCAAGTTAGTTTGCACAATGCATGCTATTTAAGAATCATAGGAGGAATAATAGTCAAATAATTCATAATATATACATGTCCAATTTTAGAATAAGTTTATTTTATATACATTACCCTTACTTTGTGCTAGAGAGGACTCAGATTGTGATCAATCAGACAGATAAAAGGATACATTTTATAGTTGACATTTAGGTATATTATTATTTGAAGGGACATGAAATATTACATTCAGTTATGTCCCTCATACAATAGAATAATTTTTTTTTCTTCTTCAAAATTTTATATTATGCATTATTTTGTCTAATTTTAAATGCTAATATGTGTAATTCAACTCTTGATTAGACAATTTAATGTGATTAATTTCAAATTATGTATAGATAGATGGATAGATATAGATCTCCAGTCTGAACCTGTCTTTAATATCAAGACAAAGAATACATGTTGGAGCATAGACAGACAATGAATTTACAATTATTTTATTTACTGAATATTTTATTAGTCATGTATTCATTAAATAACTGTCACATGCCGCGCCGCTACTGTCTCCTTGCTTGCTTGTTACCTAGGGCTGTGTTGGGTATGGAGGCGTGCGGCGTTGATGTTATTGCCGCACGCTCCCTGATGCCGGTCTCACGCTGTGGCACCAATCCTTCTTTATTTAAACCTGTTTAGTGCGATCTATCACTGCCCAAGTATAGGTGATACTTTGTGTGCTCCTGGGTGTGATAGATCGTACTATAATTGCTGGATTGATATTTGATGCTAAACTTTGCCTGTCTGACTACTCTGCCTCTTAACCCTATAATTTCTGGATTGATATTTGATGCTGAACTTTGCCTGTCTAACTACTCTGCCTCTTAACCCTATAATTGCTGGACTGCTTAGCTGTTGCCAAATCCTGCCTGCCTGACCATTCTAGTGGTATGCCCTTGGACTGCTTTACTGTTGCCGAATCCTGCTTGCCTGACAATTCTTCTGGTTTGCCTTGGACTGCTCTTCCGTTGTCACTGGGGACTGACCTGCCTGTGGTGTGTGTCACCTACCTCATCTTACTTACTTTCTCTGTTCTGGGATATTCCCTATCTTTCCGGCTCGATGCCAGGATAACAAGACTACTGGCCGAGGTCGGTCTGATAGAGGAATATCCCACGAGCATTACATTATACTTGGGCCTTGCAGCCAGATGAGGTGGCACAAGCTGTTTATCTTCAGGGACAGATGTTGGGAACCCATACCACACAGTTGCAGAATATGGATTCCAAGGTAGAGGCTATTACCGCTCAACTCTCCTTACTAGTTGCAGCGGGGGATGCCACTCCTGTTGTCACACCACCAGCCCCTTCTCCTAGTACTGTGACTTACTCCTCAGCTTTTAGAAGTATACCCCGGATACCATTGCCTGACAAATATGAAGGTACTACTGACCTCAGGGGCTTTCTAAACCAATGCAGGTTGCACTTCCGTAATGATCCACACACCTTTCAGTCTCATCAGTCAAGGGTCACCTTTATCATTTCCTTGCTGAAGGACAAGGCCCTAGCCTGGGTCTCTCCCCCTTTGGAACAGAACGTTGCACTCCTACATGATGCTGATTAATTTATTTCTGCCTTATCTTCTGTGTTTGGGGCTTCTGGCTATACCTCTGCTGCAGAATACTCTCTCCTCGATCTCCGCCAGCGCAACAGAACTGTGGCACAATTTGCCATTGAGTTTTTGCACCTTGGCACTTGAAACCACTTGGGATGGCAGTGCTCTCAAGGCAGCCTTTAGGAGGGGCCTGCATGAATTCATTAAAGATGAACTCACTTATTGTGATATTCCTTCTTCTTTGGATGACTTTATAATGCTTTGTATCAGTCTGGACTCCCTTTTCAGGAAAGACAAGCCGAGAGAGACAGAACAAGGAGGGTCCCGTCCTCCTGTTCGCCCAGTTTTGGCAGCATCCACTACCTCTCCAGCAGCTTCAGTTACCTCAGTGGAGGAACCTATAGATCTCTCCTCCTTCAAACCTTCAGAGTCTGAAAGACAAAGAAGAAGGAGACTGAGACTATGCTTTTATTGTGGGTCTAACTCCCACAAACTAAAGGACTGTGACATTCATCTGGGAAAAGCCAATGCTTAGGGGATAACGCAGGGGTACCTCTAAGCATGATCTCTACTAAATCCACTCCTCTCGGATCTTGGTATCAGTTACCCTAACCTTCCTTCAGAATACTGTCCACACCCAAGCTTTCATCGATTCAGGGTCAGTTGAGAACTTCGTGGATCACTGCTTCATGATTCAAGCTTGCTTGCCTTTTTTGTAGAAAAGAAATTGGCATCTACTTATCAAGCTGCCAACTAGACATGTGCACCGCTAAAAAATTCGGTTCGTTTTCGGTTCGGATCGATTCGGACTTTTCGAATTTCGTTTCGGATCGAATCTGATTTGGCAAAATTTGAATAAATTCGTTTCGGATTTATTCGGATCCAAATAAATTCGTTTCGGATTTATTCGGATTCGGCTGAATTCGGTTCTATTCCGTTCCGAAATTCGGTATGTTTTTAGTACACTAACACCCATTTAGTACACTAAGTCACTAACACCCATAAACTACCTATGAACCACTAAACCGAGGCCCCCCCACATCGCAAACCCTATAATAACATTATTTAACCCCTAATCTGCCGATCGGATATCGCCGCCGCCTACATTATAGCTATTAACCCCTAATCTGCTGTCCCTAACACCGCCGACCCCTACATTATAGTTATTAACCCCTAATCTGCCTCCCCCAACGTCGCCGCAATCTAACTACAAGTATTAACCCCTAATCTGCCGACCCGATATCGCCGCCGCCTACATTATAGCTATTAACCCCTAATCTGCTGTCCCTAACACCGCCGACCCCTACATTATAGTTATTAACCCCTAATCTGCCTCCCCCAACGTCGCCGCAATCTAACTACAAGTATTAACCCCTAATCTGCCGACCCGATATCGCCGCCGCCTACATTATAACTATTAACCCCTAATCTGCTGTCCCTAACACCGCCGACCCCTACATTATAGTTATTAACCCCTAATCTGCCTCCCCCCAACGTCGCCACAATCTAACTACAAGTATTAACCCCTAATCTGCCGACCGCAAATCGCCGCCACTATAATAAATGTATTAACCCCTAAACCGCCGCACTCCCGCCTCGCAAACACTATAATACATTTTATTAACCCCTAATCTGCCCTCCCTAACATCGCCGCCACCTACCTACAATTATTAACCCCTAATCTCCCGCCCCCAACGTCGCTGCTACTATAATAAGGTTATTAACCCCTAAACCTAAGTCTAACCCTAACACTAACACCCCCTAACTTAAATATAATTTAAATAAAACAAAATAAGTTTACTATAGTTAAATAAATGAATCCTATTTAAAACTAAAGACTTACCTGTAAAATAAACCCTAAGATAGCTGCAATATAACTAATAGTTACATTGTAGCTATTTTAGCATTTATTTTTATTTTACAGGCAACTTTGTATTTATTTTAACTAGGTACAATAGTTATTAAATAGTTAATAACTATTTAATAACTACCTAGCTAAAATAAATACAAATTTACCTGTAAAATAAATCCTAACCTAAGTTACAATTACACCTAACACTACACTATCATTAAATTAACTAAATAAATGATTCCTATTTAAAACAAAATACTTACCTGTAAAATAAACCCTAAGATAGCTGCAATATAACTAATAGTTACATTGTAGCTATTTTAGCATTTATATTTATTTTACAGGCAACTTTGTATTTATTTTAACTAGGTACAATAGCTATTAAATAGATATTGACTATTTAATAGCTACCTAGTTAAAATAATTACAAAATTACCTGTAAAATAAATCCTAACCTAAGTTACAATTAAACCTAACACTACACTGTCATTAAATAAATTAACTACAAGTACCTACAATTATCTACAATTAAATAAACTAAAGTACAAAACCCCCCCACTAAATTACAAAAAAAAACAAACACTAAATTACAAAAAATAAAAAAATATTACAAGAATTTTAAACTAATTACACCTAATCTAAGCCCCCTAATAAAATAACAAAGCCCCCCAAAATAAAAAAAATGCCCTACCCTATACTAAATTACAAAAGTTAACAGCTCTATTACCTTACCAGCCCTGAACAGGGCCCTTTGCGGGGCATGCCCCAAAGAAAACAGCTCTTTTGCCTGTAAAAAAAAAACACAATCCCCCCCCACATTACAACCCACCACCCACATACCCCTACTCTAACCCAAACCCCCCTTAAATAAACCTAACACTACCCCCCTGAAGATCTCCCTACCTTGAGTCGTGTTCACCCAGCCGGGCCGAAGTCTTCATCCGATGGGGCAGAAGAGGACATCCAGACCGGCAGAAGTCTTCATCCAAGCGGGGCAAGAAGAGGTCTTCCATCCATCATACAAGTACCAAAATACAAACAAACACTAAATTACAAAAAATAATAAAATATTACAATAATTTTAAACTAATTACACCTAATCTAAACCCCCTACTAGCTATTAATATAGCTTCAATATAACTAATAGTTACATTGTAGCTATTTTAGGATTTATATTTATTTTACAGGCAACTTTGTATTTATTTTAACTAGGTTCAATAGCTATTAAATAGTTAATAACTATTTAATAACTACCTAGCTAAAATAAATACAAATTTACCTGTAAAATAAATCATAACCTAAGTTACAATTACACCTAACACTACACTATCATTAAATTAACTAAATAAATGAATCCTATATAAAACTAAAGACTTACCTGTAAAATAAACCCTAATATAGCTGCAATATAACTAATAGTTACATTGTAGCTATTTTAGCATATATATTTATTGTACAGGCAACTTTGTATTTATTTTAACTAGGTACAATAGCTATTAAATAGATATTTACTGTTTAATAGCTACCTAGTTAAAATAATTACAAAATTACCTGTAAAATAAATAACCTGTAAATTAAATCTAACACTACACTATCATTAAATAAATTAACTACAAGTACCTACAATTAAATACAATTAAAAAACTAAACTAAAGTACAAAAACCCCCCCACTAAATTACAAAAAATAAAAAAATATTACAAGAATTTTAAACTAATTACACCTAATCTAAGCCCCCTAATAAAATAACAAAGCCCCCCAAAATAAAAAAAAATGCCCTACCCTATACTAAATTACAAAAGTTAACAGCTCTATTACCTTACCAGCCCTGAACAGGGCCTTTTGCGGGGCATGCCCCAAAGAAAACAGCTCTTTTGCCTGTAAAAAAAAACACAATACCCCCCCCCCACATTACAACCCACCACCCACATACCCCTACTCTAACCCAAACCCCCCTTAAATAAACCTAACACTACCCCCCTGAAGATCTCCCTACCTTGAGTCGTGTTCACCCAGCCGGGCCGAAGTCTTCATCCGATGGGGCAGAAGAGGACATCCAGACCGGCAGAAGTCTTCATCCAAGCGGGGCAAGAAGAGGTCTTCCATCCATCAGAAAAGTACAAAAAAACAAACAAACACTAAATTAGCAAAAATAATAAAATATTACAATAATTTTAAACTAATTACACCTAATCTAAGCCCCCTACTAGCTATTAATATAGCTACAATATAACTAATAGTTACATTGTAGCTATTTTAGGATTTATATTTATTTTACAGGCAACTTTGTATTTATTTTAACTAGGTACAATAGCTATTAAATAGTTAATAACTACCTAGCTAAAATAAATACAAATTTACCTGTAAAATAAACCCTAACCTAAGTTACAATTACACCTAACACTACACTGTCATTAAATTAACTAAATAAATTAATCCTATATAAAACTAAATACTTACCTGTAAAATAAACCCTAATATAGCTACAATATAACTAATAGTTACATTGTAGCTATTTTAGCATTTATATTTATTTTACAGGCAACTTTGTATTTATTTTAACTAGGTACAATAGCTATTAAATAGATATTTACTGTTTAATAGCTACCTAGTTAAAATAATTACAAAATTACCAGTAAAATAAATCCTAACCTAAGTTACTATTAAACCTAACACTACACTATCATTAAATAAATTAACTACAAGTACCTACAATTAAATACAATGAAATAAACTAAACTAAAGTACAAAAAAAACAAACACTAAATTACAAAAAATAAAAAAAATTACAAGAATTTTAAACTAATTACACCTAATCTAAGCCCCCTAATAAAATAACAAAGCCCCCCAAAATAAAAAAATGCCCTACCCTATACTAAATTACAAAAGTAATCAGCTCTATTACCTTACCAGCCCTTAAAAGGGCCTTTTGCGGGGGCATGCCCCAAAGAAAACAGCTCTTTTGCCTGTAAAAAAAAACACAATACCCCCCCCCACATTACAACCCACCACCCACATACCCCTACTCTAACCCAAACCCCCCTTATATAAACCTAACACTACCCCCCTGAAGATCTCTCTACCGTGTCTTCACCCAGCGGGCCAAAGTCTTCATCCGATCGGGCAGAAGAGGACATCCAGACCGGCAGAAGTCTTCATCCAAGCGGGGCAAGAAGGGGTCTTCCATCCATCAGAAGTCTTGATCCAGGCGGCATCTTCTCTGTTCATCCATCCGGAGCGGAGCGGCAGCATCCTGAAGACATCCCACGCAGAGCATCCTCTTCTTTCTTGATCCGACGACTAGGTGACTGTACCTTTAAGTGACGTCATCCAAGATGGCGTCCCTTGAATTCCGATTGGCTGATAGGATTCTATCAGCCAATCGGAATTAAGGTAGGAAAAATCTGATTGGCTGATTCAATCAGCCAATCAGATTCAAGTTCAATCCGATTGGCTGATCCAATCAGCCAATCAGATTGAGCTCGCATTCTATTGGCTGATCGGAACAGCCAATAGAATGCGAGGTCAATCTGATTGGCTGATTCCATCAGCCAATCGGATTGAACTTGAATCTGATTGGCTGATTGAATCAGCCAATCAGATTTTTCCTACCTTAATTCCGATTGGCTGATAGAATCCTATCAGCCAATCGGAATTCAAGGGACGCCATCTTGGATGACGTCACTTAAAGGTACAGTCACCTAGTCGTCGGATCAAGAAAGAAGAGGATGCTCTGCGTGGGATGTCTTCAGGATGCTGCCGCTCCGCTCCGGATGGATGAACAGAGAAGATGCCGCCTGGATCAAGACTTCTGATGGATGGAAGACCTCTTCTTGCCCCGCTTGGATGAAGACTTCTGCCGGTCTGGATGTCCTCTTCTGCCCGATTGGATGAAGACTTCGGCCCGCTGGGTGAAGACACGGTAGAGAGATCTTCAGGGGGGTAGTGTTAGGTTTATTTAAGGGGGGTTTGGGTTAGAGTAGGGGTATGTGGGTGGTGGGTTGTAATGTGGGGGGGGGTATTGTGTTTTTTTTTACAGGCAAAAGAGCTGTTTTCTTTGGGGCATGCCCCGCAAAAGGCCCTGTTCAGGGCTGGTAAGGTAATAGAGCTGATTACTTTTGTAATTTAGTATAGGGTAGGGCATTTTTTTATTTTGGGGGGCTTTGTTATTTTATTAGGGGGCTTAGATTAGGTGTAATTAGTTTAAAATTCTTGTAATTTTTTTTATTTTTTGTAATTTAGTGTTTTTTTTTTTTGTACTTTAGTTTAGTTTATTTCATTGTATTTAATTGTAGTTACTTGTAGTTAATTTATTTAATGATAGTGTAGTGTTAGGTTTAATAGTAACTTAGGTTAGGATTTATTTTACAGGTAATTTTGTAATTATTTTAACTAGGTAGCTATTAATTAGTCAATAACTATGTAATAGCTATTGTACCTAGTTAAAATAAATACAAAGTTGCCTGTAAAATAAATATAAATGCTAAAATAGCTACAATGTAACTATTAGTTATATTGTAGCTATATTAGGGTTTATTTTACAGGTAAGTATTTAGTTTTATATAGGATTAATTTATTTAGTTAATTTAATGACAGTGTAGTGTTAGGTGTAATTGTAACTTAGGTTAGGGTTTATTTTACAGGTAAATTTGTATTTATTTTAGCTAGGTAGTTATTAACTATTTAATAGCTATTGTACCTAGTTAAAATAAATACAAAGTTGCCTGTAAAATAAATATAAATCCTAAAATAGCTACAATGTAACTATTAGTTATATTGTAGCTATATTAATAGCTAGTAGGGGGCTTAGATTAGGTGTAATTAGTTTAAAATTATTGTAATATTTTATTATTTTTGCTAATTTAGTGTTTGTTTGTTTTTTTGTACTTTTCTGATGGATGGAAGACCTCTTCTTGCCCCGCTTGGATGAAGACTTCTGCCGGTCTGGATGTCCTCTTCTGCCCCATCGGATGAAGACTTCGGCCCGGCTGGGTGAACACGACTCAAGGTAGGGAGATCTTCAGGGGGGTAGTGTTAGGTTTATTTAAGGGGGGTTTGGGTTAGAGTAGGGGTATGTGGGTGGTGGGTTGTAATGTGGGGGGGGGATTGTGTTTTTTTTTTACAGGCAAAAGAGCTGTTTTCTTTGGGGCATGCCCCGCAAAGGGCCCTGTTCAGGGCTGGTAAGGTAATAGAGCTGTTAACTTTTGTAATTTAGTATAGGTTAGGGCATTTTTTTTATTTTGGGGGGCTTTGTTATTTTATTAGGGGGCTTAGATTAGGTGTAATTAGTTTAAAATTCTTGTAATATTTTTTTTATTTTTTGTAATTTAGTGGGCGGGGGTTTGTACTTTAGTTTAGTTTTTTTAATTGTATTTAATTGTAGGTACTTGTAGTTAATTTATTTAATGATAGTGTAGTGTTAGGTTTAATTGTAACTTAGGTTAGGATTTATTTTACAGGTAATTTTGTAATTATTTTAACTAGGTAGCTATTAAATAGTCAGTATCTATTTAATAGCTATTGAACCTAGTTAAAATGAATACAAAGTTGCCTGTACAATAAATATAAATGCTAAAATAGCTACAATGTAACTATTAGTTATATTGCAGCTATATTAGGGTTTATTTTACAGGTAAGTCTTTAGTTTTATATAGGATTCATTTATTTAGTTAATTTAATGATAGTGTAGTGTTAGGTGTAATTGTAACTTAGGTTATGATTTATTTTACAGGTAAATTTGTATTTATTTTAGCTAGGTAGTTATTAAATAGTTATTAACTATTTAATAACTATTGTACCTAGTTAAAATAAATACAAAGTTGCCTGTAAAATACATATAAATCCTAAAATAGCTACAATGTAACTATTAGTTATATTGAAGCTATATTAATAGCTAGTAGGGGGCTTAGATTAGGTGTAATTAGTTTAAAATTATTGTAATATTTTATTATTTTTGCTAATTTAGTGTTTGTTTGTATTTTGGTACTTGTATGATGGATGGAAGACCTCTTCTTGCCCCGCTTGGATGAAGACTTCTGCCGGTCTGGATGTCCTCTTCTGCCCCATCGGATGAAGACTTCGTCCCGGCTGGGTGAACACGACTCAAGGTAGGGAGATCTTCAGGGGGGTAGTGTTAGGTTTATTTAAGGGGGGTTTGGGTTAGAGTAGGGGTATGTGGGTGGTGGGTTGTAATGTGGGGGGGGATTGTGTTTTTTTTTACAGGCAAAAGAGCTGTTTTCTTTGGGGCATGCCCCGCAAAGGGCCCTGTTCAGGGCTGGTAAGGTAATAGAGCTGTTAACTTTTGTAATTTAGTATAGGGTAGGGCATTTTTTTTTATTTTGGGGGGCTTTGTTATTTTATTAGGGGGCTTAGATTAGGTGTAATTAGTTTAAAATTCTTGTAATATTTTTTTATTTTTTGTAATTTAGTGTTTGTTTTTTTTTTGTAATTTAGTGGGGGGGTTTTGTACTTTAGTTTATTTAATTGTAGATAATTGTAGGTACTTGTAGTTAATTTATTTAATGACAGTGTAGTGTTAGGTTTAATTGTAACTTAGGTTAGGATTTATTTTACAGGTAATTTTGTAATTATTTTAACTAGGTAGCTATTAATTAGTCAATAACTATTTAATAGCTTTTGTACCTAGTTAAAATAAATACAAAGTTGCCTGTAAAATAAATATAAATGCTAAAATAGCTACAATGTAACTATTAGTTATATTGCAGCTATCTTAGGGTTTATTTTACAGGTAAGTATTTAGTTTTAAATAGGAATCATTTATTTAGTTAATTTAATGATAGTGTAGTGTTAGGTGTAATTGTAACTTAGGTTAGGATTTATTTTACAGGTACATTTGTATTTATTTTAGCTAGGTAGTTATTAAATAGTTATTAACTATTTAATAACTATTGTACCTAGTTAAAATAAATACAAAGTTGCCTGTAAAATAAAAATAAATGCTAAAATAGCTACAATGTAACTATTAGTTATATTGCAGCTATCTTAGGGTTTATTTTACAGGTAAGTCTTTAGTTTTAAATAGGATTCATTTATTTAACTATAGTAAACTTATTTCGTTTTATTTAAATTATATTTAAGTTAGGGGGTGTTAGTGTTAGGGT
The DNA here is from genome assembly GCF_027579735.1 of Bombina bombina. Taxonomy (NCBI): domain Eukaryota; kingdom Metazoa; phylum Chordata; class Amphibia; order Anura; family Bombinatoridae; genus Bombina; species Bombina bombina. The sequence goes on from NC_069500.1 coordinate 1,069,069,912, forward strand.
TAGATTTAGGTTTAGGGGTTAATAACCTTATTATAGTAGCGGCGACGATGGGGGCGGGAGATTAGGGGTTAATAATTGTAGGTAGGTGGCGGCGATGTTAGGGAGGGCAGATTAGGGGTTAATAAAATGTATTATAGTGTTTGCGAGGCGGGAGTGCGGCGGTTTAGGGGTTAATACATTTATTATAGTGGCGGCGATTTGCGGTCGGCAGATTAGGGGTTAATACTTGTAGTTAGATTGTGGCGACGTTGGGGGGAGGCAGATTAGGGGTTAATAACTATAATGTAGGGGTCGGCGGTGTTAGGGACAGCAGATTAGGGGTTAATAGTTATAATGTAGGCGGCGGCGATATCGGGTCGGCAGATTAGGGGTTAATACTTGTAGTTAGATTGCGGCGACGTTGGGGGGGGCAGATTAGGGGTTAATAACTATAATGTAGGGGTCGGCGGTGTTAGGGACAGCAGATTAGGGGTTAATAGCTATAATGTAGGCGGCGGCGATTTGCGGTCGGCAGATTAGGGGTTAATACTTGTAGTTAGATTGCGGCGACGCTGGGGGGGCAGATTAGGGGTTAATAACTATAATGTAGGGGTCGGCGGTGTTAGGGACAGCAGATTAGGGGTTAATAGCTATAATGTAGGCGGCGGCGATATCGGGTCGGCAGATTAGGGGTTAATAGTTGTAGTTAGATTGCGGCAACGTTGGGGGGGGCAGATTAGGGGTTAATAACTATAATGTAGGGGTCGGCGGTGTTAGGGACAGCAGATTAGGGGTTAATAGTTATAATGTAGGTGGCGGCGATATTCGGTCGGCAGATTAGGGGTTAATAAAATAATGCAGGTGTCAGCGATAGCGGAGGCAGCAGATTAGGGGTTAATAAGTGTCAGATTAGGGGTGTTTAGAGACTCGGGGTACATGTTAGGGTGTTAGGTGCAGACTTAGTGTTTCCCCATAGGAAACAATGGGGCTGCGGTGTTAGTTTTTTTTCAGCCGAAACTCCCATTGTTTCCTATGGGGAAATGCCGAATCTTAACGAGCTAATTCGGATTTATTCGGAGATACGGCAGCTATTTCGGATTCATTCGGTAGATTCGGAAGTATTTTAATTCGGAAATCCGAATCGATCCGAATCTCCGAATTTACCGAATTTACCGAATTTCCGAATTAATCCGAAACGAACCGCACATATCTACTGCCAACTTACCTGCATTCGAGAGCACCAATACGCTCGCCTAAGGTTGCCTAACATCGCTGCCTGAATACGTTCTCCAAAATTATCAAAAAAGCTGTCAAAAAGCTGCGCACCAAGTATGGGGCAATGAGCAGCGGACTATAGTTAACTAACAGTCATCGATCTCACTGCTCTTTGGCTTTTTCCCAACTTTATTGGTACCCTGTCACTAAACACCCACACTATACTATACTGTTTACCCCCTAAACCGACACTCACGGACCCCGCCGCAACAAAATAAAGTGTTTAACCCCTAAACCACCGCTCCCACAGCCCACCTCCACCTACATTATACTTATTAACCGCTAATCTGCCACCCCTACACCGCCGAATGGAAGACCACCTTCAACACAAGATCTGGGCATTACGAAAATCTTTTTAATGCCCTTTGGGTTGTGTAACGCCCCTGCAGTCTTTCAGGCATTCATCAATGATGTCTTCTGTGACCTCCTCAACCGCACTGTCATCGTCTATCTGGATGACATCCTTGTTTTGTCTTCCAGTTTGGAGGAACATCATAGACACATAAGACAGGTGCTTCTAAGTCTCAGAGACAATTCTTTGGTAGCCAAATTAGAAAAATGTGAGTTTGATCAAGCTCAGATCCAATTTCTTGGCTATTTTATCTTGAAGGAAGGTTCTGCCATGAATCCTGCTAAAATCACCACAGTTCTGGAATGGCCTCAGCCTACTTCTCTAAAAGGATTACAGGGTTCTCCAATTATTACCGCAAATTTATAAAGAACTTTTCTCAAACAGTCGCTCCTCTCACTGAATTAACAAAATGGAACAAAGACTGTAAACATTGGCCTCCCGAAGCCATACGTGCCTTCTCTAGTCTAAAAGAGGCTTTCTGTTCAGCTACTGTTCTCTGCCATCCTAACCCTAACCTACAGTTCACTTTAGAGGTTGATGCCTCTGAGATAGGGTCTGGAGTGGTTCTTACCCAAAGGGATCCTTTGACTTCTAAGTTACACCCTGTAGCCTTTTTTTCTCTAAATGTTTTGCTCCTGCTGAGAGGAACTACAATGTGGATAATCGTCAACTCTTAGCCATTAAGATGGCTTTAACCAAATGGCGTCACTGGTTAGAGGGTAACGCCAATCCCACTCAGATTCTCACCGACCACAAGAATCTAACTTACCTAGAGACTGCTCATCGTCTCAATCCCCGACAGGTCAGGTGGGCCTTGTTCTCTTCCCGTTTTAACTTTGTTGTCTCTTATCTTCCTGGGACTAAGAAAAAGAAGGCGGACGCCCTTTCCCAGCAGTTCCCTCACTCAAGTGATTCTTCTGAAGCTCCTATTAGACACATCATACCCCCCTCCTGTGTGGTTGCTCAAATAAACACCACCCTTTTGCAGAGATTGCAACGTGCTCAGTCTAGTAAACCTCCTGGAGCACCCGTGACCTCCAATATCCTCTTTGTACCTCTGAAGCTACACATCCCTGTGCTAGCCTGGGCCCATGATAGCAAACTTTCAGGACACCCTGGTTCAACTAGGACTTTCAAGCATTTTTCCCAACATGTATTGTGGCCTTCTATGAAGTCTGACACTCAGGATTATGTGAAGGCCTGCACTACTTGTGCTGCCAATAAGACACCCGATCATTGCCTCCTGGCTTGCTTCAACCATTGTCCATTCCCAAACAACCATGGACACACATAACAATGGACTTCATTGTGGACCTTCCTCCTTCTGACCACCATACAGTCATCTGGGTTGTTGTGGATTGCTTTTCCAGGCTCATTTCATACCCCTAACAAAACTGCATTCTGGCCAGGAATTGTCTTCCCTCTTTCTCTTGCATGTGGTATGACTTCATGGCATTCCTGTGAATATTGTTTCCGACAGAGGTCCACAGTTTAACTGTAAATTGATTTGAACCACTGTTTCTTTGTCTTCTGGCTACCATGCTCAGACCAACTGCCTAACTGAGAGAACAAACCAGGATCTTGAAACCTACCTTAGAGCCTTTGTCAACGCTCGCCATACCAACTGGTCTGAGTTGTTACCCCTAGCTGAGATGGCAAGAAACACTCATTGGCACTCTTCTCTTCGATGTTCTCCTTTTCAAGCTGCAGCAGGATATCAACCCTGTGTCTTCCCTCTTTCTGCTCAGTCTACTGGGGTTCCTGCTGCAGACCGACACGTCACTAGACTCACCACTCATTGGCAACGTATTCGCTCTCAGTTACATACAACTGTCTCTAGATATAAGAAGTTTGCTGATCGCCATAGAGCCTCTGTACGTGCCATCCCAGTGGGTGAATGTGTTTCGATTTCTACTCGACACATATATCTATGTCAACCCTGTCATAAATTGGGGCCTAGATTTATTGGCCCTTACAAGGTCCTGAAAAGACTATCTCCAGTTTCCTACAAAGTGGCCTTGCCCAAAATCCTATGCATACACCCAGTCTTCCACATCTCTCTAATCAAACCTTACATCAAGAACAGATATACCCAACTCCAAGCTCCTCCTCCTCCGCTCCTGGTTCGTAGTGACCCAGAATATGAAGTAGCTAAGATCCTGGACTCCAGATACAGACGCAGACAACTGCAGTATCTGATACATTGGAAGGGTTACTCAGTGGCGGATCCCTGCACGTGATGTACATGCTCCATCCTTGGTCTCCAGATTCCATGCTGCTCATCCTCTAAAGCTGGCTTTGGTTCCCGGAGGGAACCCTTGAGTGGGGGGCTATGTCACATGCCATGCTGCTCCAGCCATTGCTAGGGGCGCGGCATCTCCTCCCTTGCTCGTTGCCTAGGGCTTAGTGCGATCTATCACTGCCCAAGTATAGGTGATACTTTGTGTGCTCCTGGGTGTGATAGATCGTACTATAATTGCTGGATTGATATTTGATGCTGAACTTTGCCTGTCTGACTACTCTGCCTCTTAACCCTATAATTTCTGGATTGATATTTGATGCTGAACTTTGCCTGTCTGACTACTCTGCCTCTAAACCCTATAATTGCTGGACTGCTTTACTATTGCCAAATACTGCCTGCCTGACCATTCTAGTGGTATGCCCTTGGACTGCTTTACTGTTGCCGAATCCTGCCTGCCTGACCATTCTAGTGGTGTGCCCTTGGACTGCTTTACTGTTGCCGAATCCTGCCTGCATGACAATTCTTCTGGTTTGCCTTGGACTGCTCTGCCGTTGTCACTGGGGACTGACCTGCCTGTGGTGTGTGTCACCTACCTCATCTTACTTTCTCTGCTCTGGGATATTCCCTATCTTTCCGGCTCAACGCCAGGATAACAAGACTACTGGCCGAGTTCGGTCTGATAGAGGAATATCCCACGAGCATTACAATAACCTAATTGAGTAATGTTTTTATTTATTTTTTCTTTCTTTTTCAGATTTTCATTTTGGATGAATTCCAAAACTAATATTTTATTTTTTATTTTTTTTTAAATACATTTCTTTACATACTAGATTTTTATATTTTATTTATTGAAATAGATATTTGATACATATCTCTATTCCAGTAAGATAAGAAGAAATACATTGATCTAATATTCTGACATGTAAAAAAAAATAGTCCCATGACTGTTAAAGTATCTATTTTACAAGCACATGCCTGATATAAAAAATGTTGATTTATTGAATGAAAAAAATATCAACACAGCTTAAGCAGATAATTTTAAAGTCAAGTATCTTACAAAAGTTAAGGTGAAGTTAGATACAGTCATCTAGGATTTGGTTGTGTGATTTAGAGATGTCAAAATCATAAAATGTTTATGACAAGGATATGCAGTATAAATTATACATAACAACTTTGCTCATTTTATTTTTAGAAATGAAAGTGTTAAACTTGTTACATTAAAGTGACAGTGTAGTTTAATGTTGTATTTACATTCTAATATCTATAATCTTTCTTAGGTGACAAAAACATTTTTTACAATAAATATAGGTTATTTATTATGGTTTCATTATTTTAAAGGTAATCTATTTTAAATTATCTTTAAAGAAAATGTAAATTAATTTCACATTTAAACCAAGCTAGTTATTGTATGCCATATTGATGACTTTTCACTCTAGTGGAGTCATTTGAAGGGTCAGTTAACTATAGATATATCAAAATATAATTTGTAACAATTATACTCTTTACCTGTTGGAGTGTATCAAATTTCTATCGGTTATCCTTGATTTTAATTTAGTTTATTTCTCCAATGTTATATCCACCTATTCCTAATGGTTTTGTCCTTAAAGGGACATTAAACCCAAAATTTTATTTCATGATTCGGACAGAGAATACAAATTTAAACAACATTCAAATATTCTTATATTATCTAATTTGCTTCATTCTTTAGATATCCTTGGTTAAAGAAATAGCAATGCACATGGGTCAGCCAATTACACAAGGCATCTATGTGCAGCCACCAATCAGCAGCATCTGAGCCTATCTAGATATGCTTTTCAGGAAAGAATATCAAGAGATAAAAGCAAATGCGATAATAGAAGTAAATTAGAAAGTTGTTTAACATTGTATTCTCTATCTAAATCAGGAAAGAAAAAAAATGGGTTTAATGTCCCTTTAAGGCAAAGGTGTATAAATACAGCCATTGTAAGATATTTCACTCACAGTGGGGCATACAATACATAAGGTAATACAAATTACAACTGTTTTATGTTGATTGTTTAGCAGATGTAAGAAGTATGTATATGTCTAAAAATAGGATAAATTTAGGAGTTAGGAGATCAGACTATCTATCCAAGCTAATACACATATTTGTGTTTTTCGCTTCCCAATAATAATTCATAGACAAACATGAAGCATTAAATTTCATGCATTATATACTCTGCTGATAATAAAATAATAAGGAATTGTAAACACATTAATTTCTCAAAATATTATAGTATACTGTCCCTTTAAGAGCCTGCACTGAATCATTTAAAAGTTCCATGAAAGGATGGAGATAAGTGGACATTTTACAAACAAGGTTCTCACACAGGTCAAACGTATATTCATATAACAGGATTGAATATGCAATAATTAGTAGTGTATTAAAGTAAATATATTTTAGGTTTACTGTCCCTTTTATATGTATATTTAAATATATTTTTCATATTCACACATGACTGCATATTTAAAAAATATACTTAGTTTTAGTTTAGAGCTTGTGTTGGCTATTTCATTTTTATTGAAAGGGAAATGACAAAAGAATCTAATCGTTCATGATTCAGACAGAGTAGATTTGAATCTAAAATAAAAATGGACTTTAATAATCACATATGGTTTATTCTCATGTTATCCTAAGTTTGCACAAACGAGATGCATAGGCTTATGTTTAGCAAAGCATTACTTTGAAATATATACTTATTTGTGGGTGGGCAACAATGCATATTTACATTGTTTACACAGATGTTTTTAGAAAAATTTAAATATTGCATATCAGCTCATTAAAGGGACATTAATCCAAAAACATTTCTTTTCTGATTCCTATAGAAAATATAAATTTAAACATTCAAATGTACTTCTATGATCTAATTACCTTCATTCTTTTTATATAATTTCCTTTAAAACCATATCTAGATATGCTTATTAGCTACTGGTGGCTGCACAGAGATGCCTTGTGTGATTGGCTCAACCATGTGCATTGCTATTTCTTCTGTAAAGGATATCTAAAGAATTAAGCTAAATAGATAGAGTTAAATTGTAATGTTGTTTAAAACTGTATTCTCTATCTGGATCATGAAAGAAAATATTTGGGTGTAATGTCCCTTTAAAAATAAAGACGCTGTTGCAAAAATAAATATATGTGAGCAGTTCAGACCAATACAAGCTCGATTTTAATTTAATAATAATGAAAAACATTGATTTTAAAATTAAAATGAAAAAACATTTTAATCCAAGTTACGCCCATTATAAATACAAATTACGCATTTCACCATTTTAGAAATATAGCGTGGTAAACGTATCTTGCAACACGAGATTCGCATCTTTCAAAATTCTATACATTTAATAGAGCAATGTCAATACTTCACAATGAGTCACAATATTTCATTAATAAACAATGAATACATACAATGTTTACTTTTTAGAATAAAATATATATTTATTAAATAACCTGATCAATATTAAACATCGAAATGTGTAAAACATTTACTAATGTGACTGGATTATATTTACTATCATGAGTAAAAATAAAATCGAGTTCAAATATATAAATCTGATTGGAATATTGTAATACGCACAATTGCAAATATATTTGAAGTCTTTAGAAATTATACTCATCACACTACTATATCCAAATCAATTCTGAATCACGGATGCGCAATTATGCTTTTAATAATTGCGCAATGATCACGAAAGATATAATTGCACAGAGACCTGAACATGTGTTTGCTGTAACAGTGGCATTACTTTAGACATGTTGGTCAAATGTATACATTAATTAGTATATATGTGAAGAATACAGTTACTTATTTATAATCTTCTACATTAGAAAAGCTATACTAGCAATATCAAAATAAAAATTGAACAATGTCTAACAATTGATGACAATGCAAGAAGACAAAAAATGACTTACATGATCTCTTTATTTATAAATTAATTTTGAAAACAATGAACTCACGTGAATACAAATATTATTTTACTTTGTCAATTTGAAAAATAATATCTGATTGTTCGTGTCCATGGCCTGATTTGTATTAATGATATCCAATCCTGATTGAGTCTTTTACAGATATGGATGTTGGTGCTGGAACCTCGAGCCCGTGTTGGTCAGAGTATAGTATGTCTCATTCTAATTTAACTTTGTCTTACAAACTTGGACATAACATTACCTAATCCATTCACATTGATCTATATTAATATGGATACTCTAATTAAATGTTCTTGTTATTTTAAAATAAGAATCACAAATCAGAGTTAAGATTCCATTGTAATACAAATCTCAATTTATGAGTATTTGAAGAAATTCCATTCGATTCTTGATATCTTCATTTTAATGTAATCCTAGGGTAATGGCCATTTTGTATTCTGCCCCTGGGTAGTGCTTGACAGTTGTTGGCTACCATTAGACAACACTAACAAATTTTTACACATGTACAGATTATATAAATATACATCTTGTATGCTTTGATATTTTCTTATTATCATTAAAAGGACATGAAACCCAACATTTTTCTTTTATGATTTAGACACAACATGTGATTTTAAACAAAATTCCAATTTGCTTCTATTATCTAAATTGCTTCAGTCTATTGGTATCCTTAGTTGAAAAGCATATATAGGTAGGCTCAGGAGCAGCAATGCATTAATGGGAGTAACCTGCTTATTGGTTGATGCACAAAATTGCCTATTTTCATTAGTTTAACAGGTGTCTTCAGATAACTCCCAGTAGTGCATAGTTGCTCCTTTAAAAAAGAATCTAAGACAATGAAGCAAATTAGATAAAATAAGTAAATTGGAAAGCTGTTTAAAATCACATGCTGTATTTGAATCATGAAAAATAATAAAATTATACATTTGGAGTTTCATGTCCCTTTAAGAGAGAAGGATAATTAAAGATTCTTAATGATAGCATGAAATTATATATTTGATTGTAATTGCATGCTCTATCCGATTCATTACATCAACATATGGACTAGACAATTCATTAACAGTGATATTGTCAAATAAAGATATTTATTTGTAATATAAATACAAAATATCTTCATTAATCCTTACACTGTTTTGATTAAACAATATTGATAAATAAATCACATATTTCACTCTTGGACTACCTTTATATATATAAGCATATTCTAACAGCACCATGATGACATCTTTTTAAATATATCTTATGTCTTGCATTGTGATCAATATGTGTTGTGTCCTAAAACAGATTACTGTACATTGCACAAATGGATCTATGTGCCACATGGACAGGGCCGGACTGGGAATAAAAAGCAGCCCTGGAAAATAAAAAGACCAGCCCTATTTTCCGTTAAGTCTGTAGAATGCACATGCCCCATTTTTCTCAAAGGGGATTACTGGGATACTCCCTCACCAATATTTCTTTTAGAATTAAATTATATTACTTTGCATTGAATAAAAATGCCAGATTTATGTTAGTTAGGCACCCTACAACCCAATTGCATCCATTAATCACCACTTTAAATTGTAGCTTTCCAGCCCAAGCTGCCACAGCCCACCGGGAAATCTCCTGGTATCCTGGTAGGCCAATCCGGCCCTGCACATGGATTAGGCTCTAGTTGTCAACAGTTGTTATTCAAAGTGTTGTGTGTCTGTCTGTATTATTTTTAAAACAGGGACCAATAGTTATATTTAGATATGCCATCGATAAATATGTTAAGAATTGGCTGTCTACTATAGTAAGAAATCCAACATATGTTAAAGACATAATTTTCTTTACAATCACCTTGATGAACTAATACATTTATTGTTCATATTAGTGCTCTAGTCTTCACATATCTAAGGATATTATTTTGAATATTTTAGACTAATGTGATTTAGTGATGTCCAAACTGTGTTCACTAATATTTTGTAATATCATTAATAGAACTAGTTATTGTGACAAGCACAGAGGGATTCAGCACTGATGGTGACCTGCCTTTGCAGGCTTCTGGTAAGTCCATTGACTCATTCATATATCATTGAAGGTGTCTTTTTCATAAATATTCTGATCATGATTCTGATTAAGCATTCCATTTGAATAAAACGTATAATGTACTCCTCTGATGATATATATATATATATATATATATATATATATATATATATATATATATTATTAGTTTAATATTAAGATCTCAAAGCTTCTTAGTCTACACCTTTGTGCTTCAGAACATGGCTAGCACATGTTTATATTTATTATAAATTTAGACAACAATCATCAAGTGATACACACATGAGTACTCTTAAATGTTCCATGTACTCTGCTTTTGTGAATATTTTCAAAATACAGACACTAAAATTTAATTATTACTCATTGATAATTATAATTCTTATTTCATTTGCATGCTCCATCAAAATGATGTAACTCATAACTTTGGTTCAGTATCTCTTTAATGCAACGATGATGTGTATCCTTGAGCAACAGTAACACAGTAAAATATTTGTTTTTAATGTGTACACAACATATTATGTTTTACAGAGATTGATGTAACATGTGCGATGGAGGAGGAAGTGGCTCCCTTGGAGTCTGATGGTACCTCAAATATTTATAACATGTATATAACGTAGGTTGACCATATTGCCACTTTTAAAAGGGACACATATAAAAAATACATAGGTCAGGGCTGTTTTCAAGGCTGTTTCAAGAAATGTTTTGTATAAGAACCCTGACCTATGAGTTTTTAATATGTGTCCATTTTTAAAGCAGGAATATGGTCACCCTAATATAACGTGTATTGTTTCTAAATTATACTATTGAAAAAAATAAAGTCTACAGATTTGTACCTTTCAAATATATTATTCAATTCTTTTCAAATACACTGCTGCCCCACTTTCTATATCATGCAGCATGAACATATGTTTTTTTTTTTTTTTTTTTTTTAAATATTTTTTTATTGAGGTATAATTTTTGGCAAATACACATAGTATAACAACATTATATAAGCACATACCAGATATAAGTTACATATTGAAATTACATATGCAATAAACTGTGTCGACTGTGTCCATGACATGTAGTCAATAATATTCATAGTTGCTGTATGAAAAGACACATATAAAAACTAGATTCATGGGTATATCCATTAGATAGTCAGGCTCTAGTAAACAAGCGTAATATAACTGCTTTAACCAAATATATTCTGAAGCAACATGGTTTATCATACAAGAGACACAATAGAACTGCACAAGCAATGGACAACATCTGTGATATCCATGCCATGAAGCCATCAAAGCTTATAATTGCTTCAACAGGATGCCAACATTAATGTTAAACCTTCTAATCCACCTAGAAAGGCCACTCTTGGGCCCTACACCATATGTAATAAATAGCACTTACAGAAGGTTACCTTAGCTAAAAGAGACCACTTGTGGGTCTCATTATCTGAACCTCATATTTTAAAATTTGCTTTACTATATGTTTGTAACAAAGGGGAAATAAGGAATTTTCCTTACAGGGATAGTGGTTAACCTGGGGGGTTTAATCACACAAAAGCCCGTCATGGGGTTTACTAGAAATAACAATCATTTGTAGTAAGAGATATAATTGTGTATATATATATACAGGCTAAACATTAATATACCTAATAAGTAGTTGGAGCGTGCAATGTGAGAGAGATTTGTATTAAGTATGCACAGTATATTTTATGAGCGAAGATGGGGCAATGATATAATTGAGAACCTTGACCAAATATACTAATAAAACAATACATAGCTTCTGATTGGGACTTATTAGTGAGCCAGCCATCTCAGGAATAAAGTTGAGTGCAAGCCGCCCTATAATTAGATGACTTTTAGGATCACGCCATCCCGGCCGCAGACAGCGAGACCCCCTGACATAGCAGTTTGCAAACCTAAGGTAGCTGGAAACATCACAATAGGCTATTACTGAAACAAGATTATTGCTTCTAAACAAATACAATTTTACATGGTTATCATATGAATAGTATGCGAATAAGTGGGAGCCAGATACTCATTTCCCAACTATAGCAGGTATCTAGCATAAACAGAAACAGGGGAATACACAGGTATAGGAGGCCAACAGTTTGTTATCTTAGCTCTTGCCATCATCTAATAACTAGAAAAAACAATGCTAAACTGTTTAGGTACATTCAATTGCATGCACAACTGGATATGGATATACATCGCTTTTAAACCTGTGCTGTCAGGTAATTGTTAGCAGAGAGACCACCAAAACTAGATTAAGCTAAAGTTCTAGGTATTTAGTAGACAGTCTGAATGGTTGCGAATGTTCAAACAAGGCAGGGGAGTTCTCTGCTCACCTCTGTTAGTCCATGCGAATGCAGTGATCTAACCCACACCTGTCCGTGGTATCATAATATAGACTCTGTTGTGTACAGGGCCGGGAGACAAGCTTGAACAAACCTGCATGTGTGTCTGGAGATTGCTTCTCACAACGATCATTGTTACACTTGAACTCTTTAGCCAGATGGCCTCTATGCTGCACAACTCTGTAATGAAATTGCAGACTGCGGTAGACACTGGCCCCGGTCCGGATAATACCTGTTTAGTGAGCGGAAAGGACATCGGTGGGTCATTATACCGGACCTCTTGTTCCTTCTGGACATAGCGGCTCGTGCGTGATGAGCCTGAATTGGCAGCTTGGTAAGTTGGAGCAGCGGTGTTTGTTGCGGCTAAGTTTCCAGAGCTCTCGATGTCAGTCAGCCCCAACTCTCTCACCCGGCGGTGCCCTTTATGTAAGGATTTATCCATCTGCTTCTTCTCCAATGAGTTACTGTTCGTGACAGGCTCACAACTTAACGGCACCATACTCACAATGGTCGCGCTGTTCTGTTGAACCATAGCTCCGTCATTTCTCCAGGCTGCATCTACCTCTCTCCCCAGCCGTATAAAGTGATTGCTTAGAAGTTGTGTGATCTGAGAAAGCAGGGTAGCTCCCCCAGGCTCCATTTGGAACAGTTGGTTACTGGATCCCCGCTAAAAGTAGATAAATATTATTCTTGTTGCAGTGACTAGTGAGGTAGCACCGCGTCTTAACGGCAGGCCCACAGAGGGTACCCGCCGGGGGGTCAAGATGGTGGTACCAGACCTCAACGTAGTGTAGGAGTCCGGGTAGATTTATGAAAATCTGTAGCCACGAGGTGGAAAAGATGTTGAGAAAATGGCCGCCGCTCATGCAGAATCAGAATAAAGCCCCAATTGAAATTCAAAGGAATAGCACCTAGAGTGAAATTTGGCTTTCGCCAGCTGTTAGCAAAAAGTCCAAGGTTTGTTCAGAGCGTTTCTCAGAGTTCAGTTCTGTAGTGGTCAATATATAAAGTAATATATAGTGTAATCAGGATCAGAGCAGCAAGGGTATGCGACCAGTCTCCCGGGCTCCGGACTCCGCCCCCCATATGTTTTTATTTTTTATCAAATTAATATGAAAAGTAAAATCTACTGTGTATATATTCTGAATAGTAATTGATTGAACCATCAAGCTTCAAATTATTTCATTTAAGATTATAAAGGCAATCAACAAAATATATATGTAAATCAGTGTTTACCTGGTTTCAAAGGCTAGGTGGAGTGGCCATTTAGATTTGATCATATTACACACTCCCATATTATTCAATTGTTGGATTTAAACAAAACAATCCACATGCATGTGTCTAAAAGAACTCTATTGCATTTCAATCTCAAATGCATACATGCGTACCAAAATATTATCCAAAAGATAAATATATTATAAAATCATAAATATTAGCACATCATGTTGACTTTGAAAAATATGATTTGTAATGTATTTATGAAATGTTACATGAAAAATAACAGCAAACAGTCAGAGTTTAAAGGATCAATTAAATCTTCTTATTAATTATATTTGATTCAAATCAATCAATAACTTAAAACATAGTCATTATTGTGACGTTGTCTAAATATTTTATGAGAACAAAAAATCCAGATTTTAAATAATGTTGAATCTTGATTTCTTTCAAGATAATAATATATTTTCATATGATATATGTATTTATAGAATTAATTTATATATTTCAGATGGACCTTCCACTTCTTCGCATCAGCCTCCCACCTCCCCCAGCTGGAAGCCCCTCCCACCACTTCCCAGCCAGAATCCACTCCCGGCCCTTCCCAAACTGAACCCGCTCCTGGCCCTTCCCATTCTTATTCCTGTCCTGTCCCTCCAAAAAACAATTTATTGTCCACACTCGCCACTCTCCCCATTTGGCTCGCCTTTCATCTCCCCCACCTGCCCAGCCACCAACTCCCCAGGCCCCTGACTCCCCAGCTGTGCAGGCTCCACCGGAGCGGCAAAACAGTTCCCCCATCAACACCTTTACCCTAATCCCAATCCCCACCTTCATTGTCCTGAGTGTCGGATTGTCCTTCCCAGCCACCGATGTAAGTATCATTACGAATCAACATTAGAACACACTTTCTTAAAGGGACATTATACTGATCTAATATTACATAAATTGAATTTGATTTGAAAATGTTTTTTATAAACCTTTTCTTTATTTGATTAAAGGGACAGTCAACACCAGAATTTTTGTTGTTTAAAAAGAAAGATAATCCCTTTATTACCCATTCCCCAGTTTTGCATAACCAACACAGTTATAATAATACACGTTTTACCTCTGTAATTATCTTGTATCTAAGCTTATGCTGACTGCCCCCTTATTTCAGTTCTTTTGACAGACATGCGGTTTAGCCAATCAGTGCTCAGTCCTAGGTCACTTTACGTGCATGAGCTCAATGTTATCTATATGAAACATGTGAACTAATGCCCTCTAGTGGTCAAAATGTATTCAGATTAGAGGCAGTCTTCAAGGTCTAAGAAATTAGCATATGAACCTCCTAGTTTTAGCTTTCAACTAAGAATACCAAGAGAACAAAGCAAAATTGGTGATAAAAGTAAATTGGGAAGTTGTTTAAAATTGCATTTCCTATTTAAAATATGAAAGTTTTTTTTGGACTTGACTGTCCCTTTAATGTAAATCTCCAGTTTTGGAAATCAACATCCACATTTTCTAATATCTAAATTATATTGCCTAGATGATGGATATATGCCAATATTTTGAATTTGGTATCACCGCGCTTTTCACAGTGTGTCATAAACCAAAGAAATATTTTTTTAAAGATTGATAGGGTTTTGATTTGTCTGAATATCTTAATAGTTTATCTCTGAAGAAAATATTTAATGTGTAAATCTTCTATATAGCATATTTAATTATAATAATGCATTGTATTTTAATTATTACAATGTCTCTTTGCTATACAAAAAGAAAAGAATAGCGGTGCTTACCCCCTGGGTGTGTGATGATGGGCCTCTTCTGCGTGAATCCAGCGTGTCTTCAGCGCGTGCACTATGCAAACATTCCTATGGGTGCTGGCAGGAGCCAGAAAGGACGTCTCAGTCCACAAACGTCAGAAGCTGCAGGAGAACACTGTGTATAATCCGGCTAACTGCCCAGCAAGGAAACCACAATTTGAAGGTAAGTGGAGCTCGTATTTAATTCAATAAAAGTTACAATACAGTGCATCAAAAACACAAAAAGGCTAACAGAAAAAAGACCATTCAGTTAATATCAAATGGTCAGAAAGGCAGGAAAAGGCATACGCGTTTCATGCGGGGCTGCCGCACTTGTTCACTGCATAAAAGACACTACCACCTGTCAGCCTATTTAAGGGGAAATCTTAAAGGAAAAACACCTGTTTGAAATATCTAATTGCAGAATTAACCTTTAAAGAGGCTGCTGAGACAGAGATACATTATCAGTATGCAATACAGCAATTAGCAACACCATCAATAATACAGAAAAAGATATATTACAAGACATCACAATACTAAATAGGATATATTATTTGTTATGAAAATAAACTAAGTATCAGAAACAAATGTTTGGAGCATTCAGATTAGAGGCACACTTTAAGGTCTAAGAAATAAGCAGATGAACCTCCTAGGTTTAGCTTTCAACTAAGAACACCAAGAGTACAAAGATAAACTGGGGATAAAAGTTTAATAGAAATTTGAAGAAAATTGCATTTCATATTTAAATCATTAATGTTTTGCTTGACTTGACTGTCCCTTTAAACAAGAACATATGCTAACATATACTAATCTTTAGGGCTTGTTGGTATATCTGCATGTACTTGTTAAAACAAGAAAATATTTTAATTTGATACTAAGGGGCATATGTATCAAGCTCCATATGGAGCTTGATGCCCCGTGTTTCGTCACAATGACTGCTGCTCCATAACCTGTCCGCCTGCTCTGAGCAGGTGGACAGACATCGCCTGAAATCAACCCGATTGAGTACAATCGGGTTGATTGACACCCCCTGCTGGCGGCCAATTGGCCGTGAGTCAGCAGGGGGCGGCGTTGCACCAGCAGCTCTTGTGAGCTGCTGGTGCAATGCTGAATACGGCGAGCGTATTCCTCGCCGTATTCAGCGAAGTCTGGCGGACCTGATCCGCACTGTTGGATCAGGTCCGCCAGACTTTGATAACTAGAGGCCTAAGCCTGTATGCCATATTTCTCTCGACGTGTTAAATAGAGTGTATTTTTTTTAAAGATACATTATAGTGTTGAATTTTTTAAGAAAGACATTTCATTTAGAAGGTGTATGAAAGCAGAACATTCGCTTAAATTATTTTTTGCGAGAGTCTAACATTTTAAACAACATTCACACTTACTCACAGTCTTTGATTTGTTAAATTGTTATCCTTTGCAGAAAGGTTTATCTAGGACTGCTCTGCTGATTGGTGGCTGCATATACCTACCGATCGTCATTGACTCACCTATGTGTTTACTTAAAATATAGTAGTGTATTGATGCTCAGTCAACACATTATACCAAGAGACTGAAGAACATTTGAGAATAGAAGATAATTGCAAACCGGGTTAAAAATGTATGTTAATTAAAAAAAAATTTGGGTTTCATGTCCTTTTAAGAGTTACATTAGAAATATATGCTCACGGGGGACTTCCGTTAGAGGGAGGAGCAAGTAAGGTGCTGCATGCTGTGGCTCCCATGCTTGTAACTCTATCCACCTACTCCCGCCTTCAAGCGTTCTTTGGCCGAAGAGTTTACCGGCCCAGACACTGGGCTGTATGGCCCATGAAGTGGAAGTTCTATCTAGGCAACTACTAGCTTCGTGGCTGAAGCAATTTGCTGCACAGACTTTACAAATCTGCAGTAATCCTGGCAACATTTCCTAAGTATTGTCCCAGCAAAGATACAAAGTCAATCAATTTGTATCAGAAGGGACATAAGATACATTGTATATTCGCAGACAGTATTTAAGTTCCAAACTGAAGCCGGAAAAGCCTGAGTTGGGGCCGAATCTAATTGTGGGTACCAAAGGGAAACTGCAACTCGAAATATCCCATGCCTTAACAGGCTTTCAATATATACTATCTACACCAGCGTCTTATCTAGAGATTGGAGAGCTCCCTGATGAGCGAGCAGAGACCCGCTTAATTAATTTATCTGAACCTACAGCACTCGACTGCTCCCTGGTGAGCATACAGACGCCTACTGGATTGATACAGCTGAACCAGAGATACCTGATCGCTCCCTGGTGAGCACACAGAGCTCCGCTTGAACCATCATATGTGAATCCGAATCTGAGGCACCTGACTGGTGAGCATACAGAGCCCTGCTTAATTGGCATATCTGATTTCAACGTACCCGATTCCTCCCTGATGAGCACACAGAGCCCCGCTTAACCCGCATATCTGAATTGGAGGCCTATGATTGCTCCCTGGTGAGCACATAGAGCCCTGTTTAAAGGACATACCTGGGACTGAGCGGTGGCTGGTCGAGGAGAGTGCTGGCGCTGCTGGCATCTCCGGGATTTTGAGCAGAGTATCCGTGATTGCGGGAGAGCCGGGAGACCTGAGGGTGGATGTAGCGGTGGTTTTCAAGTCCGGAGGGCCTGTTTCGGGTAGCAGACACGAGAAGGAGGATTGTTTTCGACCCTGGAGCATGTGACTGGAGAGGAGTCCAGGCACGTTGGCAGCGTACGGACGCACACTAGTGGGTACCTGTTAGACACATCCGAGTATTACTCCGCCGGCGTACTACCAGAAGGGTTGCGGCCCGTAACTACATCGTGCAGAGCGTTATACATTAGCTGTCTGTTGGTCTAAAAAGCCAGTTGGGCCCCCACAAGACAAGGTATAACTTTTGCCTAAGCGGCCTAAACTGCCAAGGCGCTGTATGGAACTTGATCGAAGATCTGCAAATTAAGTAAAGTATCACTATTGCTTTTTCATACTGTTTTGCTTATCTTTTTCTGTTCTTGCTGGCTAACTGTATATGTTTAATATGTAAAAAGATCTCTATAATTACCTGCATACTAACAGATGGACATTGGGACAATGATAGAAAGTGTGGTCATGATTTGATAAATGCAAATGTATGATATGTCTATGGGCCCCCAATGGAGTATGAGCTTATTTATGTAGAGGTAAAGAAAACAAAAATTCTCTCATATTTATTTCTGGCTTGGTACTGTTGATCTCAAGCGAAGCAGATAAGGGTGTGAATCTCTCCAATAGGGTTGTGTATAGAGTTCTTAAGTGTTTGGAGGATATTTAGAAATTACAAGACACTAAGAAATGCCTAATTCTAACAATGTGGTTTGTCTGTTTGTAATTTTTCTCCCTTGTTGTCAATCAAGGAATATGTAGAATTGTTTTGGAAGGGACACGTATAGATTTTGCTGGATTGTATATTAAGTCCTAAATAATTAGAGTATAGTTCCTACTGTATAGGCCTTTTTTCACCCCTCTACTTGAACACTTTTTTTTTCTTTTTTTCTTTCTTTTCTTTCACTAGACTTCACGCTGAATTTTCTAAGTTCAGTTCACACAATCACTTGCACTTATCACTTTTAGTCCTCTCACACTTTCCCCCCTCTGCTCTTAGCTTTATCTTTCTTTTTTTTATATATACATCTTTATTCCCGGATCTCAGGGATCAGAAGACAGAATCACAAGCACAATATACTTCACCTCCTTATTTTTTTCTTTTTTTTCTTTCTATTTGTCTTTGTCTTTTTTTTGGCTCACAAGCACTTGATTAGCACCTGGCCCACAGAGTGGGATTCAGAATTCCATTACATATGGACAAATTCATGGCATCAGTCAGGAATTCTCCTACTAAGCCTGCTAAGCAAAGAGAGAGAAAAATGGCAAAACGTACAGAACAGGTATTAGAGACATCACAAATACAAAATGAACCACATTTTGACATGCAAGAATTAATTACACAGATAACTAAGATTTTTACACCACAACTAGATACCATTGAAAACAGAGATCAAGCAGGACATAAACTGCCTTGTGGTAGAGGTAAGACAGTTTTCTACAAGGCTGATCGAAGCAGAGGCTAGAATATCTGAGAATGAGGACAAATTAAATATAGTTGAAGCTAACAATGCTGAACATACCAAGAAAATTGCTAAATTACAGAGCAGAGTGGAGGATCTGGAAGACCGATCCAGACGTAATAACCTCAGAATTATCGGTCTCCCAGAAGGTAGTAAATATCTTGACCTGATGCAATTTGCCACGGTTACCCTCCCTCAGAGCTTAAAAATTAATACTGATGTCACAATACCTATTGAGAGGGTACACAGAATTGGCCCAGTGCGACACATGAGAAAAGATAATATTTCCACACGACCTAGTATTAAAGTTTTTGAATTTCCAGGATAAAGTACACTTTCTCAGGCAATATAGAAAAGTATATCCACTCATCATAGACCAACATAAAATCTTAATTTTTCAAGACTTCTCTAGTGAGACGGCAGCAAGCAGAAAGGAAATGTCCCCATTTTGCTCCAAATTATTAAATGCAAATTATGATGTCAAAATGATATATCCAGCAAAGTTGGTTGTAATGATAGATGAGACACAATTTATTCTAAATACAAGTAAAGAGTCACAGGCTTTCTGTAATGAGCAGGGTATACAATGATAAGGAACCTCAGCATTAGCTATTTCAAATTTGTTAAGAATTTTTACTATAACTGAGATGAATATGCACCTAATACCTGGGATGAGGTATGGATGCAACTATTTTATCGGGGTCTTGTTTTATATTGGTCACATTTTTATAGGGGCCTCCCCGCTATTCCCTTTTTCTATTTTTTTTTTCTTTCTCTCTCTTCCCCTCCCTCTCCTCCCCTCCGCCGCCTCAGCTTACTATCCCCCACTCACTACATTATTCGGCCTTAAGCCTAAGATATCCAGATCCCTTCTCCCAGTGTTATAACAGCCAGAAAAAGCCTTGATCTAAATTCCTTAAACCTTCTATCTTGGAATGTGGGTGGAATAACCTCGCCGATAAAGAGGAAAGCCCTTATTAAACAATTAGGTCTGTATAAACCTGACCTTGCAATGCTTCAGGAAATCCACCTAAAAGAACCAGAAATAACAAAGCTAAAAGGGAAGTGGGTTGGGGACGTCATTGCAATAGCTGGGGAGGATAGGAAGAAAAGCTTGGCAATTTTAATCAAGAAACATCTAGTCTATGAATTGATAGGCCTGGATGAGGATCCTGGAGGCAGATTCCAAATACTTAAAATAAGAATTAATTCTATTTTGTTTATTATTTGTAATGTATATGGGCCCAACGGAGTAGATATTCAATTCTGGAATAGATTTATAGATAAACTATTTGAATATGTGGGGAAAAACCTAAAAATAGTAGGGGACTTCAATCTCACACCTGTTCCCAATATGGATAGGACTGGTAGGAAGGATATATACAGGAGTGATAGGAAGACTCGGATATTCCAAAAAATATGTAGCCAATTGGGGGTTATAGATATATGGAGGGTCCAACACCCGGACACTAAGGCATATACTTGTATGTTGTCAAGTCACCATAGCCTGTCCAGGATTGATTTATTCCTAGTGGCAGAGGTCTTGATGGGGCTTGAATGCAGGACTGACATTAAAGATATAGCTTTGTCAGATCATGCAATTATATCCTTAGAATTTGGCGAGCAGATATTCAAGAAAAGGGATAATAACATCTTATTCTTCCCTAAATACTTAGCAATGAATAGTCAATTCTAAAATTTCTTAAAAATCAAATGGAAAGAATATCAAACTTTTAATGGGCAATATCAGGAGAACACAGAAATCTATTGGGAAGCCGCTAAGGCTGTACTCCGGGGGCAAATAAAGGAATATATGTGTAGATTAAAAAAAAAAAAAAAGCAAAAAGAATTACAACTCTCAAATACAGTCAGAAATATGTATAATGCCTATATTTCCTCCAGATCAAGTAAAAATTGGAATAGATACAGACATGCCAAAACACACTGGGATATCTTCTTAAAACAGAAGTGTATACAAGAGGGATTAAAACAAAAAGCCCTCTACAGGGGGTTTTCCGGTAGGGCTGCCAAATATTTATCTAGAATTGCTAAACCAAAAGATAGCAATATGATAGCTGCTATCAGGCAGAATGGGATTAGACTTATCCAGACCGAGGAGATTAAAAAAGCTTTTTATAATTATTTCAAGGGAATATACAACGCAGAAACTCCTAGTCACATAGATAGGGAGACATTCTGGTCCAAGCTAACCCTTCCCAGAATTTCACAAGAAGATCTGCAGCAATTAAACTCACCAATTACAGATCAAGAAATTAAGCTGGATATTAAACAGGCCAAACTTAACAAAGCCCCAGGACCAGACTGCCTCCCCACAGAGTTTTATAGAATTGTCCAGGAGGAGGTGACCCCAACACTGTGTCGTTTATTTAATAAATACTTTAGTTCACAAGTAAGATGCTCTAGATACTTTACTGCATCCAATGTTGTCCTAATTCTAAAAAAAAAAAGGATCCAGAATTAGTAGAGTCTTACAGACCTATTTCCCTGCTAAACGCAGATTATAAATTATTAACATCAATAATAGCTAGTAGATTACAGCCAGTAATCAAAGATATTATACATGAAAACCAAGTAGGTTTTATGCAGGGGAGAAGCCCAGTAAAGAATCTAAGGAAGACTATGATTATTCTGGATTATCTTTATAATAACTCACTAGCAACAAGTCGAAATGGAGTTGATACAGCTATTTTATCTTTAGACGCAGAAAAAGCATTTGACTACGTAGGTTGGGGTCACTTGTTCGAGACAATAGAAAGATTTGGGTTCAGAGGGCATTTTAGCAATTTTATTCAGTCACTATATAGCAATCCAGTCTCTGCCCTTATTATAAATAACACAACTACAGAGCCTATTCCTCTACACAGAGGCACCAGGCAAGGCTGTCCATTATCCCCCCTGTTGTTTAATATCTCACTTGAACCGCTGGCCATATTACTTCGTGACCAGCTAGATGGTATCAGTATTGGAGAGCAAAAGTTTATCCTTTCACTGTATGCGGATGATTTACTGTTTTTTTTAAACAATCTTGAAGTTAATCCGCCGAAGCTTATAGTAATCATGCAGCTCTTTGGCTCAGTGTCAGGATATAGAATTAACTTTAATAAATCGGAACTATTGTGGATAACTAAACCAACAAATAGTTATACGAAACATCCCTTTAAAGAAACAAAGCATATAACCTATTTAGGCATTGTCCTAACTAATAATCCATCAGATTGGTATGAGATGAATATCTCACCCTGTTTAGGGGAAGTGCAGAAACAATTGTATAGCTGGATTAATCTACCGATATCACTGATACCACGCATCATGCTGATAAAAACAATAATATTCCCTAAAATTTTGTATTTTCTGCAAAATATTCCTGTAATGCTCAAAAATAGGGATATCAGGAAATTCAATTCCATGTGTACCAAGTTCATATGGAAAGGGGGGAAACCACGGGTCGCCTTAACCAGGCTAATGAATGATAAGATGGCAGCAGGATTATCATTCCCCAATATTAAATTTTATAATTGGGTCTCTCTAGTTAAATTTGCTGTGGATTGGATCACCCAAAAAGACTATCTCACTCTATATCAGTGTGAATCTAATATTATTGCCCCATGGGCAGTGCATTGTTGCACTGCCCAATCAGGAAATTACCCTGCAATGTTAATAATTTAATGACATTTAAGAACATTATCTATGCATGGCAGAAGTTTTGTCTTGAAATTCAGATTAATCCCTATGCAACAGAATTTTTAACAATCCAGGGTAATCCTGAATTCCAACCAGGTTATGATTCTCGAGTTTTTCAGCGCTGGGAGGAGAAAGGTTTAAAGTATGTGAAGCAACTTCTGTTACCAGACGGCGTGATTGACGCCTTTAATTCTATTTGCTCCAAATATAGAATACATAGCAAAGACTTCTTTGCATATCTACAGATCCGACATTATATAGCAGATATTCAAAAAGAATTTAGACCAGACTGGTCTCTGGGCCCTGTAATGGCTGGAATCAAAATATATCAAGCCGGGAGATTCTCAATTGCAACCTTCTATAATATATTAAACACCAATAGTAATTTAAAACAATTTACATATATACAGTTGACATGGCTAAGGTATTTTTCAAGCATATCCATACTAGATGTACAGGGAAGTATTAGAGCATCTAACGAGTCTTGGGTACCTACAGCATGGCGCGAATCACACATAAAAATACTATATAATGTTTATATTATGCCTAGTAAAAGGTCGAATTGGTCAGGGAATACCTATTCCTGTACCCGATGTAATCAAGAGAAGGCAGATATACTGCACTGTTTATGGTCATGCCCCAAGATCTTTAAATTTTGGAGCAAAATAATCTATTGGCTTAACTGGATACTTAATATAAGAATAAGCATAGGACCCCAAGATATCGTTTTCCTGTTAAGATATGTAACTGGAGGCAAGGAATATAAACTTGTTAATACCTTAATAATTCTTGCTCGTAATTTGATACTTAAAACGTGGAAAGCGACGTATGCCCCAAAATTTCCAGAATTTAAGAAAGCAGTTATTATGCAAATCACAATTGAACAATACAGCATACAGAATTTAAATGTTGATCAGGTCCAGATTTTTTTTCTAAAATGGGAGAGAGTTATCAAATCCCAACCGAATAATATTCAATTCCAATTGGTTAAACCACTTAGTACCTCTATCTTTGTTATCCAAAACGCTCTTACAGGTCGTTTCCCTAGATGTTGGATAAATGATTCTACTGGGTAGAAGGGGGGGGGGGGGTGAGGGAGGGGAAGTGGTCAGGACTGGAGCTACTAGCTCTGGTTCTTCCCTATTTTTTTTTTTTCTCTCTCCTTCTCACCTCTCTTTTTCTTTCTCTTTTTTTTGAGTTTTTAATCTTTCAATTTTATGTCCAGGATATGGTGAATGGATGATATGCATAGTATTAGCATAATATAATCCAGTAAAGCGCTACAATCTAAAAACATGGATGATATGTACATCTTCCAGGCAGGAACAGATAGGAGTAACCTATGTTGAATCATATCAAATTACTTTTTTTTTTTTTCCTTTTTTTTTTTTTCTTCTATCTTAGTATTTGAAGATTGATAAGAAATGTTAGTTTTGATGTATTTGCCAGGATGCAATAGCTATGTCTAAGTTGATTTTCCACTGCTATGAAATGCCAATGAAGGACTGATATGTTAGCTACACAGGCATTTGTTTATTTCAGCTAAATAATTCCTAAGCCAAACTTGTAATAATTCTTTATTTGTTTGTATGTATGATTTGATGTAGTTCTCTGTTTGAAAAATAAAAATATACTTAAAAAAAAAAAAAGAAATATATGCTCACAGTACTATTTTTGGAGATTAACAATGTGGAAACCATACATGACACGATACTGAGCATTTACTTTATGAAAAAATATCAGGACATAACATCTAGAATAAGTAGACATCTCATGTATTTATCATATGATAAAAGTCAATGCATATTGATTATTTTATTCAAATATAAAGCGCATCTTTAGGAATTATATATGTAGAAAATTCAATACAACACATTAATTATTTAGTAAAGTGAAAATATTGTTGACAAACATATTAAACAAGATGGAGTATATTCATTGATTTGCACTTGCCTCAAAATTTATTCTGCATGAAAAACATATTGCCTTCATTCGTTTCTTCAACTAAACAGTCATCAAAAGATATTTTTGTGTTCTTTATCAGCTATGGTTCAACAATGTACATGATTGACACAATCCATAATCCAAGAAAGTCATGGTTTTAAACTTGTGTTCTCATTCGCAAACGTGGGTTACGTGAAAAATTAAATATTGCGGGAGAACGTAATCCAATCAGACAGATTTAACACCTTGGCATGTGACGTCTTAAGCAACATAGCGCATCCAAGATCACTTAAAAACGTAAACCAATCTAAGGACGGATTTAACACCTTTGCATGTGACGTCTTAAGCAATATGGTGCATCCAAGATTGCGTAAAAACGTAATCCAATCAAAGGACGGATTTTACAGCTTTGCCTGTGACGTCTTAAGCAACATGGCGCATCTGAGATCGTGTAAAAATGTAATCCAATCAAAGGACAGATTTTACAGCTTTGCATGTGATGTCTTAATCAACATGGCGCATCCGAGATTGCGTAAAAACGTAATCCAATCAAAGGACGGATTTTACAGCTTTGCATGGGACGTCTTAAGCAACATGGTGCATCCAAGACTGCGTAAAAACGTAATCCAATCAAAGAACGGATTTTACAGCTTTGCATGTGACGTTTTAAGCAACATGGCGCATCTGAGATTGCGTAAAAACATAATCCAATCAAAGGACGGATTTTACAGCTTTGCATGTGATGTCTTAAGCAATATGGCGCATCCGAGATTGCGTAAAAATGTAATCCAATCAAAGGACGGATTTTACAGCTTTGCATGTCAATAAGAAACGTATTCATATTTTAAAAACTAGTATGTGCTATATTGTTATCTTGGAAGCGTGTTTGTTTCATGTAATGCACAGCTTCACATAATGTAATGCTAGATAACAGAATACGGTGATATATGAAATATAATCCATTGTTGGTAATAACTATATATTTCATTATAATAGGAAGATTATGAACTATTTATGAATCAGCAGGGGTTAAATGGACATGAAACCCACATTTTATGTTTCACGATTATGTAAGAGATTGCAATTTTAACTACCTTTAACATTTAATTTAATTATTTAAATTTGCTTCTTTCTCCTGTTATCTTTTGCTAAAATGTGTGTCGAGGTAATCTCAAGAGCAGCAAATAACCTATCTTCTAACTGCTGATTGGTGGCTGCATATATATACCGATTGTCATTGGCTCACCTATGTGTTCAGTTAGCAACCAGTAGTGCACTGCTGCTCCTTAAAAAAATTAATAAATCATCAAAAAAAGAAAACTGTGTTCAGAATCAAATAATCCCCTGGTGCTAAAAACCGTATAAACAAAGCACCCAGTCGTGGGGAAATTCTCGGTCCAAATAAATTGTGTATTAGTGGGGAACCAAAAAAAAGTCAATATGTAAAAGTCACTGGGGTAGGAACAGAGTCCGTTGTGCCTTATGGACAAAGTATAACATAGAATGAAAGTAAAGTTCCACAGTTTCCAGGTGTCTCAAAAGCCTAGTAGTCACGGGTGGCAGTGTTAAATCACAGTATGGCGTCTCCGATCAATTCTTACCCTCCAATCCGGTGGTGGGGTGCCTGGGAACACTCCTGTACTTCTCCTCGAATGGGCGGTAAACTCCTTCGGGGGGGTGCAGTCTGTGTTTCCCTTCTCGGCGTGTCAGCTGATCGGACGCATGGACGTTTCCTCAGTACCTCACCCGTGACGTTGCAAGGCTGGACCAAGTGGTGTTTCCTGGGGGGGGGGAAGTGATCCGTAAAGGCAAAATTATAACGGCTCTGTAACCCGAAGGTGGCTTATGCTGGTATATGGTGCTTGAAGCGGTAAACCCAACCGCTAAGGAACATCAGATCAAAAAGGAAAATAGCACCAATGAGTCGTAGCATCTGTTATGGTTAGAAATGTTTATTGTACAGTCCAATGTTAGGGTACAAACAGAGTCACAGTGGAGAACGCCTGACGCGTTTCGCGCATGCGTAGATGCGCTTCTTCGGAGGCTAATTCAAATCTACGTGTGACAGCTTTTAAACAGTATTTCTACCAATCATTTGCTAGTTTGAATGTGAGCCAATGGTGTGGCTGTCCAGCGCAATTATCGACACTTCTCTTAGTTCAATAGTGTCTATTGGTATATATTTTTTGTCACTAAGAGATATATAGTTGCTCTGGAGTGTCAGACCTTGGGGATACTAAGGCTCATATAAAGTTAGTTCTATGTTTGTGCACAATCTCTGATTTTAAGTTAGAACATTCATGATCAATTCCATCAGTAACAAGCATTAACATTCTTAGCATAGATAACTTGTAAGCTAAATCCATGAAAATAGCAAAAAAGATGAAAGGATAGTAATCAATATAGATACATATAGATACTTGTATAATTTAACATCCATATCTTTTCTATTATTAATAATGCTTCATGTGCTATGCCTATGTAATGACAAGTTGCTGCTAAATATAAACATAAAAAATGAAAAATTATATAAAACATTTATATGAAACATTTATATGCATACAGTATGATTCATGTACTTTGTACACCATTAAAAAATATATAAAAATATATAAGTATAATAAACCAAGGATAGATGCGGTCAAATGACATTCAAACATCTGATTAGACATATGTTCCCTATTCTAAATAAGATACTACAATGTGAATATTATATTGTGTATAATCCTTCTGTGTAATAAGGCCTTAATTCGGTCAAACCGATTAGAACTCTCTAATTCCCTATTTATTGAAATAGTACAAAAAATGTCATTTAGACATTACTTGGGGTTAAGAGGTCTGAGTCATTAAACTATTCGGAATGGCAAGAAGGATAAGTTGGAAAATAAATGAATCTAATTGAATAGATAAGTAAGATATGCCTGTAATGAGAAAAGAATAAAATAAAAAAAAAAAAAAAAAAGATTAGGCAGAAGTTGTCTATGAGAATATTATAAGAAGTAGGAAAAAACAGTAGGTGAATGAAATTAAAAAATTAAGAAAATAAAAAAGTAAACAGACAGAGACTGGGATTAAAGCTCAAATAGAGATAAAACTCAAAGGGAAGACACTTGATTATATTATCATATGTCCGTGGTAATAAGTTCTTATATGTATGTAACATTTTCTAATATTACTGCAATTATCAGGCTAATATTTAGTGAAATATGGTCGTGAGTGTGTACTCAAAGGAGTGGGATGATAGGATAGTAAGATAATCAAATAGTGGTCACTTATGTATATTGCAGTTGACAGGGTTTTATCCAATGGGTGCCATTATAGGATAAGGCTATGTTCATTAGACATAAGTTATATGTTTTATTATTTATTATTTTATAACTTAATGTGTCTTGTTGTTTCTTAATCATTCGTTATGATTCTGTGTTTTATGTAGTTATCCTTATGTTATTTAAATGAACAGATCTACATCTAGCCTCCTATTTATGCCATGGGGGTATCTAGTATCTAATTTTAGTATCCAAAACACCTCTCTTTTTAATAATTTATCCGTTTTGTCCCCTCCTCGTGCATTATTTAAGATTCTTTCTATACCAGTAAATGAGAAATAGGTTGTACCTATGCCATGTTGCCGAAAATGTTTTGCTACAGGAGTCTTAGGCTCCTTTTCAGTTAGTGAAAGGAGATGCTCCCTTATTCGATCTTTTAATGGACGTGTCGTAATTCCTGTATATTGCTGAAAGCAATATTGACATGTGACAAGATAAATGACATATTGTGATGTGCAATCTATCCTCTGTCTGATTTTATAGGTTTCTCTTGTGTTTGTTGATGTGAATGTAGTGTTTCTTTGTGTGAAATCACAACTTTTACATGGTCTATGACCACATTTGAAGAAACCTGGGTTTGGAGTTAGCCAGTTGTCAGTTGGCTGTGGTTTTTCTGAAAAATTCTTGCTAGTTAAATTATTCAATGAGGGGGCTTTTTTGGCAACTGTCAGGATATACATCTCTGCCATATACACTATCCTTGGTTGTACTGTTCCTTTAAGGATCACTGCTTCTCATACCTGTCTCCACCCTATTTAAGGCACACCTGTTTCAATCATTCTTTGCTTAGTATTGATATACACTTCAATTGCCTAGCCAGTTTTGTCTGAACTCTGCTCACTCAAATTTGCTACCAGCAACTTTTTTCTTTGGATTCAAGTTTTGTCACGAACTTTGCTGCTGTTGCTTTTTACTTGCAACCTTCAGTTT
This sequence comes from Bombina bombina, assembly GCF_027579735.1. Taxonomy (NCBI): domain Eukaryota; kingdom Metazoa; phylum Chordata; class Amphibia; order Anura; family Bombinatoridae; genus Bombina; species Bombina bombina. The sequence goes on from NC_069500.1 coordinate 1,069,099,057, forward strand.
CCTCTGAAACTCCTGTGATTTACTAACCTCCACTTGAATTGTTTTCTTATAATTACCTTGGACGCTCCTGTCTCCTGTCTCAGCACTTCCACGGAGCTCCGCAACTACCGCGGTGACGTCACACGCCAGCTGCTCTCTCTCTCGCTACTCAGCTCTAGCCTGCTCTTCCGACTACGCTGTAAGTGTTACTACTTCTGACTCTCAGCCTTGATATCTGCCAGCACTATAAGGCTTACCATTATAATATCCTCAAAATGCATATGTCTTCTTGTCAGTGTTCTTTTGTTTATTTAACATAGTTCCAACCTACGCATATATCTACTCTCATATGTTATTCTCCATGTTTTACTTACAAAAGCCTGCTGAAACTTCATATCATTACTCATCGTTCATTCTGACCATTAATGTCTTATAAATTTGGGTATTCTGATTTAACATCTTACCGGAGGAAGTGTGTTTCATGTTTTCACTGCAGACTAGAGTGTAGCCACTCTTTTCAGCCTGCAATAGGGTTAACATAGCGAATCTCCTCCTTTACATTAATTACAGCCTGCTGATACAGGAAAGCCGCCTTCACACATCCTGTGACTATTGTGGTTTTTAGTATCTTCTTGCTACATACACTCTCTATTGTTGCCACCTTCCATCTCAGCAGTTGTGATTCACCTGACCTGTTCAAAATACTGTGTCTTTATTTAGATTTCCTAAACCAGTGTGACAGAATACTAAGCCTTTTAAAACCTATGGATCCAGCTGAGATTAACACTCACATGCAGGCATTAACACAAAGAGTAGATTTGTTAACAAATGGTTTAAACGCATTAAAAGTGGAGAATGATAACCTTAAAGCATACATTAGGGATGTAGTAGACAAAAGAACACATATATATGAACCCCAGGTTAGTCCTCCAGATTGTTTCCATGGAGACAGGACTCTCTACAGAGAGTTTAAAAATGCATGCCTGTTATTGTTTGCTTTAAGACCTCATACCTACCCAAATGATAGGATTAGAGTACTCACGACCATATCTTACCTTAGAGGTGAACCCCGTACATGGGCAAACACTTACTTTGAGAATAATGAAGAGATATTGAATTCTTTGGATAATTTTTTTGTCTCAATGGATCAATTGTATGAGGATCCATACAAACAGCTTACAGCTGAAAACGCCATGCGTGGCCTTAAACAAAAGAAGAGGGTAGTCGAAGACTACATCACAGAATTTAAAAAATGGGCAAAGGACTCTCAATGGAACAATCTGTCCCTTAGGAACCAGTTCAGACTCGGCCTCTCTGAGGGAATAAAAGACGAGTTGTCTCGCACAGATATCCCAGATACCTTAGAAGAGCTCATGTCACTTAGTATTACAATAGATAGGCGCCTCAGGGAAAGGTACCAAGAAAAGACTGGGCATGACTCTAACCCTAGGAAAACTTCCTACCCCACACATGCCTCTTCCCTACACAAAAACACTCCTGAACCCATGGACATTGCCTTCATCAAAGGACCTTTATCTCCTCAAGAGAAGCTCAGACGTCGTTCCAATAATCTATGCCTGTACTGTGGCTCTGACGAACACACTGTGAAAGACTGCCCTTCCCTCCTAAAACAAAACAAGGGTAAGACCTTAACAGACTTTTATTGTTGTACTACTCAACAGAGTTCAGTTACTTACATAAAAATCCCTCTTCTGTTACAGTGGGAACAACTTCGTCTTCACGCCACAGCGATAATTGATTCTGGTGCCACGGCTTCCTATATAGATAAGGAATTTTGCACCGTAAATAAAATACCACTGATGCAGAAACAGTCTCCTGTTTATTTGAGAGGGATAGATGGAAAAAATATTTCTTCTGGGCCTGTTGAATTTCATACCATACCCCTACTTGTGGTCTCTCATGATCAGCATAGAGAATATGTCTCTTTCGATGTAATAAATTGCCCGGTCTCTCAGGTGGTTTTGGGGATGCAATGGTTGCATACACACAACCCACAGATAGACTGGTCCAATTCCACACTTAATTACAATTCATCATACTGCCAAAGTACTTGTCTCCCCAGTACAGTATTACAAATTTCTGACACTCAGGACATACCACCCATACCAGAGGTTTATAGCGATTTTTCTGATGTTTTTAGCAAAAAGGAGGCAGAGAGTCTGCCTCCGCATAGAAAATACGACTGCCCCATAGACATACTCCCTGGGTCAGAGATCCCTATTGGGCACATATTTCCCTTATCTCATACTGAGCTAAAACACCTAAAGACATATTTAGAAGAGAACCTTAGAAAAGGGTTCATCAGACCCTCGACCTCGCCGGCTGGGGCCGGAATATTTTTTGTTAAAAACAAAGACGGCACTCTTAGACCTATAGTCGATTACCGTCAGCTAAATAAAATTACGGTAAAAAACCGCTACCCTTTACCCCTCATACCAGAGCTTATTGAGAGACTAGAGGGAGCTAAGTTTTTTACAAAATTGGATTTAAGGGGTGCATACAACCTTCTCCGAATAAGATCAGGAGACGAATGGCTGACTGCGTTCCGAACCCGTTATGGTTTATTCGAGTACGTAGTCATGCCATTCGGGTTGTGTAATGCGCCTGCTGCTTTTCAGCACTTAATAAATGATCTTTTTAGAGACCTCCTTGATGTCAACATAGTCATATACCTAGATGATATTCTCATCTACTCAAAAACTTTAGAACAGCACATTCTACATGTGAGGCAAGTTCTTTCCCGGCTTAGAAGCAATTTCCTCTATGCAAAAGCTGAAAAATGTGTTTTCAATTCCCAGACCATATCTTTCCTTGGATATGAAATATCCCCTTCAGGAATTTTTATGGAGAATAAAAAAATTGAAGCAGTACTGAACTGGCCTACCCCAAAGACCAGACGCCAGGTTCAATCCTTTATGGGATTCGCAAACTTCTACCGTAAGTTTATCAAAGATTTTTCTAAACTGGCAACTCCTCTAACCACACTCACAAAAGTCAAGATTCCATTCAAGTGGACTCAAGACTGTCAATCAGCTTTTGATACACTCAAACAGAAATTCACCAGTGCACCCATTCTACGTTTTCCTGACCCAAAACTTCAGTTCATTTTAGAGGTTGATGCATCCAACTTCGCAATTGGAGCAGTACTATCACAACGGGAGAATCTAGATAAACCTCTCCATCCTGTCGGTTTTTATTCCAGGACCTTAAACATCTCTGAACAAAACTATCCTATCGGGGATAAAGAACTACTTGCAATTAAACTATCCCTGGAACATTGGCGACATCTTTTAGAGGGTACTACCTACCCTACTCTTATCTATACTGATCACCGTAACCTTCAATATTTAAAAACCTCCCGAACACTCACCTCCCGTCAAGTTAGATGGAATTTGTTTTTCTCACGTTTTAATTTCCTTATTACCTATCGACCTTCAACAAAAAATCAGAAAGCTGATGCACTTTCTCGCATACCACCTGAGTCCATCTCACAACCATCTCAACAAAGTATAATTCCTTCGGAAAATTTCCTCTGTTTCACATACGACACCAGGCCTATTATTCATACCGAACAACAGAAGGATTCTTTAAAACCACTACAGGAACTGCAGTTGAAGTCCGATGGATGTTATTATCATGGCTCCCGTTTATACATTCCTCCCATACTCCGTCTACCTCTGCTGGAATCATTACATGACTCTCCACTCGCTGGTCACCCTGGTATAAAAAAGACCCTGGAATTAGCGAAAAGGAGTTATTGGTGGCCAAATATGACTGCCGATGTATTCCAACATGTCCACTCCTGCAGCATTTGTACCATATCAAAAAGGAATAAACAACCACCATATGGACTTTTACTGCCTTTACCTACTCCTAAGACACCGTGGTCCGAAATTGCTCTCGATTTTATAGTCGACCTACCTCTTTCCTCAAGGAACAACACCATCATGGTTGTAGTGGATCTTTTCACAAAAATGTGTCATTTTATCCCGTACCATAAACTACCTACCTCAATAGAAACTGTTCAGCTTCTTATTTCTAATGTCATCAAGCTGCATGGCCTCCCAAAGACCGTTTTAAGTGACAGAGGCACTCAATTCTCCAGTAAACTCTGGTCAGAGTTCTGCAAACTCTTCCATATTGACAGGCGGCTTACAACCGCATACCATCCCCAGTCAAATGGACAGACCGAACGCTGTAACCAATGGCTGGAACAATTCCTAAGGTCTTTTTGTTCCTCTGAACAACATCTTTGGGCGGGCTTACTACCATACGCTGAATTTTGCTATAACAACACCTTACATGCCACCACTAATCAAACTCCATTCTACTCGAATTACGGATTTCATCCAACATTCCAATTGTATCCTACTCAAGATTCTTCTTCTCCTTCAATCGCTGAGCTTTCCCAAAGCATTTCCTCGAATTTCACTCGTATTGAATCCTCCATTGAAAACGCAAAAAGGCTCTATAAACGGTACTACGACAGACGCAGGACAGCTCCTCCAAAATATGAAGTAGGTGACTTGGTATGGCTTTCTACAAAACATTTACGTATGAACACTCCATGCAGGAAGTTATCTCCACTCTTTGTTGGTCCTTATCCCATAGCTCATATCGTCAATGCCAATGCTGTTCGTCTCACCCTACCTCCTACTATGAAAATCCACCCGACATTTCATGTCTCCCTTCTGAAACCTTACCGGGCAGTGAGGGGTTCCGCCTCATCTTCTTCTCTTCCTCTGGTTTCTGTCGACCCTGATATCGAATATGAGGTTCAATCCATCAAAGATTCCCGCATGATGAATGGGGTTTTACAGTACCTCGTAAGCTGGAAGGGTTACCCACCTGATGAGGATTCCTGGGAACCCTCTGTTAACATCTCCGCACCCAGGTTGGTGTCTCGTTTTCATCAACGGCATCCCGACTCTCCTGGACCCTGAGCTCCGGAGTCGCTCTTAGAAGGGGGGATCCTGTCAGGATATACATCTCTGCCATATACACTATCCTTGGTTGTACTGTTCCTTTAAGGATCACTGCTTCTCATACCTGTCTCCACCCTATTTAAGGCACACCTGTTTCAATCATTCTTTGCTTAGTATTGATATACACTTCAATTGCCTAGCCAGTTTTGTCTGAACTCTGCTCACTCAAATTTGCTACCAGCAACTTTTTTCTTTGGATTCAAGTTTTGTCACGAACTTTGCTGCTGTTGCTTTTTACTTGCAACCTTCAGTTTCCTCTGAAACTCCTGTGATTTACTAACCTCCACTTGAATTGTTTTCTTATAATTACCTTGGACGCTCCTGTCTCCTGTCTCAGCACTTCCACGGAGCTCCGCAACTACCGCGGTGACGTCACACGCCAGCTGCTCTCTCTCTCGCTACTCAGCTCTAGCCTGCTCTTCCGACTACGCTGTAAGTGTTACTACTTCTGACTCTCAGCCTTGATATCTGCCAGCACTATAAGGCTTACCATTATAATATCCTCAAAATGCATATGTCTTCTTGTCAGTGTTCTTTTGTTTATTTAACATAGTTCCAACCTACGCATATATCTACTCTCATATGTTATTCTCCATGTTTTACTTACAAAAGCCTGCTGAAACTTCATATCATTACTCATCGTTCATTCTGACCATTAATGTCTTATAAATTTGGGTATTCTGATTTAACATCTTACCGGAGGAAGTGTGTTTCATGTTTTCACTGCAGACTAGAGTGTAGCCACTCTTTTCAGCCTGCAATAGGGTTAACATAGCGAATCTCCTCCTTTACATTAATTACAGCCTGCTGATACAGGAAAGCCGCCTTCACACATCCTGTGACTATTGTGGTTTTTAGTATCTTCTTGCTACATACACTCTCTATTGTTGCCACCTTCCATCTCAGCAGTTGTGATTCACCTGACCTGTTCAAAATACTGTGTCTTTATTTAGATTTCCTAAACCAGTGTGACAGCAACAAATTTGATCCCTTTAGATATTATTTCTTTTAGGGTATTATCACTTTCAAGAATTGTGAGTTTCTTTTTAATAACTTTGCAAATTTTATAGTATTGATTACTAAACTTAGTTGAAAAGACAATGTTGTTGTTGTCAAGTCCTCTGTCTTTTTTGCGGAAAAGGCTATTTCTTGGTAGTCTTTCTATTTCTTTGTTAATTTTGTGAAGTTTATGTTTATTGTAGCCTCTTTTTATAAGTCTGTTGGTTAATTCTGTGGCCTCTATTTTATATATGTTCACGTTGGAACAGTTCCTACGGAGTCTTAAATATTGTCCTTTGGGAATTCCCTTTTTCAGGTGTGGTACGTGGCATGAATCTGCTCTAAGGATAGTGTTCCTAGAGGTTGGTTTTCTGTATGTAGATGTATTGATATCTAAATTGGACTGATCTATGCTAAGCTTAAGGTCCAAGTATTCAATTATTTGGGGATCGCTCTTGTAGGTAAAGGTTAAGTTCATGTTATTAGTATTAATGTAAGATATAAAATGTTCTATAGTGTATTCATTATATGTTGTGTCCCAAATTATAATGAGGTCGTCAATGAAGCGACCATATAGTATGACATTATTTTTGTATGGGAAATCAGCTGTAAAGATCATATTCAATTCCATGTACCCCATATATGTATTGGCATAGGCTGGGGCGAATTTTGCGCCCATGGCCGTGCCACGTTTCTGTAGGTAGTAATTGCCTTCATGAACAAAATAATTATGTTTTAAAAGGAATTCCGCTGTTTCTACAACAAAGGTAATAAAGCCTGTATCAAAGTCTGTGTGCCTTAGTAACATTTCATTCAGGGCTATCAGTCCTGTTGTATGGGGAATACTGGAATACAGCGCGGCTACATCAATAGTAAGCCATTTGTATCCTCTTTTCCATTTGATGTTGCTTAATTGTTGGATAAGGTGGCCACTATCTTTTATGTATCCTGGTAATGATTGTACTAGTGGTTGTAACAAGTGGTCAAGCCAGCCTCCAAGCCTCTCACACAAGGAGCCCTGGCTGGCCACTATGGGTCTGCCGGGCGGTTTAGAAAGGTCTTTATGTATTTTGGGGGCTATTCTGAAATTAGGTATGATGGGGGCTTTTACCAATAAAAATGATGTTAAATCTTGTGTCATATACCCATATTCAGTGGCCGTGTCTAAGTGACTTTCTAGTTGTTTGCTAAAAGCACTGGTGGGATTAAAGGTTAATTTCATATATTGTTCATTGTCATTGAGCTGATTGTTTATTTCCTCCAAGTAGTCACAAGTATTAAGGAGGACAATTGCCCCCCCCCTTATCAGCTTTGGTTATGACTATATTAGGATTTTCTCTTAGCTCTTTAAGTGCTTTTCTCTCTCCATAATTCAAGTTATCCCTGACTTTACGTTGTGTATTAGTGTGTACTGTTTCATTAAGTTCCGTTAATTCTTTTTCTATTGATCTCTGAAATAGGTCTATTAAGTGGTCACGTGCGTGTACTGGGTAAAAATGTGATTTTTCTTTGAATGTGTAGGGATGAGAGGTGTTAAGTGTTTGTCCCGATAGACGGGTAGAGTGCTGTTGTAAGGACGTAAGAGTTGTGAGATCAGTAAGATCAGAAAATAGAAGTCCTATATTCACCGTGGGAATTGATTTGTTCATAGGTGGTTATGGTGTTGTTTCAGAATTAAAAAAGTGTTTCTTTAGAACTATTTTTCTTACCAATTTATTGGTATCTAAAAGAGTGTCGAATAAATCAAAATTGGTTGTTGGTGCAAAACTTAAACCTTTATTTAACAAATTAACATGGTGAGGTGATAATGCAAAGTCAGAGAGGTTAACTGTCGCTACTTCTTCTTGTTTTTTCTGTCCCTGCTGGGGTATCTAAAAGTGTGTTCACCCTTCTTAGGGGTGCTGGTTTGCTGCGGTTGTTTAACCAGAGCTTTTAAATTTTGTCTTGTTGAAGTGGTACTAGTTGTAGGTATGGTGTCTGGTTCTTCTGTAGTTGTCTCTGTAGTTTCACTATCTACGTTATCAGTTTCAATGCTTGAAAATGTGACTTCCCTAGGGGTTTGGCTTTTATTCTGTTGTGATTTTTTGTTATTGCCGCTAGGATTTTTCTTGTGTGGCCCTCTCCTGCCTTGTGGTCTAGTCTTTTGCCAAGAGTAGACAATGTCAAGATCATAATCCTTTTTGTCCCTATTATATTTCTGCACTTTTCTATCTGATAAGGTGGTATCTAACTGGTCAATTGTGTTATCTAGTTGCATTTTATAGTCAATATATTTTTGTGTTGACTCAAATTTCTTAAGCAAATCATAGGTTTTATTGATTTCTGTTAGTATGGTATCCCTTTCTTCTCTCTTATGTCTAAGGAGTTGTTTCATGCATATAATAGAACAGTTTGTTAAATTAATATTCCACTCTTCCATAAATACAGGATTTTCTAAGGCAAAAGAGGGATATTTCTTCATGCGAAGTCCTCTTGGGACTTTGTTTTCTGAAATATATAAATCAAGGAACTCTATGTCCCACCATAGATTGGTCTCCTTATATCTCAATTTCTCTAAGCTTGAGAATGCAGTATCTAAGTTATCTTCCCTTATAGATTCTATTACTTCACTGTGACCTTTCAGTGCAGTAGCCATGATTTGCTTTCTCTTTTGTTCATTTATCACCCCTGTGGGGACTAGTGTTGTTGCCATATTTTCAGGCAGATAAAGCAAGTATGGTCTGTACTGGAAAGTAAATAGTTAATTGTACAATAAACAGTATAATAAATGTGTAAGAGTAATTGTACTTAATTATACAGGTCTACTATATACCAGCTGTGTGACTGAACACAAGGGATAACATTCATCAATAAATCATCAAAAAAAGAAAACTGTGTTCAGAATCAAATAATCCCCTGGTGCTAAAAACCGTATAAACAAAGCACCCAGTCGTGGGGAAATTCTCGGTCCAAATAAATTGTGTATTAGTGGGGAACCAAAAAAAAGTCAATATGTAAAAGTCACTGGGGTAGGAACAGAGTCCGTTGTGCCTTATGGACAAAGTATAACATAGAATGAAAGTAAAGTTCCACAGTTTCCAGGTGTCTCAAAAGCCTAGTAGTCACGGGTGGCAGTGTTAAATCACAGTATGGCGTCTCCGATCAATTCTTACCCTCCAATCCGGTGGTGGGGTGCCTGGGAACACTCCTGTACTTCTCCTCGAATGGGCGGTAAACTCCTTCGGGGGGGTGCAGTCTGTGTTTCCCTTCTCGGCGTGTCAGCTGATCGGACGCATGGACGTTTCCTCAGTACCTCACCCGTGACGTTGCAAGGCTGGACCAAGTGGTGTTTCCTGGGGGGGGGGGAAGTGATCTGTAAAGGCAAAATTATAACGGCTCTGTAACCCGAAGGTGGCTTATGCTGGTATATGGTGCTTGAAGCGGTAAACCCAACCGCTAAGGAACATCAGATCAAAAAGGAAAATAGCACCAATGAGTCGTAGCATCTGTTATGGTTAGAAATGTTTATTGTACAGTCCAATGTTAGGGTACAAACAGAGTCACAGTGGAGAACGCCTGACGCGTTTCGCGCATGCGTAGATGCGCTTCTTCGGAGGCTAATTCAAATCTACGTGTGACAGCTTTTAAACAGTATTTCTACCAATCATTTGCTAGTTTGAATGTGAGCCAATGGTGTGGCTGTCCAGCGCAATTATCGACACTTCTCTTAGTTCAATAGTGTCTATTGGTATATAAAAAAAATTATACCAAGAGACTGAAGGTAATTTGATAATAGAAGTAAATTTTAAATTGGTTTAAAATAGAATGTTATACCTAAATGATAAAATAAATTATTGGGTTTCATGTCCCTTTAAATCAGAAAGAATGCTACTAGATACATTATGAAAATGTGGATTGGTTATACATTATATGTTACCTATATCTCTGGTGACCATCTTTCCGTTTTAAAAAGGGACACATGAGAAATAGATATGTCAGGGATGTTTTCAGAGCTGTTTAAAGATATTTTTTTTGGAATAAGAACAATGACATATGTGCTGCGGAATCTGTTGGCGCTCTACAAATACCTGATAATAATGATAATAATAATAATAATAATAATAATATCATATGTGTCACTTATTAAAGCGGAAATATGGTCAGTCTACCTATAGCAATATATTGTTGGATGATTAAATATAATCAATAAAAATAGAAAGATATTAATCATCTAAAATATGTGCATTACACACAGTGATTTCTTTTGTTATACTACTACAATAAGATGTAAGTGAAATTGGAATAGATATGCTGTCAACACTCAACTAATAGTCTGTTTTAAACATATTATATGTGTATGTTGATGTCAAAAGAAAATAAATACATTAGAAATGCATATCCATAAATTAAGAAGTGTGGTCAGCATCACTTAAAGGGACATGAAATACAAACAATTAAGTTCAGGATTCACAGAGAGGATACTATTTCCATCAACTTCATAATTTACATTGATTATCTCATTACTTTAATAATCTTGGTATCATTTGTTAAATGTGTATCAATTCACTAATGGTTTCTAAATGAACACATGGATGAGCCAATAATAAACAATATATATATGCAACCAACAATCAACATCTCGAAACTAGGTTCTCTGCTACTCATGATCTTGCAAAGATAAACCTTTCAGCAAAGTATATCAAGCAAATTAAATAATAGATGTAAATATGAAAGTTTATATGAATTGTATTATTTATCTAAATCATGAAAAAAACATTTTTTGGTTTCATGTCCCTTTAAGGATTAACACCATAAAATATATTTTATAATAAATGACATGAATAAAGAAATAAGAAAAATAACATATTAATGACATTCTTTTTATTATGATAAATATGATATAGGAATGTCATAAAACATAAAAAAATAAGATAACTTTAAAACAAGTCATCATGAGAAATCAGCCCCATTGGAGCCATCTGACAAGGTGACATAGTGCATCACAGTCCTTGGAGGGAGTTGACAAGGCAAAACAAAGGCCAACACAGCCCCATTGGAGCCATCTGACAAGGTGACATAGTGCATCACAGTCCTTCGAAGGAGTTGACATGGGCAAACAAAGGCCAACACAGCCCCATTGGAGCCATCTGACAAGGTGACATAGTGCATCACAGTACTTGTTGGGACTTGACAAGGGCAAACAAAGGCCAACACAGCCCCTTTGGAGCCATCTGACAAGGTGACATACTTCATCACAGTCCTTGGAGGGAGTTAACAAGGAAAAACAAAGACCAACACAGCCCCATTGGAGCCATCTGACAAGGTGACATAGTGCATCACAGTCCTTGGAGGGAGTTGACAAGGGCAAACAAAGGCCAACACAGCCCCAATTGAGCCATCTGACAAGGTGACATAGGTCATCACAGTCCTAGGAGGGAGTTGACAAGGCAAAACAAAGGCCAACACAGCCCCATTGGAGCCATCTGACAAGGTGACATAGTGCATCACAGTCCTTGGAGGGAGTTGACAAGGGCAAACAAAGACCAACACAGCCCCATTGGAGCCATCTGACAAAGTGACATAGTGCATCACAGTCCTTGTAGGGAGTTGACAAGGGCAAACAAAGGCCATCACAGCCCCATTGGAGCCATCTGACAAGGTGACATAGTGCATCACAGTCCTTGGAGGGAGTTGGCAAGGCAAAACAAAGGCCAACACAGCCCCATTGGAGCCATCTGACAAGGTGACATAGTGCATCACAGTCCTTGGAGGGAGTTGGCAAGGCCAAACAAAGGCCAAAACAGCCCCATTGGAGCCATCTGACAAGGTGACATAGTGCATCACAGTCCTTGGAGGGAGTTGACAAGGGCAAACAAAGGCCAACACAGCCCTATTGGAGCCATCTGACAAGGTGACATAGTGCATCACAGTCCTTGGAGGGAGTTGACAAGGGCAAACAAAGGCCATCACAGCCCCATTGGAGCCATCTGACAAGGTGACATAGTGCATCACAGTCCTTGGAGGGAGTTGACAAGGGCAAACAAAGGCCATCACAGCCCCATTGGAGCCATCTGACAAGGTGACATAGTGCATCACAGTCCTTGGAGGGAGTTGACAAGGTCAAACAAAGGCCAACACAACCCTAATGGAGCCATCTGACAAGGTGACATAGTGCGTCACAGTCTTTGGAGGGAGTTGACAAGGACAAACAAAGGCCAACATAGCCCTTAGTATAAATCTGACAAGGTAAAATAGTGCAACAGGCACAACAAGAACTTAACCCCTTAATGACCACAGCACTTTTCCATTTTCTGTCCGTTTGGGACCAAGGCTATTTTTACATTTTTGCGGTGTTTGTGTTTAGCTGTAATTTTCTTCTTACTCATTTACTGTACCCACACATATTATATACCGTTTTTCTTGCCACTAAATGGACTTTCTAAAGATACCATTATTTTCATCATATCTTATAATTTACTATAAAAAAATATATAAAATATGAGGAAAAATTGAAAAAAACACACTTTTTCTAACTTTGACCCCCAAAATCTGTTACATATCTACAACCACCAAAAAACACCCATGCTAAATAGTTTCAAAATTTTGTCCTGAGTTTAGAAATACCCAATGTTTACATGTTCTTTGCTTTTTTTGCAAGTTATAGGGCCATAAATACAAGTAGCACTTTGCAATTTCCAAACCACTTTTTTCCAAAATTAGCGCTAGTTACATTAGAACACTAATATCTTTCAGGAATCCCTGAATATCCCTTGACATGTATATATTTTTTTTTAGTAGACATCCCAAAGTATTGATCTAGGACAATTTTGGTATATTTCATACCACCATTTCACCGCCAAATGCGATCAAATACAAAAAAAACGTTCACTTTTTCACAAATTTTTTCACAAACTTTTGGTTTCTCACTGAAATTATTTACAAACAACTTGTGCAATTATGGCATAAATGGTTGTAAATTCTTCTCTGGGATCCCCTTTGTTCAGAAATAGCAGACATATATGGCTTTGGCGTTGCTTTTTGGTAATTAGAAGGCCGCTAAATGCCACTGCGCACCACAAGTGTATTATGCCCAGCAGTTAAGGGGTTAATTAGGGAGCTTTTAGGGAGCTTGTAGGGTTAATTTTAGCTTTAGTGTAGTATAGTAGACAACCCCAAGTATTGATCTAGGCACATTTTGGTATATTTCATGCCACCATTTCACCGCCAAATGCGATCAAATTGAAAAAAAAGTTAAATTTTTCACAATTTTAGGTTTCTCACTGAAATAATTTACAAACAGCTTGTGCAATTATGGCACAAATGGTTGTAAATACTTGTCTGGGATCCCCTTTTTTCAGAAATAGCAGACATATATGACTTTGGCGTTGCTTTCTGGTAATTAGAAGGCCGCTAAATCCTGCTGCGCCTCACACGTGTATTATGGCTAGCAGTGAAGGGGTTAATTAGGGAGTTTGTAGGGAGCTTGCAGGGTTAATTTTAGCTTTAGTGTAGAGATCAGCCTCCCACCTGACACATCCCACCCCCTGATCCCTCCCAAACAGCTCCCTTCCCTCCCCCACCCCACAATTGTCCCCGCCATCTTAAGTACTGGCAGAAAGTCTGCCAGTACTAAAATAAAAGGGTTTTTTTAAGCATATTTATTTTTTTTTAGCATATTTACATATGCTAGGGTGTAGGATCCCCCCCTTAGCCCCCAACCTCCCTGATCCCCCCCAAAACCGCTCTCTGACCATCCCCTCTGCCTCATTGGGGGCCATCTTGGGTACTGGCAGCTGTCTGCCAGTACCCAGTTTGCAAAAAAAAAGTGCTTTTTTTATTTTTGTTTGGCTTTTTTCTGTAGTGTAGCTTCCCCCCCCCCCACACAGACAAACCCCCACCACCTTGCTGATCTTTTTTTTTTTTTTAAATATTTAGGCATTTAAACATTTTTTATTAACAAATTTTCTGTAGTGTAGCGGTTCCCACCCGCTCCCTCCCCGTGCACGCGCCCGCCCCCGCCCTCCCGTGCACGCGCGCGCGTCCGTGCGCGCCCCCCGCTCATCCCCGCCCACGATCCCGCCCCCCCTGCACATAACCAGGGCCATCGATGGCCGCCACCCGCCTCCCGGTCCGGCTCCCACCCACCAACGCAGGGAGCCACTGATCTCCGGTGCAGAGAGGGCCACAGAGTGGCTCTCTCTGCACCGGATGGCTTAAAAAGGTTATTGCAGGATGCCTCCATATCGAGGCATCACTGCAATAACCGGAAAGCAGCTGGAAGCGAGCAGGATCGCTTCCAGCTGCTTTCCAAACCGAGGACGTGCAGGGTACGTCCTCAGGCGTTAACTGCCTTTTTTTTGAGGACGTACCCTGCACGTCCTCGGTCGTTAAGGGGTTAAAAATGGGCCAAATGGCAACAAATAAAAATAACAATATAAAAACAGTACAACATGTGGATGGAGGAGTTATTTGTGCTCCCTCGGGCCATCTCTGGATCCTCCACTTATGGGTCATCAGCATCACCTTCATCGTCCTGCGCATCTCCAGCTGCAGCTTCATGCAATGCCTCTAAATGCATTATTCATTCTAGAGTCAAGTGATGAAGCGCAGCTGGATACGCATGGTCTCATGCATCCTTCCCAGCAACTGATTGGAACTCAGCATGGTCTGCTCAATACGCGCTAGAGCCTCTAGCGTTAACCATGCTGAGTCACAACCTAAACAAAAATAAATAAAACAAATTAATAATAATTACAGAACATAATAAAAAGAGAGCAAAGAGCCATTAGGAGAACACTGTATAATCCGGCTAACTGCCCAGCAAGTAAACCACAATTTGAAGGTAAGTGGAGCTCGTATTTAATTCAATAAAAGTTACAATACAGTGCATTAAAAACACAAAAAGGCTAACAGATAAAAGACCATTCAGTTAATAAAAAAATGGTCAGAAAGGCAGGAAAAGGGATATGCGTTTCATGCGGAGCTGCCACACTTGTTCACTGCATAAAAGACACTACCACCTGTCAGCCTATTTAAGGGGGAATCTTAAAGGAAAAACACCCGTTTTAAATAACTAATTGCAGAATTAACCCTTAAATAGGCTGCTGAGACAGAGACACATTATCAGTATGCAATACAGCAATTAACAACACCATCAATAATACAGAAAAAAGATATATTACAAGTAATGAGTCTCGTGGAATACTGTCAACAATATGTCTGCTGTTTGATAAAAGTTTATCACTATAGCCTCTACTGTGAAGTCTATTGTGAAGATCCTGACTTTGTTTATGATAAAGAGACTCATTGGAACAGATACGTTTTGTCCTAATGAATTGGCCCTTTGGGATGGCCTTGAGCACATGCTTTGGGTGACAAGATCTGTAATTTAGTATAGTGTTCCCACTTGTGGGTTTCCTATGTAGATCAGTGACAATTAAATCATTCTCAACTGATAATTCAATATCCAAAAATACAATATTATAAGGATCCTGGCAACCAACGAAACCCAAATTGTATTCATTACAGTTTAAATATTAAAAAAACGACAATGCCGATTGCTCATCTCTATCCCACACCAGTAACAGGTCGTCAATATAGCGGTCAAAATATACAATGTGATCTTTGAAGGGGTTACTATCTGCATAGACGTGGAGCAGCTCCCACCATCCCATATAGAGATTGGCATAGGAGGGGTGAATTTCGCCCCCATAGCTGTTTCACGTCTCTGCAGATAGTAAGACCCCTCAAACAAAAAATAATTATGGGTTAATAAAAACTCCATAGCACAAATTATGAAATGTTTGAGATCCTATGTGTAACCTGACATTCTATCCAGGATATTTGATATTGTTCTGAGACCTGTCTGGTGTGGGCAACGTCTACCGTAACAAATCTGTACAATGAGGCAACGTCTACCGTAACAAATCTGTATGTTGATTTCCATCTAATAGTCTGCAATGCACAAAGTACTTGTGTGGAGTCCCTAATGTATCTAGTAAGCTGTCCCACTAGGGGTTGTAAGAAGGCATCAATCAATTCTGAAGTGGGCTCCAAAAGAGAGCCCACTCCCGAAATGATGGGCCTGCCAGGAGGATGGGTAGCATTTCTGTGTAACTTAGGTAAAAAATAAAAAATTTACACATTAGGATGTCGTATTAAATAATGCTTCATTTTACGTTCTGCTACAATTCCCATCTGTTGACCCTGATGTAAAATTTTCTCTAATTTTAATCTAAAATTAGCTGTAGGGTTAAAGTCTAATTTGGAATATACTTCACAATCCCTTAGTTGACGTTTGGCCTCGTATAGATAATATTCTCTATCCATGACAACAACATTGCCGCCATTATCTGATGCTTTAATGACTATGTTATCATTATCTTGAAGGGATTTTAGTGCTTTAAAATGATTGCCACTAAGGTTGTTTTTATTGCAAACTATTATAAATAGGGAGAAAATAAGGAAAAGTAGTCCTTATAAAAAGATAGGGAATTCAGCACTCTCATATACACATTTAAAGAGACAGAGATATAAATATCTCAAGGTATCAATTTGTTCTGCATGAATCCAGCGTGTCTTCGGCGCGTGTACTATGCAAACATTCCTATGGGTGCTTGCAGGCGCCAGAAAGGACGTCTCAGTCCACAAACGTCAGAAGCTGCAGGAGAACACTGTGTATAATCGGCTAACAGCCCAGCAAGGAAACCACAATTTGAAGGTAAGTGGAGCTCGTATTTAATTCAATAAAAGTTACAATACAGTGCATTAAAAACACAAAAAGGCTAACAGAAAAAAGACCATTCAGTTAATACCAAATAGTCAGAAAGGCAGGAAAAGGCATACACGTTTCATGCGGGGCTGCCGCACTTGTTCACTGCATAAAAGACGCTACCGCCTGTCAGCCTATTTAAGGGGAAATCTTAAATGCAGAGGCACACGTTGTAAAACTTGTAATCATGTCACAGAAGGAGATACTTTCTCCTCTCAAAACACAGGGAGGCAGTATACAATTAGATATAATTTAAACTGTAACTCCACAAATGTAGTATACCTAATGACATGCAAAAGTTGCCGGATACAGTATTTGGGTAAAAACAAAAGGCAATTGAGAGATCGTGCTTTAGAGCACATTAGGGATATAGAGGACCCAGAGGTTTTTACCTCTGGAGCCTCTCACTTTAAATTTGAGCATCAGGGAGATCCTTCTTTGGCCTTTTTTCAAGCAATTGACCATGTACCTTTCTCTAAAAAAGGGGGGATAGGGAATATTACCTAAGTAAAAGGGAGGCTAAATGGATATTCCATATGAATACCAGATCTCCCTTCGGTCTCAATGTTGACACTGATGTAAATCTATTTGTATGATCTATTTAACTAGCTTTATCAGTTGTAGAGTAGTTCAAATCTCTAGTTGTGACATTTAGTCCATATTTAAAACTAATCCAATATTTTATCTAATTCTATGATGTTTTTCATACATACATTTTTTCTAGTAATATTATATTTAACTAGCTATAATAGTCTTAGTGTAGCTCCAAACATTTGTTTTTGATACTTAGTTTATTTTCATAACAAATAATATATCCTATTTAGTATTGTGATGCCTTGTAATATATTTTTTTTCTGTATAATTGATGGTGTTGCTAATTGCTGTATTGCATACTGATAATGTATCTATGTCTCTGCAGCCTCTTTAAGTGTTAATTCTGCAATTAGATATTTCAAACAGGTGTTTTTCCTTTAAGATTTCCCCTTAAATAGGCTGACAGGTGGTAGTGTCTTTTATGCAGTGAACAAGTGCGGCATTAACTGAATGGTCTTTTTTTCTGTTAGCCTTTTTGTGTTTTTAATGCACTGTATTGTAACTTTTATTGAATTAAATACAAGCTCCACTTACCTTCAAATTGTGGTTTCCTTGCTGGGCATTTAGCCGGATTATACACAGTGTTCTCCTAATGTCTCTTTGCTCTCTTTTTATTATGTTCTGTAATTATTATTAATTATTATTAATTTTTTTGTTGTTGTTTAGTTTGTGACTAAGTTCCAATGAGTTGCTGGGAAGGATGCATGAGACCATGCGTATCCAGCTGCGGCTTCATCACTTGACTCTAGAACGAATAATGCGTTTAGAGGCATTGCATGAAGCCGCAGCTGGAGATGCGCAGGACGATGAAGGTAATGCTGATGCCCCATAAGTGGAGGATCCGGGGATGGCCCGAGGGAGCACAAATAACTCCTCCATCAACATGTTGTTCTGTTTTTATATTGTTATTTTTATTTGTTGCCATTTGGCCCATTTTTAAGTTCTTGTTGTGCCTGTTGCACTATTTCACCTTGTCAGATTTATACTAAGGGCTATGTTGGCCTCCAAAGACTGTGATGCACTATGACACCTTGTCAGATGGCTCCAATAGGGTTGTGTTGGCCTTTGTTTGACCTTGTCAACTCCCTCCAAGGACTGTGATGCACTATGACACCTCGTCAGATGGCTCCAATAGGGTTGTGTTGGCCTTTGTTTGACCTTGTCAACTCCCTCCAAGGACTGTGATGCACTATGACACCTCGTCAGATGGCTCCAATAGGGTTGTGTTGGCCTTTGTTTGCCCTTGTCAACTCCCTCCAAGGACTGTGATGCACTATGTCACCTTGTCAGATGGCTCCAATGGGGCTGTGTTGACCTTTGTTTTCCCTTGTCAACTCCCTCCAATGACTGTGATGCACTATGTCACCTTGTCAGATGGCTCCAATGGGGCTATGTTGGCCTTTGTTTGCCCTTGTCAACTCCCTCCAAGGACTGTGATGCACTATGTCACCTTGTCAGATGGCTCCAATGGGGCTGTGTTGGCCTTTGTTTTGCCTTGTCAACTCCCTCCAAGGACTGTGATGCACTATGTCACCTTGTCAGATGGCTCCAATGGGGCTGTGTTGGCCTTTGTTTTGCCTTGCCAACTCCCTCCAAGGACTGTGATGCACTATGTCACCTTGTCAGATGGCTCCAATGGGGCAGTGATGGCCTTTGTTTGCCCTTGTCAACTCCCTACAAGGACTGTGATGCACTATGTCACCTTGTCAGATGGCTCCAATGGGGCTGTGTTGGCCTTTGTTTGCCCTTTTCAACTCCCTCCAAGGACTGTGATGCACAATGTCACCTTGTAAGATGGCTCCAATGGGGCTGTGTTGGCCTTTGTTTTGCCTTGTCAACTCCTTCCAAGGACTGTGATGCACTATGTCATCTTGTCAGATGGCTCCAATGGGGCTGTGTTGACCTTTGTTTGCCCTTGTCAACTCCCTCCAAGGACTGTGATGCACTATGTCACCTTGTCAGATGGCTCCAATGGGGCTGTGTTGGCCTTTGTTTTGCCTTGTCAACTCCCTCCAAGGACTGTGATGCACTATGTCACCTTGTCAGATGGCTCCAATGGGGCTCTGTTGGCCTTTGTTTTGCCTTGTCAACTCCTTCCAAGGACTGTGATGCACTATGTCACCTTGTCAGATGGCTCCAATGGGGCTGTTTTGGCCTTTGTTTTCCCTTGTCAACTCCCTCCAATGACTGTGATGCACTATGTCACCTTGTCAGATGGCTCCAATGGGGCTATGTTGGCCTTTGTTTGCCCTTGTCAACTCCCTCCAAGGACTGTGATGCACTATGTCACCTTGTCAGATGGCTCCAATGGGGCTGTGTTGGCCTTTGTTTTGCCTTGTCAACTCCCTCCAAAGACTGTGATGCACTATGTCACCTTGTCAGATGGCTCCAATGGGGCTGTGTTGGCCTTTGTTTTGCCTTGCCAACTCCCTCCAAGGACTGTGATGCACTATGTCACCTTGTCAGATGGCTCCAATGGGGCTGTGATGGCCTTTGTTTGCCCTTGTCAACTCCCTCCAAGGACTGTGATGCACAATGTCACCTTGTAAGATGGCTCCAATGGGGCTGTGTTGGCCTTTGTTTTGCCTTGTCAACTCCCTCCAAGGACTGTGATGCACTATGTCATCTTGTCAGATGGCTCCAATGGGGCTGTGTTGACCTTTGTTTGCCTTTGTCAACTCCCTCCAAGGACTGTGATGCACTATGTCACCTTGTCAGATGGCTCCAATGGGACTGTGTTGGCCTTTGTTTTGCCTTGTCAACTCCCTCCAAGGACTGTGATGCACTATGTCACCTTGTCAGATGGCTCCAATGGGGCTGTGTTGGCCTTTGTTTTGCCTTGTCAACTCCTTCCAAGGACTGTGATGCACTATGTCACCTTGTCAGTTGGCTCCAATGGGGCTGATTTCTCAATATGACTTGTTTTAAAGTTATCTTATTTCATTATGTTTTATGACATTCCTATATCATATTTATCATAATATAAAGAATGTCATTAATATGTTATTTTTCTTATTTCTTTATTCATGTCATTTATTATAAAATATATTTTATGGTGTTAATCCTTAAAGGGACATGAAACCAAAAAATGTTCTTTCATGATTTAGATAAATAATACAATTCATATAAACTTTCATATTTACATCTATTATTTAATTTGCTTGATATACTTTGCTGAAAGGTTTATCTTTGCAAGATCATGAGTAGCAGAGAACCTAGTTTCGAGATGTTGATTGTTGGTTGCATATATATATTGTTTATTATTGGCTCATCCATGTGTTCATTTAGAAACCATTAGTGAATTGATGCACCTTTAACAAATGATACCAAGATTATTAAAGTAATGAGATAATCAATGTAAATTATGAAGTTGATGGAAATAGTATCCTCTCTGTGAATCCTGAACTTAATTGTTTGTATTTCATGCCCCTTTAAGTGATGCTGAAAACACTTCTTAATTTATGGATATGCATTTCTAATGTATTTATTTTCTTTTGACATCAACATACACATATAATATGTTTAAAACAGACTATTAGTTGAATGTTGACAGCATATCTATTTCAATTTCACTTACATCTTATTGTAGTAGTATAACAAAAGAAATCACTGTGTGTAATGCACATATTTTAGATGATTAATATCTTTCTATTTTTATTGATTATATTTAATCATCCAATGATATATTGCTATAGGTAGACTGACCATATTTCCGCTTTAATAAGTGACACATATGATAAATAAATGTCATTGTTCTTAATCCAAAAAAATCTTTCAACAGCTCTGAAAACATCCCTGACATATGTATTTCTCATGTGTCCCTTTTTAAAACGGAAAGATGGTCACCAGAGCTATAGGTAACATATAATGTATAACCAATACACATTTTCATAATGTATCTAGTAGCATTCTTTCTCATTTAAAGGGACATGAAACCTAATAATTTATTTTATCATTTAGGTATAACATTCTATTTTAAACCAATTTAAAATTTACTTCTATTATTAAATTTGCTTCAGTCTCTTGGTATCATTTTTTAGTGGAAAAAAGTTTTTATTAAAGTTTTCCAGTTAGTCAAATTACAGCATATAAATTACCAGTATGAACTAAATCACAAGTTGTCAGAATTAATCAAATCAAATATATGAATTCCTAGTATCAAGTTAAACTTGAAGTATCTGTTAAAACACCCCTATACATTGCAAACCTTATTTTCAATACATATAGAAAGACTAAAGTTTTTACACAGGTCTCTCAGGTCTCTCGGGTCCCGGCCCTCCACCGTAACTCCTACCAGCACAGGAGTTTATGAATAATACGAACTAGGTTCCTCTTCTATTTCTACTTTCATGATACATTATAAATGGTTCACATTGTGCGATAAAGCTGTCTCTAGTGTCTCTTGGTATCATTTTTTAAAGGAGCATCAGTGCACTACTGGTTTCTAACTGAACACATAGGTGAGCCAATGACAATCGGTATATATATGCAGCCACCAATCAGCAGTTAGAACATAGGTTATTTGCTACTCTTGAGATTACCTCAAAACACATTTTATCAAACGATAACGAGAGAAAGAAGCAAATTTAAATAATTAAATTAAGTGTTAAA
The DNA here is from genome assembly GCF_027579735.1 of Bombina bombina. Lineage (NCBI taxonomy): Eukaryota > Metazoa > Chordata > Amphibia > Anura > Bombinatoridae > Bombina > Bombina bombina. The sequence goes on from NC_069500.1 coordinate 1,069,120,996, forward strand.
GGTAGTTAAAATTGCAATCTCTTACATAATCGTGAAACATAAAATGTGGGTTTCATGTCCATTTAACCCTGCTGCTTCATAAGTAGTTCATAATCTTCCTATTATAATGAAATATATAGTTATTACCAACAATGGATTATATTTCATATATCACCTATTTCTGTTATCTAGCGTTACATTACGTGAAGCTGTGCATTACATGAAACAAACACGCTTCATAGATAACAATATAGCACATACTAGTTTTTAAAATATGAATATGTTTCTTATTGACATGCAAAACTGTAAAATCCGTCCTTTGATTGGATTGCATTTTTACTCGATCTAGAATGCGCCATGTTGCTTAAGATGTCACATGCAAAGCTGTAAAATCCGTTCTTTGATTGGATTACATTTTTACGAAATTTCGGATGCACCATTTTGCTTAAAACGTCACATGCAAAGCTGTAAAATCCGTTCTTTCATTGGATTACATTTTTACGCAGTCTCGAATGCACCATGTTGCTTAAGACGTCCCATGCAAAGCTGTAAAATCCATCCTTTGATTGGATTACTTTTTTACACGATCTCGAATGTGCCATGTTGCTTAAGACGTCACATGCAAAGCAGTAAAATCAGTCCTTTGATTTGATTACGTTTTTACGTGATTTTGGATGCACCATATTGCTTAAGACATCACATGCAAAGGTGTTAAATCCGTCCTTCGATTGGTTTAAGTTTTAAGTGATCTTGGATGCGCCATGTTGCTTAAGACATCACATGCCAAGGTGTTAAATCTGTCTGATTGGATTACATTCTCCCGCAATATTTTATTTTCCACGTAACCCACGTTTGCGAATGAGAACAGAAGTTTAAAACCATGACTTTCTTGGATTATGGATTGTGTCAATCATGTACATTGTTGAACCATAGCTGATAAAGAACACAAAAATATCTTTTGATGGCTATCTCGTTGAAGAAACGAATGAAGGCAATATCTCGTTGAAGAAACGAATGAAGGCAATATGTTTTTCATGCGGAATAAATTTTGAGGCAAGTGCAAATCCATGAATATACTCCATCTTGTTTAATATGTTTGTCAACAATATTTTCACTTTACTAAATAATTAATGTGTTGTATTGAATTTTCAATTTTTGACCTCTGATGAAGCGCAGGTACGCCTGCGCGAAACATGTCAGGTGTTCTTTTTTGTTGACTATGTCCTGTCTGGATGAATAAACACTTTTGGTATTAACAGCACCTTGGTCGCCTGAGCAGTGTTTGCTTTTGTTTCTCATCTTGTTTAATATGTTTGTCAACAATATTTTCACTTTACTAAATAATTAATGTAGTGTATTGAATTTTCTACATATATAATTCCTAAAGATGCGCTTTTGTATTTAAATAAAATAATCAATATGCATTGACTTTTATCATATGATAAATATATGAGATGTCTACTTATTCTAGATGTTATGTCCTGATATTTTTCATAAAGAAAATGCTCAGTATTGTGTCATGTATGGCTTCCACATTGTTAATCTCCACAAATAGTACTGTGAGCATATATTTCTAATGTAACTCTTAAAAGGACATGAAACCCACATTTTTTTTTTTTTTTTTCACATACATTTTTAACCCGGTTTGCAATTATCTTCTATTCTCAAATGTGCTTCAGTCTCTTGGTATAATGTGTTGACTGAGCATCAATACACTACTATATTTTAAGCAAACACATAGGTGAGTCAATGACGATCGGTAGGTATATGCAGCCACCAATCAGCAGAGCAGTCCTAGATAAACCTTTCTGCAAAGGATAACAATATAACGAGTCAAAGAATGTAAGTGTGAATGTTGTTTAAAATGTTAGACTCTCTCAAAATCATTTAAGCGAATATTCTGCTTTCATACACCTTCTAAATGAAATGTCTTTCTTAAAAAATTCAAACACTATAATGTATCTTTAAAAAAATACACTTTATTTACCACGTCGAGAGAAATATGGCATACAGGCTTAGTATCAAATTCAAATATTTTCTTGTTTTAATAAGTATGTGTAGATATACCAACAAGCCCTAAAGATTAGTATATGTTAGCATATGTTCTTGTTTAAAGGGACAGTCAAGTCAAGCAAAAGCTGTGTTGTTGGCATCAAAACAGTGATATGCAATCATGTATAATTGTAATGGTCATTTTGTTTGAGATTAGGGAAACAGTTTGGACATCACATCGCAAAAACCAACCAATGTAATCAACAAGGATAGGTATGTGATGATGTGGACTCCACACACTTGTAAAACACACTCTGCAAACAATCTGCCTCCATGAACTCGGTCCCGTAGAAGCCTATTAAATACAGAGTGTGCAGAGAAGACCACATCATCACATACCTATCCTTTACACATTAAATAAATAAAAATTACTTCGTCTTCCTTCCCCTCTTCCCACGAGACTGAGGCTCTGGAGGGGGCAACTGCCCCCTCCAACAAGTTCTCATAGGAGATGTTTGGGGAAGAGGGGGAGGAGGAGTACTGTGAGTGGTTAAGGGATCACCAGGCTGAGGAGGAGATTGAGGCAGAGGAGAAGATGGAGGAGGCCCAGAAGCAGATGGTGCAGGATCAGATGGTGCAGGAGCAGATGGTGCAGGAGCAGATGGTCCAGGAGCAGATGGTGCAGGAGCAGAAGGTGCGTTTGGCACCTCCTGGAGGACCTGCAACATATTATTGAGAGAATTCAAAATATCTCTTTGTCTTTCGCTAATATCATTCAGTACTCCGGTCAGGTACACTCTGTATTCTGCCTGTTCCCTCCGGGAGGCACGCATCTCTTCGAGGAAATAATTTAAGATCTGCACCTCTGGTATCTCTGGGGGGATATTCTCCTGAGGAGCTGCTACACGGCGGGCTGCTGTTGCACGAGGGGCTGCTGCTGCACGAGAGGCTGCTGCAGGGATCTCTTCTGCAGCGGGGACTTCTTCAGGGGGTGCTTCAAGGGGGGATAGTGCAGGGATATCTTCCAGGAGGTGGCGAGTCATCTGCACCACTCTCATGCCTGGGTGAAGGAGGAGCCTGTGGGTGCTGTGCTTCCTCCTCCCCGGCCTCAGACTCTGAATATTGTAAAAAGAAAGAAATCGAGATATTAGCATATTTCAAAATAAAGATGTAAATGTTCTATTTGAAAGTGTATTAATGAGGCTGCCTTCGTAATTCTATTGTAAGCAAAATCAATCAATACGATTTCCACATTTTCAAACCCGTCTTTCTGATATCTATATGGTCAATCTGAATGTCTTTTTGCGTTTGTCTTAAATCTGTTTAAATGCACACCTAATCTGTAGACTAGATACTAATGGGATGGCTTTTCTCGAAATGCAACTTTCGCAAGGTAATTGTGAATGCGTTTACGTAATAATGCATAAAAAAGCGTAATTGCGTTAGTCATATCCTTAAATAATTTAAATAATTTTTGCTTGTGAATGGGTTATGAGGTGGATGTAAAGAGCTTAGTAAATGAGCTTACCGGCAGATGAGAGGGGCAGGTTCTCAGTATCAACTCCTCCGATACCGACTTTGGCCACCTCGGGGATGTTGGGACACAGCATTTCCTCCCAGCGGGAATACTCAAAAATTATTTTCGGACTGGCACCGGTCCCTGCTAGGTATTCCCTTTCCCTTGTGAGCTTTCTTTTCAGTTCAGCTCTGCAGTCCTGGTAACTGTGCTGAATCGACTTCACATCCCTGTTATAGACCCCCACTGCATTAATGGCATCCCTGATCTTGTTCCACAACTTCCTCTTATCTGAAGGGGTGGTCCTTGGTGCCTACAGCCTCCTAGTCCTCTGCATATAAGCCTCTATGAGGGCCTCCTTCACATCCATAGTATATCTCTCCTCCCTCTGCCTCGGCTTCCCATGCGATGTGAGCCTCTGTTTTCCGGACTGTGAAGCTCCCTGTCTACGCTGAAGACCACTGGGCCCATACACTGGTTCATCTTCCACAATGTGGCTGGGTCCACCCACCCCTTCCTCTCCCCTTTCCTGTCCCATTCCTCTCCCCCCCCCCTGCCTAAACTCCTGCCTAATCTCCTCTACAAGCTCATCCCTAAACTCAGCCCTGGCCTCCTGCCTAATGAGCTCTGATAGCTGCATGGGATAGGGGTTGTTTGTATTTTTGTTTACAGGTAAAAGAGCTGATTACTTTGGGGCAATGCCCCGCAAAAGGCCCTTTTAAGGGCTATTTGTAGTTAATTGTAGGCTAGGGGTTTTTTATTTTGGGGGGGCTTTTTTATTTTCATAGGACCCTTAGATTAGGTGTAATTAGTTTAAAGCTTTGATAATTTCTTTTTTATTTTTTGTAACTTAGTGTTTATTTTTTTGTGTAACTTAGTGTTTGTTATTTTTTGTAACTTAGTTGTTAGTTGTTATGTGATTCTTTTTTCAGGATATGATGTTATCATATATCACTTTTCAGCAAGGAAATGACTGACACATTACACAGGTTTTCACAATCTTATAATAACAATGAAGGTTTATTCTGCAACATAATCATGGAAACAAAATACCACAAACCACTTTTCATACTTATAACACTCTATGCAATTGCAATGCTTATATAAACAATTCTAGATACAATTATCTATACAGTTTTTAGTTACATTCAGTTGCCTGCGCAAAAACTGATAACAATCTTATATTGTATTACCACTAAAACAAGTCTAGCTAGTTTTATACCAAGAAATTAATACATCACCGTGATCTCTGTTTGCATCATCCTATCCTGCCGCTTCTGGGGCGCAATGGGAGGGGACATCTGGGCAATCTTTGGACCAGGAGAAAAACAGGCGATCAGCGGGAAACAACACTGAGGATGCGTCCATCCACAGGCCCCAAAAGTACACTCAATACACACACCAAAAAATACACAGACGCTCAGACACTCAGACTCTCAGACTCTCAGACTCTCAGACATGATCAGACTCAGACATCAGACATGACATGATCAGATTGCCTAGATGTACCCCTCTTTATACTGTTCACTTGTGTAACAGTTTTGGCGCAACTCCACCGATCCTGAGACCGCACCCTCTGAGGTTGGCCGTGGCCCAAGACATCTGGCCAGTCTGTCTTAGCCTCAACCAAGCTTATCAGGGCATGCCCAGGTACTATCTCTGACGTATTCCTAAACTGCAATGCCGTCATCTTTAGTTTCAAACAAACATGTTTTTCTGCCTAACATTAATTATGTGGTCTTATGCAGTTACTTTTGTCAAATACATCAATAATAGTTTTAACAATCTTTCCATAGATATAATTAATAGCTAAACATCAATAATGGCTTTATTACTTAGCCTATTGCAATTAATATTACTTAGCCTATTGCACTTAATAATAATTAATCTTTTAACAATATTACCATGGCATTAGCCCCTATACCCATGTGTTATCAAGATGTTCCTTAATGTCAGTAAGTGACCCCTGCCAAGGTTACACCCTTGTTCTGTCTGGGTTTTGACTTCTTATCATCAGCATCCATCGGTTGTTTACCACTTGTAGCATGACTTAGCAAAATCCAATGTCATCTACTTGAAGTTAATTAATGTCTTTTACTCTGTTAAAGGCACACTCTCTTAAAGGCAAAGTCACACCAGTTAGTGCAAGTGTCTTATGCTCACACTCTCTTAAAGGCAAAGTCACACAAGTTTAAGCAAGTGTCTTATGCTCACACTCTCTTAAAGGCAAAGTCACACAAGTTTTAGCAAGTGTCACATGAGCAATTACTGTAACCACTTTCCTTACATTCCACCCCTTGGTCATGTGACACCTTGCTTGTTTCTAAGCACATACCTTAATAATTAAAACTTATCCACTCAAGTAATAGTGTCCTTTGGTTTAAAACACATCCTACCTAATGTATTACAGAAACATCCAAACATTTTTACTATAATGAATATCGCACACAAGCAAGCCAGACTTATTAATAGCCATTTAACTATAGTTTTGCTTAAGCTTCCAAGCCATCCCCCCAGTCCAAAAGTCCAGTCAAAGTCTTTAAGCCATTTGCTAAATGAATCGTCATGTACCTCACGTATGTGCTTTTGTACTTCTTCTAGTCTGTGTAGGTCATGTTTGATTTTACCTGTATTGTCTTCTATGTACACACAGCATTGCTGGTGGATTCTTTGGCAAACTCCTCCTTCTGCAGCTAGGAGATAGTCTAGAGCCATTCTATTCTGCAATGCCACCATCCTAATTTGTTCCTGTTCTAATGCTAAGAGCTCTATTGCATCTCTAGTTACATTAAAAGCTTCATCCACTAAATCAGCTAGCGTATTTAATCCAGTGAGGGCTGTAGCAGCCCCATAATGAGGGACAAATGTTGCAAGCAGGCGCATACCTTCACTAATTTTAACTCCATTGTGTATTTTGTCCAGGTCAAGGTATCTTCGTGTTCTATGCAATATAGGCGGTGGAAGCGCGGTGGTTATGTTAAAAGCAGGGAATATATATCCTAAAAAGCATGGGCCATAATGGGTGCAAGGTATTACCTTTACTGCCCACCTCCCACACAACCAATAATATCCCACTGGCAGTTTAACAAAAGGAGGACATATCCTATTCAATCGCTTCCTCCCATCCTTAGTCCGTGTGTTACCTGCTAGTGTTTCCCTATTAAGCTGGTACCAGTCTTTAATAAGGTCTCTGGGCTCACCAAACTTAGTCTTCCATTTCTCATGGGCATAAGTCAAATATGAGAAGTCATAGAATTTCAGTTTAATGTTGAATACCCCTGTCCTATTTTTAACTAGCCGTCCTATGTTATACATTAACATTATCATGTCAGGTAGCTGGGTTAGGTTATTAGTACTATATATATCCCCATCTAGATTCTGAAACATAATAGCACCTGTAGTCACATTATTAGCTAGATGCAACTTATCCAGCAAGTCATCCCTACCTGGTGTGTTAAGACCTGTAAAATTCCACACAGTCTTATTCCCAATCATATCGGCAAGCATACTCATGATTAAAGGGACACCTAAATAAGGGTAACCCCTAGTCTGGCCGTGAGGCACAAACCCACATACCCAACATGGTCCCTGAAAATTTGTCACATTAAACACATCTTTGGCAGTTTTTACAAAGGTATTATCAAGTTCCCATGAGGAGGCATGCAGGGAGCCTAGACGGCGCTGTGCATGGTCCCTCTTTCCCTTGTGTCGGTCGTTTAATAATTTCCCATCCATTACAGGTCTCCTGATATACATTAAAAGAGGTTCAGATGACTCTTTTCCTGTATATTTACACACATATGTCAGTCCCTCTGGTTCCCCATCAGTGTATGATATGTTTAACATTACAGCACGAACCTGTGTATCAATGGATGTTTTACAACCTAAAATGTGTTCCTGAATCCCCACTGTTAGTTTTGGGGAAGTGGAAGGCATACTGGGATTTTCACAAATCAACCCAACCCCTTCTTGCAATTCAAATATTAAGTTCTCATCCTGTAAAACAATTGTCCAGCTCTCATCCTCCTTAGACTCCTTACAGTCTTCCCTGGTCACTGCAGCAGAACAAAAATCTTTAGTTACACAATGTACAGTGGAGGAAGGGATGTCACAGGTAATTGTCTCTTCTTCTGATAGTTCAAATACCACCCTTTCCCGCTTGGTAAGGAGCATCCAACTTCCATATTCATTTTTGGTCAAACAGGTTACGTTGTCATCAAAGGTAAATGGGATGGAGCAGGATGCCCATGTTGTGCAATACGGAACGGTCATGCTTCCCTCATGGAAGGTGTGATAGCTGGCACCGGACACCTCACTTTCATCCTCTGGCTCATCAGTGCTTGGCTTACGCATACGACCAAAAGGAGTCCCAACAGAGCACCGGTTACCATAACAGCCCTGTCAACAAGAATCTAGGAAGGAAACATACTTCAAATTAATTCCGTAAATAGCACTTGCCCGCAGGCACATGCAGCCAATCATTGCTCCATATCCTTGAGTACAATCACTACATTGTAACTTCCCTTTTAACCCTTTAAGGACGCAGCTTTCAGTTTGCTCAATTGTTTTATGACGGAAAAATTCCGTCATATGTCCTTAAGAGGTTAATACATCTATGCTAATTAAATACTCTGGGATGGGTACAATTAAAACAAAACATCACTGCTTAGGGAGACTTCCTACTTTCAATGCCACCCCTGCTTGTTTTACCTCTATAGTCTCCCCCCCCCTAATAAATCTAAGTTGCCTCCACTTCAGTATAAATCAAAGCCTGCTTAAAATAGACCATACTGATACTGGGAGCTTGGCCCCTGCTTAAAATAGACCATACTGATACTGGGAGCTTGGCCTGTTTCGTATGGGCCCTGGAAATATTACTCCAGGTCCTCCAAGGAAAGCAAGTCCAACCCTGGCCCTGGGGCTTCAGGGGCACTGGCCCTTTTTGTCCCATCCAGGTATTGGTATCCTTTTCCAGTGGACTTCGTTTGGGAATCAACTAGGGACATTTTCCCCTCAGGGCTAGTTTCCCAACACGTTACCACAGCATGGTGAGCATGATGCTCAATGTACTCCTGTGTGCCTATCATTCTGGACAGTGAGATTTCACTGTCAGTGATAGATCTGTCATTCAGTACATTTACTGCTTTTCCCAAATGGACCTTCCATTTCTGCAAAGTTTTATCCCACCCCCCAGGGTCCCATCTGGCCCTGCTCTGTAATACTGATTGTAACTTACTTTTGCTCAACCTACCACCCTTCCGCTTTACTTTGGCCCTGGCTACCTTAACCACAGCCTGTTGAGCTACATCTTCATAACACTGGCTCTTTTTTAATAGCAATTTATTCTGACTCTGCAGGCACACCGTCTGCTCTACAGCTTCCTCTAACTGCTCGTGTGTCTTTCTGTATGCCTGTAATAACACCCATAATTTCTTATGTAACCTTTCTGTGTCTGAATCTGTCTTAACTTTTACATTCTGTAATTTATTCAACACTTCACAAGGTTCTGTTTTGTCAAAAAATTCAGCGTTATCTTTGAGGTCAGTCCCAGACAAGACTTCCCCTGCTAATTCCTGATATGGGGTCCCCTCCCAAGCCGCAATATTTTGAGGCCGTGAAGGGGGAACCGTTTGTACTTTCTTCCTAAACATTTTCATAATACCTTCAATTATTGCTGACATCAATCAATAAATTCACAGTAACAGTAACAATATACGTTAATATGTATATACCTGTGCAATATCAATTAATTTCATTCCAAGGTGACAATTGTGACTATGTCCATGAAATATCTGTTTATTTACACAGCTTTCATGGCTCATTTGAGGAATTAACAATTCAATTCTAACTAATCCAGAAACATATATATTTATACTCCTGACCGTGCAAGATACAACTATATATTTTTCTGGCTTATTATTTTATCTTACAAAGGGGTTTCACTTTCGCTCGGAGCTGCGTCTATCAGCTCTGCACATTCAGTAAGAAACTGTCAGTTTCTTTGCTCAAGTGATAAACAATTATGCATCCTGCCGACCGACTACGCCAATAATGTTATGTGATTCTTTTTTCAGGATATGATGTTATCATATATCACTTTTCAGCAAGGAAATGACTGACACATTACACAGGTTTTCACAATCTTATAATAACAATGAAGGTTTATTCTGCAACATAATCATGGAAACAAAATACCACAAACCACTATTCATACTTATAACACTCTATGCAATTGCAATGCTTATATAAACAATTCTAGATACAATTATCTATACAGTTTTTAGTAACATTCAGTTGCCTGCGCAACAACTGATAACAATCTTATATTGTATTACCACTAAAACAAGTCTAGCTAGTTTTATACCAAGAAATTAATACATCACCGTGATCTCTGTTTGCATCATCCTATCCTGCCGCTTCTGGGGCGCAATGGGAGGGGACATCTGGGCAATCTTTGGACCAGGAGAAAAACAGGCGATCAGCGGGAAACAACACTGAGGATGCGTCCATCCACAGGCCCCAAAAGTACACTCAATACACACACCAAAAAATACACAGACGCTCAGACACTCAGACTCTCAGACTCTCAGACTCTCAGACATGATCAGACTCAGACATCAGACATGACATGATCAGATTGCCTAGATGTACCCCTCTTTATACTGTTCACTTGTGTAACAGTTTTGGCGCAACTCCACAGATCCTGAGACCGCACCCTCTGAGGTTGGCCGTGGCCCAAGACATCTGGCCAGTCTGTCTTAGCCTCAACCAAGCTTATCAGGGCATGCCCAGGTACTATCTCTGACGTATTCCTAAACTGCAATGCCGTCATCTTTAGTTTCAAACAAACATGTTTTTCTGCCTAACATTAATTATGTGGTCTTATGCAGTTACTTTTGTCAAATACATCAATAATAGTTTTAACAATCTTTCCATAGATATAATTAATAGCTAAACATCAATAATGGCTTTATTACTTAGCCTATTGCAATTAATATTACTTAGCCTATTGCACTTAATAATAATTAATCTTTTAACAATATTACCATGGCATTAGCCCCTATACCCATGTGTTATCAAGATGTTCCTTAATGTCAGTAAGTGACCCCTGCCAAGGTTACACCCTTGTTCTGTCTGGGTTTTGACTTCTTATCATCAGCATCCATCGGTTGTTTACCACTTGTAGCATGACTTAGCAAAATCCAGTGTCATCTACTTGAAGTTAATTAATGTCTTTTACTCTGTTAAAGGCACACTCTCTTAAAGGCATAGTCACACCAGTTAGTGCAAGTGTCTTATGCTCACACTCTCTTAAAGGCAAAGTCACACAAGTTTAAGCAAGTGTCTTATGCTCACACTCTCTTAAAGGCAAAGTCACACAAGTTTAAGCAAGTGTCACATGAGCAATTACTGTAACCACTTTCCTTACATTAGTTTTTTGTAACTTTGTAATTTTTTAGTGTAGATTTAAATTATTTGAGTAGGGTTAGGTGTTTAAATATATAATATAGTTAATTTAATTTGCAGTTTAATGTAATTTTAGTATAACAGTTAGGGTAGGTTAATTAATAGTTTAATATAGTTGAATTTAAATCTAAAGTTAAGTTTACTTGTATTATAAGATAGGGATGAGTTAATATTTAATGTAAGGTTAGCGGGTTGTTAGGTTTAGGGGATAATAGTTTAATTTAATTTATGGTGATGTGGGGTGCTGGCGGTTTAGGGGTTAATAGGTTTAGTAAGTGGTAGTGATGTGGGAGGCCAGGGGTTTAGGGGTTAATAACTTTATTTAGTTGCGGCGGGATAGGGGTTAATAACTTTATGTAGGTGGCGGCAGTGGCGGGAGCAGCAGATTAGGGGTTAATAACTTTTTTTTAGGTGGTGGCGGGGCGGCAGATTAGGGCTTAATAAGTATAATGTAGGTGGCGGTGGAGTAGGGAGCGGCAGATTAGGGGTGTTTAGACTCGGAGAACATGTTAGGGTGTTACATGTAAACATAACTTTTATTCTAGCCTAGAAATCAATGGGATATCGGGAAGCAGCGACCATAAGCTTTCGCTGCTTTCAGACTCCCATTGATTCCTATGACATCCACGACCTCCAGGGCGGCAGATTGAAAATCAGGTATGCTGGGCCGGAATAGTGGCAAGCGTACCTGTTAGCAGTTTGATAACTTGCAAAAGTTGTCAGATAGTGCCGAATTTGTATTCGGAACATCTGTAATGACGTAAGCATCGATCTGTGTTGGACTGAGACCGGCAGATCGTATGTTGTGTCACAAAATTCTACTTTTGTCGGTCTGTAGCCTTTGATAAATAAGGCGAATCAAGCTCTCCACAATTACACTGTGGAATTCCAGCGTATTTGCGGTTGACGGCTTGATAAATAGGCCCCTTTACATCATATTGCATTTTATGCCGAAAAAAAGAGAAACAAAAATAAAAACCTACAATATTCCGTTTGAATACCACATAACATTCTTGGGTTTTATTTATTTTTTTCGAGAGAGGGGTGGTGTAACTCATTTTGAAACATTTATAATCTTACACTTGCCAAACTCCCTAAAGAAAATAACTCTCCCCACACACTAAAAATAAAAACTTGCATCATCAATTAATATTTAGATCTTCTTTAAAATGTCATCTGTTTTACACTCATCCATTTCTCCAGTGTATTAAGGCTGTGACACACTGCAAGCGGAGCGGTGAACAGCGTGTAGATGCGGCTGTGCGCGCTCAGTGTGTCCAGCCTTTTCATCTCTGAGCACTCTGCTGAAATATCTGAACTTCAGAAGCGATGCAACACGAAGCGACACGAAGCGAAGCAGCTGCTTCGCCTCGCGCTGCATCGCTTGCAGTGTGTCACAGCCTTTAGGCTACCCCTACGTGTAGCATAACATGAAGTTTTTGTCAGAGTCAGGAGATACAGGCAAACTGCTGGGCATGTTTTTTTAAAGTTCTTCACATGATGAAATCTACTGGTGGCTTTTCAATCTTCAGGCTAGGAATGTTCAAGCCACTTTTATTTTTTATTTTGCAAACCAGATTCCAAAAGGATACCAGCTTCTTGTGTTGGGGAGCCACGTTTTGGTAAGTCAGCTACAGGAGGATTTTAGATCTTCCAGGAATAAAATATTCAGATAATTTGCCTAGAATTACTAGCAGTCTTTTTTTTATCAAATACTTTTTTTTTAGAAAATGTTATTAAGTATTTAACTTTTACTCAAGATGGAATTGTTTTGTACCATTATTCATAAAACAATTAGGAAGAACAAAGCCCATACTTTTAGACAACAGTAAGATTTTTTTCAGTTTTATCACTATAACAAAAGTACATTATACAATAAATGCATTCCATCCAGACAAATCAAATCTAAATGCAGATTGGTTCTTGAGACATTGGTGAGACCTTATCAATTATAAACTTAACAGATGGATTTACCTTCAACTTCAAAAGGGATTGAATCTTTTCAGAAAGATCTGATTTAATTTGCTCAAAAACCGAATCCATCAATCTGAATACAGTTAGTTTCCAGATCATCTAGCAAGCGATGCCTTCCAGCAGAATGGTCCTCTATTACCTATTGCTACTACTAATACATTTATGTAATTATAAAAAAATGTTCTCCAGAATCATTGACTTCATGAACTACTCAGCATTATCTGTCAGGCTGATAATCACACACTCCTTAGTGTCCGGAACACTAAACCTATTTCAGTATCTGCTTTAATGGTGGTAAATGTATATTTCATGATTCAGATAGAAGTAAATTGTAAAGCTGTTTAAAATTATATTATCAAATTGCATTCAGTCTCAGTGTCTATTGAATGAGCAGCAATAAACTACTCAGAACCAGCTGAACACAATTGGTGAGCCAATGGCAAGAGGCATATATATGCAACCACTAATCAGCAGCTAGCTCCCAGTAGTGCATTGAGTAGTGCAATCTTGAGCCTATATATTATGCTTTTCAACAAAGGAAACAAAAGAGCAAAGAAAATGAGATAAAATAAGTAAATTGGAAAGGACATGCTCTATCTGAATCCTACAAGTTAAATTTTGACTTTACTGTCCCTTTAACTATGGACCAAAATTCTGTCACTTGAGGAAGGAAAATATATTTAAAAAATCCTCATAAAACTAAATATTCATCCCTCTGGGATGTCATGTGGTACTTGTCTAGTATATTCCTGAGTCTGGTGAGTTGCCTTTTCCTTCATCTTGACCTTGGCTGCCCTGTATCACACATAAGTAACTTGTTTTGCTTTGCTTTCATTATTCAAATGAAAAAGTTGTTTTTATTCAAGGTGAAGTCGAGGAGAGTGATAAACAAGCATTGCTTACCTGAAAAAAAACAAAATTAGATTCTTTTCAAATGCTTTTTACTTGCTCTAATAAACAGGGGATTTGTGGCCCATAGTGTAAAAGGACAATAAACCATAAACATTTCTATCGTGCACAGACACAAGTACAATTTAATTATTTTGAAAGTATTTGGGCATTAAACAACTTTAAGAGAAAGCAACATTTCAATGTGAGGATTTATTTTTATATTTATATTCTTATCTGACAAAAACTGTGAAGTAATTTACGTTTAAATTTACGCCAGTATCAGTTGTATATTTCTAGTAGCGTAAATTCATAGACAATCCTGAGCTTGTTGGGGACCTCATGGTAAAGGCGAGAAACATCGATTCACTTATCTTTACATTAGTGTTCCTGACTTTCACACCTATTGTTGTGTGAGGTGCCCAGTAAATTATATCTCGCACATCAAATGAGAAAAGGAAAAACAATTATTACAACACCAACCAGAAACACATTTGTTATGGTAAAGTAGTCTTGCTGGATACAACAAAAGTTGTCTTGCGGTGCTGGACTTGGACGTTCTATAGGCATGGGGGGGGATTTATTGCCTACCCACTACCCGGCTCCTCTAATGAATGGAAAGCTTCATAGAGGGACTTTTTTCCCACATTTGAATTAGTTTGTTCTGTTATGTATTGAAGATGTTTTTTTGAAGCCGTTATCCTCCACAGTGAGACTTGGTTATGAGATAGATGCGACTCCCTGAACGATTCACATGACAGTGACACACAGCTCAGGGGTTTGACAAGGGGCCAGTACAAATCTTTTTTGAGTTATGATGTTGCTGTGAGTTTTTGCAAGATATTAGAAAAACAAAGGGGTTTTTATTGAATATAGACCATTGTCTCAAATTGTTGGCTGTCTGACACTGTCTGCTTATCCTCATTGGCTGGTAGGTACTTTCTACCAATCCTTATAGGGGCAGTAAAGTTCTCTAAGGCAGCAGTGTTTGCAACATTGTGTTTTTGAAATGCCATAGATACTGTAACTAAGTGCACACTCCTCAAGTCCCATGAGCCCACCTAGGTTTACTATTCCACAAAATATACCAAGAGAAGAAAGCAAATTTGATAACAGTTAAAATGGCATGCTCTATCTACAGCAGGAAACTTTGATTTTGACTTTACTATCCCTTTATTGGCTGGTAAAAATGTCAAAAAGTCATGTACCATGTCCTATATATTTTAAAATATATGCACACTTATAAACACACTTTAAAACCTGTTTAAAAATGATTATGAAGCATACTTTGAAATTATTCTCATTTGCTTTTAATAAGATACATTTAGAAATGGTTGTATGACTTT